>NC_080671.1:172073270-172417816 GCF_030247195.1 Topomyia yanbarensis | reverse complement strand
CAGCACTACGTCGTAGTGTGGCGAAGGGCCGCTGAATTATTATTCTAGTCCCAGCCGTGTTATAATCCACCTCGGAAGCGGAAAATCTTCCCAGTACCCTACCCAAGTGTGGCGAAGGGCCCACATATGCTGTTAATTTTGTGAGAAAACTAACGACTGTTGGTGGAGTTCTTTTTATAGGGGTTATGTTCGGCTTCCAGTCTTTGAAATATATAACAAACGGAATATTTACTTATCATCCGACGTTTCGGCTACACGTATTGCGCCTTTCTCAAGGAATTAAGCTAGTTACCGTGTTATCGTCAAGCACACCTTCGTATATTGGTGCAATTGTCATATTTAGCTGTTTTTACGTATTACCACTGACTTACGTACGTGGCAGTTTAATAATTATCCGAAAACGGTCCGTAAACGAAGAAAACTATTTGTGTTTGCTGTTTCTGTATCCACTTATGACATAAGTTCTCCATTCAGTAAAAAATTTCCTGTCGTATTGCCATGATTGGAATTGCCTCCGCTGGGTAATGGCTTATTAATTAGAATGCCCATTTTTTCCTTCAACAATTTCCGTATGTCTATTTGCCGAAGATATTTTCTTTCATTAGTCTCTCCCACATACCACTTTGTTTCATCTCAAGATGTCGTCATCGTCACCCGATTCTTCATATTTCCTTTCGATCATGCCCATAGAGTAAGGCGGGATAAAAAAGGGCGCATCTGACTTTTTGAAGCATAGGTACAAGCGCTAGAACCTGGGAACTTTGGTTAAATCAGGATCTGTAAATCTACAATACCCTAAAAATCTTCAACATATATTTGATTTGATGAAAAATGTTGCGTAATTTTCGTAACAATTAAATAAGTTAAAAAACGGACTAGTAGGGCAAAAGTGCGCATTGTACATCCGCCTCAATAAAAAGGCGCAAGTAAGGCTTTTTATATAAAAATTTAACTAATTATTTCATGAATTAAAAAGGGACCAACATCTTCCATAACTGCGAGCTCACCGGTCAAAGGAAGACTGAAATGCGTGGCTCAGGAAAAAAGCATCAGCATAACTGGTTCCAAGGCAAAACATAGAGTGCCGAATGCTCAGAGTAATTAGAAAAGAAACGAAAAAGAATGAATAAATAAATAACGATATATTTCAAATATAAATAGTATATTCGCAAAAATTCTTGCAGTGATCAACCCAACTACATATGAAAAATAATGAGGTTACAAGGGGTGACAGTTTGATCATGAAAGACATTGTCTAAAAGATAAAACATCGAACAACAATCCAACATCAACCGAGGCAGTAAATAAAATTTATCAATGTATGAATTCAGCGATTGTTGAAACCGTTCAGCTAGCATCGTGCGTCGTTTCTTCTCATCTTCCTCGTCTGCCGATGGATTATCTGGCAAGAGAGGCCTATGCTCTTCCGCCTTCTCTAACCACCTCGGCCCTTGCCACCAGAACGTATTCAGAACGATGTCGTTTGGCGAAATACCCCGATAAATAGGATCTGTAGGATTCTGGATACCAGGTACGTGACTCCATTTTGATCCTGGTTCCTCCAGCCGAGGAATCGTCTAACATTTTAATGGGGCAACCTTTGATTTTGAGGTCAAAAGCCTGACCTTTACCTCGCCGGCTGCATTCGCACTCCTGATATACAGACATGCACCGTATGCCAATGGATTTCCATAGATACCGCGCTTGGAATGATAATACAGCGGCCGATACGGATCTCGTTGAACAGTGGAAGTTGTTCATAATACTTTCTCCAGGCCTTCCCTACCGTTCGAGATACCGGTTACTGGTATCCAATTCAGTCCCATGAAGGTCTGAATCCAAAACAATGCCTTCAGATGATCGGATGGCGAGCTTTTCCTCCCCGATTCCATTTAGTAAACGAAACTTCCCCACTTGGCGTCATTGCTTCTAGCTGTGCTCGCACATTAATTGCAGTTTTTACCTCGTCTGCTTCTGGAAAGACGTCACCCATATAGGTGTCCCGGATGGCTGCCTTGACCGCTAGTGGATACCGCTCCTCTTCATCCAGCGCTAATTGCAGCGGTCGGTCTCCTGGGAAAACGTTGATTTGTCGGAACATCTTTTGCAAGTCGAACACGAGCATGATTTGTTTTGTCCGACTGCGTAGAATAATGGAACGGAGGTCCCCCTGTATCACTGGCCCCACCAGAAACGCGTCGTTTTGTGATAGTCTGGAAGAAGTCTTGCAGAAGTCTTCGAATACCACCCATACCTTGGTAGTGGTACTGGAATCTTTTACCACTAGATGGTTCGGCAAATACCACCGTTTAACTGAATCTGAACTTCTTCGATCTTCCGCATATGATCTAGATGCAGATAGTCCTCCATAAAATCAGTATACTGCTTCCGTAGATTTTCATCCCTTGCCAACCTACGCTCGGTTCCCTGAAGATGACGGATCGCGATGTCCCTTGACTCGCCTTAGGCTGGGATAACGTCTTCTTCTTAGGTAGGGAGACCGGCCGGTTTTATCCCTTTTAACCGTGTACCCACCGCTTTCATCCTTTTTAACCGTGTTCAAAAACAACTCTTCACAGCGTTTCTGTTCCAGTGAAAATGTGTTACCAGACTCGACTTCCTCACAAGACCAAAATCGAGACATCATCGCTTCCAAATCCTCCGTTGTCGACATATTGTAGTTGATGTGCAGGGATCGACTAGAAACCGAAAATCCTGCGCATACGACCTAGCCGAATACGGAATCATTAACAGTTATGTGTCTAACAAAAAAAACACCTTTAACAGGCCAACGAGGGTATCCGGGTACCCACAAATTGAAATGCTCATAACTATGGCCTCCCTCAACCGATTTAGACACTTTTAGATATTTTGGATTCAGGAACTCGTCCACTTTTTAATTCTGTACAATAGAACCGGAATAATAAATCTGGTTTTTGGTAATCCGGATTTTCCGGAGTAATGTTCCAGTACTAGGATACGATTTGTAAATTTTAATAATGTACTAGCAATATGAGTATCAAAACTCTTCAAATTGTCTCGGAAGTCTGTTTTTTATTGTTACGGGACCCTATGGCAATTTGAAAAATGGAATTGGAATGGAATGGCCACTCACGGCCCCACAGGAACCTGCTCCGGAATGTTCGTTCCGGGGTCAAATCACCAAATGGTTCCAAAACCACGAGATACAGCCTACTGATGCAATTCCAAGATTTTTGATACCCATATTGCTAGTATTTCATTGAAGTTCACAAATAGTACCCCAATACTGGAACCTGCTTCCGGAAACCCGGATTCCCGGGAACCGAATGAAGTAACCCGATTCATTTTTACCAAGTCCAAAAGTGGATGAGTTCCTGAATCCAAAACGGCCAAAAGTATCGAAATCGGTTAGATATTACCTTAGTTACGGGCATTTTAGTTTTGTGGGTACCCGGGTACCCACGTCGGCCTGTTACGTAGTAAAAAAAATCAGGAGCCCCTCCTCACTCCCACCCTTACTATATCAACAATATTATTAACCCAAAAGCTTGACTTAGTGAAGTTCTAAGATGTCACAAAGTTTCAATTTCCAGCTATGGATAAAACATAGGAATTTAATTAATTGAAACTTAAAAAGGTACCCGGGTACCGCGTCGGACACACAGGGGTTAAGAGTCGGCAGCTGTTTCCCCAGGGAAATTCTCCTTACGGTTTCGAAGAAATCTAAAAACACTTCGACCCCGAGTACAAGATCCACCACGTTTGAAAAACGCAGGATCAGCCAACTGGATATTGTCCGGAATTGCCCACATATCGATGTTGATAATGGTGGTTGGAAGATTAACCGTTAACTTTGGAAGGATTAGGAAGCTCAACTCTCAGGAGTATTGAGACACTCGAGACCGTATGCTTTGTTTGACCTTGGTAGCTGCTTGTCCGATTCCGACGATAGAAAAATCCACTCAATTTCGAGTTACGTTCATGCGTTGACTTAATCGCTCAGTCACAAAGTTGCTTTCCGATTATGAATCTAAAAGCGCACGCGTCGGAAACCGATTGCCATCATCGTCCTCGATCACGACGACTACTGTAACCAGAAGAACCTGGGATGAATACTGGTGATCCGCACCAGCAAGCAAAAGTTCTGTGTCTGCCACATTAGCCACTTGTAATGAATATGTGGCTTTTCTTTTGTCGGTTCTCACGGTAAAGAGGAACAAGTCTGTCTTTGCCAGGGTGGACTTGAGTGGTTCGTAGTTATGCTGCCTAAGCTCGACCCCCATCAGCAGAAAACAAAAGTTAAGGTTGAACAGAGAAGGGGCGAAAATTGAAAACGAAAAAAGTAGTTTTTGTCCACACCGTGTGTTAGATCTTCATAAAAATAAATCAGCAGTACTGTAACAACATTTTACATAAGCAGATTAATTTGCCCGTAAGGTATTAAGCCTGTTCTAATGACCCTGCTACTTCTAGTTTTCTGATCTGTATACTTTACATCCTTGCTCTCACTTGAGTACTATGACTCTAACTTTTCCTACTCAGTAATCTCTAGCTAATTGAATGTTGTTAAAATATAAAAATTAATTGGATTTTCAGGTTAAAATCCCTTATGAACAATTAAAGTAACTTTGACCACATTGGCCACCTATGACGGTTCTTGATTCCTTAGGGGACTCGCCAAGTTCCTAAAATAATACCACACCTAATTCCCAGCGAATTTGTGATCGATTTTTACAAACTTGATTTCAAATGAAATACACCGTAATCCTATTGACTGCTATTGAATTTCATTCGGTTCTGACTTTTGGGTTCGAAGTTATAGGTTAGTAGTTAATTAGTCAAACTGGAATTTCCAATATAAACCATTACAATCGTAATACCTTAGAAGCTACAAATCTATTGAAATCGTCACTCAATTGCATCGATTCGCAGTTCTAAATTACTGTTTGCTACTCATATTCTTTGAATAGTTTGTCAACTATGTACAATTCCGGAAGTCCTGGCTCTTGGAATATCCCATAATTAAAATCATATCGATTCTTCGTTGATGACTGAACCGATTTTCTCAAACCAAGTCTCGAATGCAAGGTATAATATCTAGTCGAGTGTTGTATTGCCCCTCCCCCCATACCCTTTCACCTGCACCCTCCATCACTCCTCCCCACCATTTGGACCGCCCGCACACCTCCATTCCCTACATCAATATCGCATACCGAAATAAGATAAAAGATTTCTAACGCATCCTCCACTCACTCTATTAACCCGTCATCCCCTCCACTTCCAAACCCATTCCCCAAAGCATTTTAAAATAGGATCACATGAAGATAGCATTGAACTCATGCTGATTAGGCTAATTAAATATTATGCTTTTTTATTTAAAGTGTGTCAGTTTCGATATTTGTGGTAGTCGTGGTGCTAAGTATAATAATGATGTAATTGACATTTCTACAAATATATTGAACATAACCAGCTAATGAATCATATTTAGGATAAATGAGAAAGACACAATCGCACCATTAGGTGGATTAAACTAGGTTTTTCTGTTAAAAATCAGCTATCTACTGGATTGCATGCTGAATTTCTTCTGATACAATGTACAAAAAAATTACCAGGATTGTAAAGATTATATCAAGAAAATACATGGGTATCCCATTCATATGGCTCAATGAAAATGTAAATCTTGAACAGCGTATTTCTCGAAAAACTGTTTTTCTACATCGGACTCTTATGCTTTAATTGGCAGTATACCTTTAATTTGAGACTTAAATAGACTTAAATGGGTTAAATAGGGTTTAGTTATGAGACAGTGAGCCTGAATCACAGATCTCAACCATTTAGAAAATATTTAAGAAATTTGGCATCATTTATATAGCAATATGAATCCGGTTTACGTGGGAACTTGATGTGTGACCACGATCTTCAACCCATAACTGTAGAACCAGAACTTCGATCTAGATAAAATTCATTAGTAGCTTATGGCAACACCTCTCTTTTGACAACAGTTGTTACGGCATTTTTAATTAGCAAGGGACTGGAAGGTGAAGTATATTTCTCAATATTAAGAGCCATAGTACTCAAGGGAGAGCAAGGAGTTGAAGGGAAAAAGTTTAGAAAAGCGTGGAAGGATCATATATGCAAGCTTCGAGCTTACCGGCGACTTAACTTTTTGTCTGCTACCGTAGGACTCAAGATCTTTTGGCAGTAGAAATGCGAATCGCCTGAGTTTACGGCATCTCCGGACAAGCGTAAATTAACTTCATGCTGTCGGAACCGACTCTCTTTTGAGCCTAACTTTGTTTAAATCGTCCTACCCATCTCTGTGAAAAGTGAGTGACGTTATAAAATACATAGACATACAAGCATTTGTCGAATTCGTCGAACTGATTTGAGTGGTATGTATATGGGACTTGGCCTTTCGGGTATCGGTTAAAGCGTTGATTGTTCGAGTTATTGCATATCCTTTCTATGAGATAGGTAAAATGTGTAATAGTATGTTAGTCCAACTTACCATTCGTTCTCGTGAAGTAGTTTGTAAAATTATGAAATATTCATGAATTCGTGGACTTTTCAATGATTCCCACAAATCGTGTTTGTAAGTACACAATTCACAAAACAAGATACCGCGAATCACTCATACCTTTTTGAATCAGTTAATATTTTCACATTACTTCGAGTAAAATCAAATAGTCATCAAAAGGCGATGAGTAATTACAAATATTATCATAAAACTTCTGAAAGCAAAAACATCCACATTTCTCCACGTGTTAAATTAGATAGTAAGTTAAAGAATCAAATATCACATTATGAACAAGAATCAAAACAAAAACTAAACATGTCCATGGAACAACCACTGTAACCTAACCAAACATTCGAATGCATATTTTTGGGTCAAACTAGTTTTTTGGAAACACAGTTTCATGAATATGAGGGTCATTATTCATAATTTCAGGGACTTGGTCATGATTTTCGTGAATCGTTTAGTTCACGAAATCGTGATTTTTCATGAATTTAAGAACGGACTTTTTTCACAACAACTTAGATTGTCATTGTAATCAATAATAACAGATGAATAATCCCTTACGATTTGAATAAGGTTGGAGCATATTAAAATGAAAAAAAAAATGACAATTCATTGTCAGCGAAATAAGATGGAAAAAATTATGGTGACAGTTTTGATATTCCATCAGCAGCGAGCGAATCCCAATTAACAATACTGGTTTTATAGCACACTACAAGTGCATTCTAAGTTTTAAGAAGGGCTTCTGTAGTGACATAAAACCCCAATTGTTACTAGGGATGTCTGGCTGCTTACACGGTGTTCATTTTGTACGTACGACTTCACATATGATACATATATCACACCGCTCCTATCGATTTCGAATGTAGTACTGTACTAGATATATGAATGTTCATGCAGTTAATATACATAACACAACCATGCATAAAAGTGTTAAAAGTGTGAATACCTAAAAAGTAAAGTATGTGAGTATTGTTTTCTTAGCGATAAGGATATCTTAATCGTGTGACTAATTTGTGCAGACGATTTTCATAAACAATGCATTTTTCATATTCGTTTTAACTCAATTCATAATTCCCAACGGTAATCGAACAAATCTCACATACTTTGCACTTGGTACGGAGAAAGATTCACATGCGGTGGAAAATCGAACATTCAAGGTTAAATATGCAACTCGTATTTGTAGTTGAACACTACTAACTAATGAAACAAAACCGAGTTCCGCCTAGGATCGGTCCTAACAGAAAAGACATGATTGAAACATGATATAAATTGACATTTCGGGGTAACCTGCCCATCTCACCTGCAGGCTTGCCAGCAGATGCTGAAAGTGTGGCATCGGCATCGTCCGGGTACCGGAACTGGACGCAGCTGCCGCATCGGAAGCCACCGTGCTGTCCGAGGCAGTCATTTGCGAATGAGATCTCAACAACTCCTTGGGGGTAGGAAATTCGATTGGTGGCGCAGTATAATTTCAAATTTGCCCCAGAGGAGGTTTTAGTGTCAAAGCCAGGCGAAGGAGCATTTACAGGATAGTCAACGTGGATAGTGTACCAAGAAAAGATATATTTGGTTGTTGGAAAAGTGAAAGAAGGAAATGATTAGTTACTATTAGCGTTTGTTAATTTCAAAAGCAACTATGGCGACTAAATTCTGGCAGAATAGAGATAGGATTTTTCATCTATACTCACCTCGTCTTCCATCACACTGCTCTCGGCATTCTGAACGGTGTCAGATGGTTGTCGTTGTCGGTTCTTCCCTCGTGTCCGTTCACGGTTTCTTCTACCACTGCTCAAAGGATGATTCGAAATGATACATAATCGTTAGATAAACTCGAAAGTAAAACGTACCTTTTTTCGTCGTCACCGTTCTGTGACACTACGTATGAGTGATCCCTCAGGGCGTTCAAATCCGCTCCGTCTCGATGGCTTTCATTATCCTCACTGTGGCTATCGACACCGCCTGGTTTCGGCTTCACCGCCAGTCGGAGATCGGCGTGGCTTAATCCGGCGTGACAAGTGTACACGCCTGCTTCGCGAAATGTTACATCCAAAATTCGTAAAGCACCCTTCTTCGAAATTTTGATTTTCTTTGACTTGACCAGTGGTGTTTGATCCTTGCTCCACTTTATCTTGGTCCGGTTAAACCGTTTCACTGGACATTTTATTTTGATTTGCGTTCCAAAGAAAACTGTCGCCGCACCGCCAATTTTCAATGTAATTTTATTCTTTTTGGGATCATGCTGTATGAACGTAGAATTCGTGCCCGCAATTGGTGGTCTCTGGTCTTCGGGTGCACAGGCCTTACTGTTGCAGGGCTTCTTGTCTGGAGGCTTACTGCTGGGACACATCGATGCAGGTCGTTCCACTTTGTGCTCCTGTGCCATGATCTGTTTGCATTCGACGCGACGTTCCTTAATGCCTCCTCCACAAGGTCTAAAAATAGCGGTTTTATTATTTGAATTATCAAGATTGACCAAAAACATACTTCGAACATTTGCTCCAATCGGAAACCTCCCACCGAACTGGACAATCGATAATGTTGCAATACTGTCGATCCGGTTGGGGTTTCGTAGTGCACATACTGTTAGGCACGATCATCGTATTCTCACCACCTCGCGTTACCTCGTGGATGCAAGTTACTTCTCGTGTTTGAATCCCGAACCCGCAGGATTTGGAACACGGTGTAAATTCCGAGTAATTCCACCGCGGTGGACATGGAATATCGTTACAGGTTCGTATCCGAGCTTCCGGTTTGGTTTCTGGTGAACAAAGAAACGGAGAAACGATCTTCCCCGTATCGTCTCGAATGCAGTTGATTATCAGCTCCTCGACTCCACCTAAACAAGATGCACTACAGCTGGTATAGCCTTCCTCCCGCCAAGAGTAGGTCTTTCCCGGCACGGCTGCTTGAACTTTTATCCCATCTAAGTTCTGTCGATTGCCGTCCCTAGAAAATAAAAATTGAATATATCTCACGCTCAAATTAGGATAGTATAGCTATCCATACTTTAGGTAAGATTCTTCAAAATTGTGTGAATACGAGCACGGTTCCATCACACATCGTTCCACCTCGTCCAGGGGTTTGTAGGCATGACACAGAGAGTCATTCAAAATGGCAACGCGTTTGGAAAACTCAAGGAAGATCTTACACCGGAACGGCTTACGCCGGATTCCCTCGCCGCAGGTAACGCTGCATGGGGACCACTCAGTGTCCTGGATGAATCTGTAAAAGGCAAGAATCTAGTTTTATTGGACGATCGTGTCACGAACTTCTAAATTTATTAACCAAAGATAGATATTGGTTGCGACTCTTTATTTATTAAATAGGTAGTTCAGTAAAGTAGTAGGGGAACATGGGGAGACTTGACCAGGTTTTCAGCTAAAATTGCATAAATCTCTAAAAAAGCCTTCAATCCCCCAAAAATCATCCAGATATAATGCGCAAAGTTATTGCGCGTCTTCATGATTTTTGCAGAATTTTTAATTTAATTTTTGAAAAGTTACAAAAGTTTTTCTGTGATCGTTTTTTTCTGGTCAAGTCTCCCCATTGCGGGGAGACTTGGCCAAGGCGTGGGGAGACTTGACCAAGAGAATTTTGAAAAATCATAACAAAAAATAATGACATAAAACATACTGTAATTATTTTTTTCCCTATTGTCGAGATCCTTAGGTAGCAGTAAAAAATATAAAAGAGTTGCATTTGATGAATTTTGATTTTTTTTAAATGCATTTCTTTTTAAGGATTAACTGTACTGCTTGCATTGTATGTTCACACGTCACGAAATCAGTTCTACTATTGCTAACTTTGCTTACAAATTTTAAAATATAAAGACTTATGTTTGGGGTGGGATTTTTTTATGGCGTGATTAACATTAACAGTAGGTACCAAAGCATAATAAATATTAGGAATTTTGTATCTTTCTTCAGCTGATCGCCACTTGGTCAAGTCTCCCCATAAAATCTTGGTCAAGTCACCCCAACATTAGTTATTGCGTTCAATTTCATGCGAATTCTAGTAATAACTATTCCAATGTTCCAGTTTATGTAAAATCATTTCACTACTTCACAAGGATTAAGATGGTATATTAGTCCTTTAATAGTAATTAGTAGTCGAGTAGATATTTCCATACAAAGTTTGATAAAAAATTACATCATTTATTGCAAATTTATTAATCATGTAATATTTTCTGCAAGGAAAGGATTTTTCGTTCCAAACTTTCAAAATTACCTTAAGGGATCGAAACAAGTATAAAAATATTTTTGAAAAAAAATTAAGAATCGAATAGAAGACGCCATAGCCGAAAATAGAATTTTGCGCTTGGTCAAGTCTCCCCATGTTCCCCTACACATTAACATAGAAATGACGAATGTTCATAATTTTGTGCAGAAAGAATTTATTCTTTGCCAAACAATAGTAAAATTATGTCGGCGAAGTTTGATCGAGTTACATATTGACCAAATTTTGCAGTCTTCTGTTTATATCCTGTAGGACTTAAAATGTTGATTTCTACTCTACGATGAATGATGCACATTTGTCTTTTCACTGCATCTTTCATTGCCTAAAAAGCAAAACAGAAAAGGCAATTAGGGGATGTCCATATTAGTAACATTTTGTTCCAGCGAAATCCAAAAATATCCATTAAATTGGATCAAATATGAAAAAAAATCATTTTCATCACATTTGATGATGTCAGTATAGGGTCCGGCACTCGAAGTATAACCAATCGAAAAGGCCGTAAATTCGCATCTGGTGAATTCGAGAGCCATTGTGTGGTCGAAATGAAGTTTGGAACGATGGTTTTTAGACATCCCCGGTGCCGAGTCTTGTTGAAACGTCCATGGCTTGCGACCGAAATACTTTCCCGATACTATGTCACATTTATTTTGAAGCCTGGCTCGATGAAAACGATTGGAGAACGCCCTGCGGTTATAGCGGCCCAAACCATGAATTTAGGCGGGTGCTGCTTTTTGTCAGAAAACACAATGTTCAAAATTGGACCTCTTTCGACTAATCGAAGCTGCTCTCTCAACACGGTCGGATTTTTAAGTTCGTTACCTATTTGATTGGTACGTCATCGTGAATTTCTTCACTTTTCGAACCATCTTGGGTGACATTTCAATCTTTGGATAACCACTTCCATGGCGTTTTGCGATGGTAACAGTTTTATTGTAAAAAGTTATGATGCGTAATATTAAGGTGTTTGAGCTCACGAACAATCTGGTTGTTATTTTTCAGCTAAATATAAAGCAGTCGCACTATTTCGTTTGAATTCAATCAGAGATCACTTTTTTGCGTTCACTTTCGGTAAAATTCGTTTGTATGCTTGTAAACAATACTTCTAACTGTCATTTATAGACAGCTGATGGCAGTGCGACAGTTGCGCGAACGGTTTGAAATAGGTTACACTTCATTCGATTTGTAATAAAATGAAACCGGTTTCAATGCTGCTTTATTCGGTTCTTCCTGTAGCTGGTTTGTGAAAAATCGTGAACTGCTTATAAATGCAACAGGGTTTGCTTCTGATTATTGTTATAGTTCTGCCCGTACGGTTTTAGTTGATTATCTTATGTAATGTGCGTTTTTTGGGCTTCGTTTTTTTAATCCGTTATTGCGATCCCCCACGCACAAATAAACAAATAAAAAAAAATAAAAAAATTAAAAATAAAAAAATAAAAAAAAAATAAAAAAATAAACAAATAAACATATAAGCAAATAAACAAATAAACAAATCAACAAATAAACAAATAACAAATCAACAAATAAACAAATAAACAAATAAACAAATAAACAAATAAACACATAGACAAATAAACAAATAAACAAATAAACAAATAAACAAATAAACAAATAAACAAATAAACAAATAAACAAATAAACAAATAAACAAATAAACAAATAAACAAATAAACAAATAAACAAATAAACAAATAAACAAATAAACAAATAAACAAATAAACAAATAAACAAATAAACAAATAAACAAATAAACAAATAAACAAATAAACAAATAAACAAATAAACAAATAAACAAATAAACAAATAAACAAATAAACAAATAAACAAATAAACAAATAAACAAATAAACAAATAAACAAATAAACAAATAAACAAATAAACAAATAAACAAATAAACAAATAAACAAATAAACAAATAAACAAATAAACAAATAAACAAATAAACAAATAAACAAATAAACAAATAAACAAATAAACAAATAAACAAATAAACAAATAAACAAATAAACAAATAAACAAATAAACAAATAAACAAATAAACAAATAAACAAATAAGCATAAGCATAAGCATAAGAGATCGCCCGTAGTTGCTACTCCGTTATTGACCAGAACCAAATTAGGTTGCAAAATGTTGATTGGAACAACATGCTTGGGAATAACATGATGAGCCACATTGTACAATCTATTCCGATCCCTGCATGCTGATCAATACCGACGCCGGCTACGTCCGAATGCAGATCTTCTGGGGAAGGAAGGAATGTTAGTCCGATACATGTTGCTACTAGAGACCGAGGAATCCTCTGCATCTCCACATGTATCACGGGAAGGGGAGAGTTGTTAGTAAGTGTGCCAATAGCGTTATCATGTAATAATTGCTCTGGGCAGCCGGCTGCCGAGAATTTGGGAAATTTATCATTTGTTGTATTAATACGATTAGCAAAATAAGCAACTTGAACTCCGGATAGCCGGCTATAAGGAGTACTGCTTATATTTTTTAATAATATTCAATCACGCGACGAATTTATTCGTGGTTTCTATCGTGTCGGTGCTGATTTTACCCGGCGTTCATCAGACTCTTCCATAGGTGTCGCGGAGTTGGTAGTTTGGAAGGAAATAGGGTCTAGGATTCGCTCCAAGCAAGCGATGCGACCTGTAAAGCATAGTTTATTAGTGATCATCCATAAATGACGTAGCATTTTTTGAGCAATTTTTACCAGCCCCCTCCCCCATCGTAGCATTTCGTCAGAAACCTCTAAATACCCCCTGGTAATTACGTAGCTTGACGGTAACTCTCCCCCCCTGTCCCCGTGATTTTTTTAAATAAAAACCGATGTTAGTTATTCCCCTTTGAAAAAGCTACATAGCCTGACATGACCCCCTACCCTCCCGTCGTCACACATCATCACAAAATGCAAAACTCTCCCCTCCCCCATATAATGCTACGTCATTTATGGATGATCCCTTAGTTTGTAGTTCAGTTAGTTTTCGAAAACACGATCGCTCGAAAAAGATCTTGTTTAGTTTTTTGTTCTTTTAAAATCTGGGTAGCCGGCTACCGAGAGTATCCTATGTTTTCTAAACAAAAGCAATTTCAACTCCACACAGCCGATCGTGGGAGTATTGCCCAGAAAAACTAATCTTATCTTCTTAATGGGCCGGATCACTATTTATTGTGACATTATTTAGACTAACTTCGCTATTCCTTCTCTACGATATATTTTTTGGGTTGCAAACTATCGAGTGATAACACGTTATACAGACAAAGAGTTATGATAGCTCTAGATGTTATAAATCAGCGAAAGTGTTTCCTATTTCTAATATCGGATTGTTTGTGAAATACATGTATACGAACGATTATATCGAACATTGAAGGGAAATACAAAGGATCGTTAACCTGATGGACGGGCTTGTTACCAAAAACGGAACTTGAAATTAGATTCATTAAAACAGATGCGGCGAATTTTCAGTACGTATTGATCCGCGTTCATCGATACTAGTCAAATTAAAGTCTTATTGGAGCTGATTATTCACTTACCAATAGCTTTTTCAATATAATAAACTTTCCCCAAAAGTTGAACAAAATCTATTTTCACACATCGTCGAACCTTCTGTGTATTGAAAATGTCCAAAACTATTGATTGTCAACTGCCAATAACTTTCCCTTCAATATAAAACACTCCCGAAAAGTTGACAAAAAATTCGATTTTGACACATCGTCGGACCCCCCCCCCCCCCTGTGCTTAGAAAATGTCCAAACAATTGATTTTCAACTGCCAACAACGTGTCCTTCAATAGTTATTTATTTTTAAACAATTGAAATTTAACCGCATCAACTTCAACTCCAATAAACAGGAAAGTAACGCAAAATGTATCGCGATAACCACCGATGAATTATCGACGATGACGATGAATCCGACGATACATTATCGTTAACGGAGTTTCCGATGACGTTGACGGGTGGTTAACGTTATCGACGATGACGATTAATTATCGATTAACAACCCTGAAGCTTAAGGTTCGCCCAGGTTAAGTCTTCGGTACGGAGCAATACCTCGACCTAGGAACTTCTAGCATGTTGTTAGTCGCCTCTTACGACATGGGAGCAGTTCCCAGAGGTTCTATTCTTGGCTGAAATAGTGCAAAAAGATTTCAGCCCGCCGGACACCACACGGCTTCAAATAAACAAATAAACAAATAAACAAATAAACAAATAAACAAATAAACAAATAAACAAATAAACAAATAAACAAATAAACAAATAAACAAATAAACAAATAAACAAATAAACAAATAAACAAATAAACAAATAAACAAATAAACGAATAAACAAATAAACAAATAAACAAATAAACAAATAAACAAATAAACAAATAAACAAATAAACAAAAAAAAAACAAATAAACAAAAAAAAAACAAATAAACAAAAAAAAAACAAATAAACAAATAAACAAATAAACAAATAAACAAATGAACAAATAAACAAATAAACAAATAAACAAGTAAACAAATAAACAAATAAACAAGTAAACAAACAAACAAATAAACAAAAAAACAAATAAACAAATAAACAAATAAACAAATAAACAAATAAACAAATAAACAAATAAACAAATAAACAAATAAACAAATAAACAAATAAACAAATAAACAAATAAACAAATAAACAAATAAACAAATAAACAAAAAAACAAAAAAACAAATAAACAAATAAACAAATAAACAAATAAACAAATAAACAAATAAACAAATAAACAAATAAACAAATAAACAAATAAACAAATAAACAAATAAACAAATAAACAAATAAACAAATAAACAAATAAACAAATAAACAAATAAACAAATAAACAAATAAACAAATAAACAAATAAACAAATAAACAAATAAACAAATAAACAAATAAACAAATAAACAAATAAACAAATAAACAAATAAACAAATAAACAAATAAACAAATAAACAAATAAACAAATAAACAAATAAACAAATAAACAAATAAACAAATAAACAAATAAACAAATAAACAAATAAACAAATAAACAAATAAACAAATAAACAAATAAACAAATAAACAAATAAACAAATAAACAAATAAATAAATAAACGAATAAACCAATAAACAAATAAACGTTTCATTACGTTTACAATAGAATCAAAATGGAAAATATATGTAAGCATTTTTGTAACGGACTTGATGGTAGTTAATCGAAATCGAAAATTAAAAGAGATGGCAAAATCAGATCAACTCGAATCAATCAGATTCTATTTTATGAATAATAGATTTAAATGTGGATTATTTGAGCTCAATTAGATCAAATTTGATATATAGGTTCGGTAACAAATCGCTCAACTTGTTCAACGCATTATTCTCAAGATGACTGCCCTTCGGTAAGAACAAGCAAAATCAATTCCACAACTCTAAGAATCGCATTGAAAGCATTCAGTCAAAGTCAGTGAACAAATTCGTCTTAGCAAAAGCTCGGCATTAAGTGCTACTGCGAAGGTAAGAGGATTTGCTTTGATTGATATCGATTTCACGTTGCACTCCTGGGATGGAACGAGAGCCGGAATGAGGCGGACCTTCTTCGGCATCTGGCATCCGGTTTTGCATATTTGTATTATTCGCCTGGTAACTTCAACAGGTTATACAAGGGAATCGGAACAAAAACTAGCATCATCGATAACAAGATTGGAGAAAGCATACGAGCAGATGGATGGTCATCGGTTTCTTTCGTTAGGTAAGGTCGGCAGGTTAGATGTAAAAACGTTTTGGAATAGCAATCAATCCAGTGACAAGGACCAGCTTAGAAAGCTGTTGAAAAAAAAGCGTTTCAACAACCAATGGCAAAATCGACAACTTGGGAAATAAGTGATATCGAAGGGGTGATTGTCATCAGGCTTGCTATCATTTTCCTGGTGTTGTGTAATGAGGTGTATAATATAAATGTATGATAGAATCCGCACAGCTGCCTACTAACGTATGGTGTGTATCGTAAAGTGGGGTGACATTGATCACTTTCCGAAAAATCATTACCTATCAACATGCTGTCGCAGTGTTCTACGGAGCTGTAAACGAGATACTCCGCCGCATAGTTCCTAAGAAACGTGTGAACAGAAAGACAGACTACAATTATCCGTGGTGGAATTCCGATCTTCGGCGTCTACATTCTCCGAAAACAACGCAAGCGATATTTCCGTCATAAGACTGACGAAAACCAAGCTGTTCTTCACCAAACCGAACTTCAATACGAAAATGCCCGCAATAGTGCATTCGATAAGTATATAAGTCATGTCCAAAGCAGTCTTCGAAACATCCCCTCGACGTTCTGGAGGTTTATAAACAGCAGAAAACGAGTTGGTGCTATTCCCGTAAATGTTTACCTCGGTGATTCCAGCGCGCAATCCACAGCCGAATCCGCAGACCTTTTTGCAGAATATTTTCGTGGGGTATTCGCCAAGCTACCTTTCTGTTTCTGTTACAAGAATATGTAGGCACATTACTATCATACAATATCAGTCTCCCTTGCTTGTATATGAGTGAAGCAGACGTGTTGAAAGCTTCATCCAGTTCATCATAGTGTAGCAGAATTGGGGTTCCGCTCATTATCTGCAGTGATGTAAATCAATCTTAGAGACTGATGAAGTAAGTAGTACAAATCTACATATTCTGGATGTAGAAAACCGACCAACTTTTGTGAGATAGATCTGGGAGAGAGGAGGTGTTAGACATAACGTTTTGCTCTGAAAGAGTTTCGCATGAGCTGGCAAATCGGTAGGAACCGTTTATATCCGATAAAAAATATATATTTTTCAATCATCTAGATGTAACCCTAAATATGGTAGCATATTGTAATCATTAATTCACAAACTGGAACCTCTTTTAGGACAAACCTCGTGATTGAATTTCATGGATATTTTCCAACAATCAGTCAACTAGATGACTTGGATGACTTCGTAGCTACGCCAAACTCGTTCAAAGCAGCATCTCACGAAGAAGCTTGTCAACTTCGTACTGTTAAATCGACTAGGGGAACCCCTTGGAGAAGGGTTGAATTTGAAAGCAAAAGTTGACATTATGAAGAACGATATGAGAAGAGCTTCGAACTGGCGTCAGCGTGATGATTCCAGGGCTTTCAGGTCAGCTCGTAGGGCATTTAAGAAATACCTTAGATCTGCAAAGCGGGCTACCTGGCAAAAAATTCCACTTAAGTCCCTTGTCTGAATGAGGAAAGCAGGTTAAATAAAATTCTCTCAAAATTTTATGTTTAACCAAACATCCTGCATACATTGCGGGTTCAGATAGCTTTAATTAGTTTGTGATTCAGGTTTGGGTATTTAAATTCTTGTCAACCACTAATACTAAACAAATGACTCCTAAAATACATACTCTCCGGGCTTCAGTTAGGAAGTTTATCAATATTCAATTTACTAATTTTTTATCACATCATTGCATAAAAACTGAAATGCTTCCTAGTATGATAACTTCAATTTCAATTTTTATGATATTCTAATTCTTTATGAGACTTATGTACATTTTTCAATATAGCCAGATAGTTAAAAACGTAATAGTGGGTGGAAAATATCCTCGTTACTCAATGTGCCGGTTTTCGTAACCACAAACATTAGAATTTTTGTCCACAAAACTGCTTCCAAACGAATCATGCAGGCATCGCACTTCTGCTCGTAAATTCTGAAGTGATTGGCCAATATTAGATTTATACACATATATATCTCTGTCTCGAAACAAGTAGAAGATGAAGCGGCACGCGATGCGAATTTCGGTCTCATTATATGAAACGTCCCCGCAGTAGTTTTGCGGAAACCGCAATCCTCTGCATCGGTTATCGGGTTTGCGCCAGGCATGACAGAGTAGATTGTGGTCGCGAAGTGATTGCAGATGAAATCACAACCAAAAAGGACGGTTGGGTGGATACATTTTTGGCGGAAATGTGCATCATTCAATATCGAAAAAAAACAAAGAGCATCATTGTATGTATGTATACTCACGTTGCCTCACTAGGAACCCGTTGCGACACAATTTTCTCCGCCTTTGGTAGCCGGTCCTGGCGCAGGGGCTGTGCGTAGTACGGTTGGTCGTTGTACGTCATTAGGGTGGGATCTCGTTCCACATGAATGTGCTTTTCATCGTCGGTGGAAGACGACATCCCACTGGCATGATTGGTTTGACTACCGTTGCTGTCTTCCACTGTCCCACCCGTAGATCCAGCAGATGACGAAGCGACGATGGCCGAGGACGAATCACCGTTGCAGCTGATTCCCGTCGTACACTGTTGGCCCGCGGATGGTTTGGTCTTGGAATCGCATTGATTGCTGTAGTGCCCACTGGAGTCTAAACATTCCACGCTGCGAACCTGGATGCCGCTGCCGCATGACACAGAGCACTGTTGGGAATAGAAAAAAAATCTCTCAGTTAGAAAAATTGCTACTAGATTAAAAATGGTTGTTTGAAGAGTTCATGGTTCAATTAATTTTCATACATTTCATAATAATTTTGATTGTTATCAAAGTTCCACCTTGAAACTAGAACCAGCTGATCAATGCCATCACGTCCCACTCAAAATTTGTCCTCTAACAAACACTTTCATCTCGAATGCATCCGCTCCGAGCACTCTCCACTTCGCTCGAGTAGTTCGCAGTCAGCTAACGATGGGAAAAGTTTTCCCCCGGTTTGCAACTAGTTCCAGAACAATATTTAATGCAGTGAATTACAAATTCACATATTTCAAGTGTAGCTATGTCTCGCTGTTGTACGACTGGAATATCTGTTTTGTTAGGAACAAGATATGTGAAACCAGTTGCCAGAATAATTATCGGATGGAATGTGAAATCGTTGCTTCAAAGCATTGATTAGGGGGTGGTTCTCTATGTCTGAACCCCTTTATCGTTCAGTATTTAGGGTGGACTTTAGGCGTTTGTGCTTTCATTTATTAAAAAAATTTGCTATCTCAAAAATAAGAAAAATTGAGAAAAAACTAATTAATATAAAATTTACTTTAAAAACTACAAAATGCCGATAGCGATGTTTTGAAACAAAACGCTTTCAAAATAAAAACTGTCAGGAGTATTAGCGATTGAATACTGCATTCCACAAATCGGGCGGTTAACCACAAAGTTCCTTTATTCTTCAGAGATTTTTTTGTTTGCCGTGGGTTTGTTAACAAAGGAAATCAGCAATAAAGTACTGATTATTACTTCTACTGCAAGATGGATCGAGAAAGTGCGAAGCGTTTTTCAGGCTTTTGTGCAATAGGGGCAGGAGTGGGGTTTAAAAGCCCTCTCATGAAAGTTTTGAATTTCTTTTAAAAATTTCCTAATTTCCTTATCTGGAAAAAAAATACACAGCGAGCTGTTTTGACACATCGAATGTCATTTGAGCTCAGTCACTCTAGAAACAAGCCGGAGAAACTCCCATGACAGTGGCTGTAAAGGAGTAAAGTTGGTCAGCATCTCCGAGTCGGTTAACATTTCGAAATGTTTCGATATTAGCTACGGTTTGAGTAGACCAGTTATATAGCAAAGGCCGGTCAACGAGATAATATCAGTATAAGCAGGATATACAACAAATGAACGACATGAGATCGGAGTCAATTGGGATAAGGTTGTCTAGAGACATTCCACCGCCGGTTAGTCTCTCCGTCGGAGTGGCTGAGAGCTAAGCTGTTCACGAAAACGGGCATCGGTATAGGGAGAAATCCCGCCGACGGGGAGCTCTCAGCACCAGCTAGCAGATTAATAGAGTAGAATCCTTCTGAAGGTAGTGTATCCGCAACGATCATCAATGCCGCTGTATCAAGCTACACTGCCATTGTGAAGTGTCGAGCGCATGCTGGGACGCAACGCAGTTGGTACCATGGAGTCCCTGGATCCTCCCGCCCCAATCGAACTTTTGCCGCCTGCGTTCAGCAGTCGTCCCGGTCCTGCGTGCGTGAGAGGAGAAGGGGTCTTTCAAGCCGTCATTTCCGGGAAGTGTTTTTATTTAAATTGCAACCATACAACGGCGCTTCACGCTTCTAGCTCATCGTCTAACTATCTCCAAGCTACCTCCGTCTCTACACAACGCAGCTGATATGGGACGCTTCGAATCCTCCCGCCGCATTCGAGACAGTGATCGTTAGTCTTTCTGATTCTGTTCGTAGTAGTGATTTAAGATCCTCCCCGAGACTTGGCTTGACAATCGTACTCTGTCTCGGCAGAGTAACGCCCTCTACAGCCATAAGACGTCAGGTGGTGGTGTGCTTATCGCTGTTCACAATGGCATAAAAGCCCGATTGATCAACGATGACCGGTGGACGAGCTCCGATCACGTGTGGCTATTAGTGAAACACGCCAATCGCTTGCTGTTCCTGTTTGTCCTGTATTTCCCCCTTGATAGAATTCGCGATTTTAGCCTCATCGATGAACATCTTTACTCCGTATTCTTTGTGACGTTTATTGCCGCCCCGAATGATGATAGCATTCTTCTTGGTGACTTCAACCTGCCTGGGTTGATATGGTTTCCAGCAAGAAATGGATTTCTTCGACTGGATTCTGAACAATCTGCGCTTATCGGCAGCGCCAGTAGCATGTTAGAGTAGCGCCACTGTTCGGTAAATCAATAATGTCACCAACGAGAATGGGCGTACATTAGATTTCTGCTTTGTAAGCGCTCGGTTTTTGCTAAATATTGTTCCAGCGACGATGTTTTTAAGGGGTTTCTGTTAATATTTTTTTTCAAAGGACCGATTTTTTTTATTTGATAAACTGAAGCCTGAAAGTGTCTAGAATACCCAAGTAACCATAAGCATTGAGCCATTGCACTATATTGGCTATACATTTGCACTAATGTTGCATTGAAACCCCATTACAGCATTAACAATGCAATAAAACTCTATATTAGCATCAATAATGCATAACTGCACAGCCGACATATACCATTATCGCTTGCTCTATATGCGTATATAAAGCTGATACAACGCGCACATGCTTCAAGGATCTTTAAAGCATGTAAGCTTTACAAGTGCATTTAATGCCATTATAGAGCAAATAAAAAGCCGATATAATGCTATTGTAATGCTGTGGGTTTATTTGTTATGCAACTCTTCTTGAAGATTATATTCGGCATATTTCATTTCAATCGAACATATGCAATATAGTCCTGAGAGCAAACGCAGCGCACTTACCGTCAAGGACGAGGCAAGGTACCTCAGTTGGAGACTTACTAAAGGTAATTTTCGTAAAATTGTCATATCATGTCAGAACGAAAACCCATTAAGGATATTCATTACAATGCATTAGAAGAGAGACAATTACGGTTTTAAACAGAACATTTTATTTTAATTTTTTCCTTTTTGCTCATCATACTGAAAGGAAATATAAGAAATGGTTTTAAAACCATGGCGGACGATGACAGCCAGCTGAAGCTTTTCAATAGCATTAGTAATGCTAATATAAGGCTTTAAAATTGGACATTTGTGCTCTGGTGCTATATAATAGCATTAGTACTGCACAAACGAGTTGTCAATCTCTGCACAGTAATAGCACTATATTTCGCCTTTTCTGGCATAATACCAGCATTATATAAGTATTAAGGGCTTCACAGTTCTATAAGACTGCATTATATGTGGATCTAAAGCAGATATTAGGCTACGTTATAATGCTTATTGGTTACTTGGGTATGTTGGTAATTTTTTTTTTATCCGGGAATTAGTACCGTCGCTACACGGCTTTGAATGGACCTGTGCCCTGACAGATCATTTGAATTCTCCGAAACTAATCTTAGCCTTTTAATCATTCTTCTCGAAAACACTTGTTTTGATCAAAATTTTATAAACATTATTCAAAATCACTTTTTGTCACCATATTGGAGCTGACATTTAATTTTTTTTAAATCTCGCCTCAAATTCGTGTGCAGTGATCCCAAATATTCTTTTATTTAATGTTTCATTGAAATTAATAAATATTTCACTTTTTCAGTCCACCATATTTGATCCGCCAATTTGAATTTGTCAAATTTGATCTCAAATTCGTGCTCAGCGAACCCAAGTATTCATATAGGTTCATTCAAATTGATAACTATTTTACTTTTTTAGTTCACTATATTGAATCCGCCATTCTGAATTATAAAAATCTAACCTCAAATTCGTGTTCATTGACCTTCAAAACCTAGAAATTCACTTATTCCTAGAAAACTAGATCGAGTAACATTATATTGTACACGAAAAGCTGTTTTCTAACTTTGACACGCGTTTTCTCGAAACAAGATTTTTCGAATCTGCGGGCATTCTCGTTTTTGAACCATTCAACCAATCAACTTCGCGTCTGAAAGAAGACAACATTCTCCGGCACTGTAGCATACATAATCGCAATATTTTGACCATATGAGATTTTTTACAGCCGGCCAAAATGGAAAAATCATGCGAAAAAAAAATCATTATTTTCAAGTGGACGCCATTTTGTTTCTATAACGATTTTTTTCGTGTTTTTTTGGTTTGAGCGCCTTTGTGGAATATAATTTTCAAAATGGTTTTGGTTTTCTGCTTGTAGACGACGAATTGCGACCTGTATCGTGCCCACAGATGAGGTCGGTTTTCAAAACAGCTTTTGCTAGTCGCCATTTTGGACGCCATTCTTGATACCTTACACTCGAAAATTTTGATTTTATAGATGAAACCTTAATAAACATTTTGCAGAATAGCGCACATGTCTAAGTCGTTTCACTTCTAAAGAAACTATTATCAAACGAATCTCACTCCTTCTTTAGGACGCATCATAAATTAGCGTCGATAACGCTGCTATTACTGCAGCAAACTTCATGCCGAAAGTATCTAGTTCTCCGGATCCAGATGGTGTATCTTCTATTTGTGTCAAAAAGTGCATCAGAGTGCTTCTTGAACACCTTCGACGAGTCTTCGAGCTATCTCTCTCTACTGTAATATTTCCTATTTGTTGGAAAAAGGCCCACATGTTTCCGGTCCTTGAAATGAGAAACAAATTGAACAGCGCTAATTATTTCGTGTAAGTGCGGTATCCAAACTATTCGAGCTGGTTGTTTTGGATCGTATTTTATTTCACATGACCAATATTGTTTTATGCCTAAACTATTGAGAACGACCAACCTGCTTTCATTCACAAAGTATGTATTCGATGGATTTACTGGCGGACTGCATACCGATAGTATTTACACGAATCTATCCGCGGCTTTCGACAAAACCAACCATGTTACCGTTCCGATATTGATGGAAAGCAACTCCAAATCAGCATTAAGTACTAACTAACTGCACCATTGCGTGCTACATGCGGCATTCCGCAAGGAATTCACATCGCCCCAGTAATATTTCTCCTCTATTTCAATGACGTCAGTATCAAACTACAAGAACCCCGTCTCTCCTTCGCCAACGATATGAAGATTTTTCGACAGCTGATACCGAATTTCTTCAAAGTCAACTGGACAGCTTCAGTGCGTGGGGGTCTCAACAGAATGGTTCTAAACTCGAGTAAATGATCAATCGTCACGTTTGCGCGAAAACATCATCCGATCCAGTCAAATCGCCGTCTGTTCGATTCGAGCATTCCAAGATACTCTCACGTCAAAGAGTCTTGGAGTCAACTTGGATTCGGCACCAACGTTCAAACTACACACCTTATATATTGTGGAGGAGGCATCAAGACAGTTTTGGTTCATCTTCCGAATAGCAAAAAACCTCAGGGATGTATACTGTCTTAAATCGCTTTATTGCGCGTTGGTTCGCTCAACGTTAGAATACTGTTCTGTTGTTTGTAATCCGTACTATCTGAACGAGATTGACCCTTTGCCCTTCAACATCTCCTTTGGAGAAACTGATTCCAACCACCGAGCTACGAAAACCGTTGCCAGTTAATACACCTCGATACACTCATCATGCGGAGGGACTGCTTTCGAGTCCTATATGACTTGAACTTACTCTCTGCCAGAGTAGATTGCTGTACAATTCCAGAACGCTTGAATCTTCAAGCCTGCATTCGAACACTACGACTACCTTTTAGGAGAACTAACTGCGGCCGACCCAGACGCAGTTACCGGACTTCAGGATTCGACTTCCACTAACCTAGAAATACGATTCAAAATAAGTATTTGTTTTTCCTTAAAAGTAACTAGGCTAACTAAGAATTACCATTGGGATCAAGAGGTCTGGTGGTGTTTTTTTTTCATAATTCGTTTATTTTACACGGCTCATAGCGGTAGCTTAACGGAGCCATGGATCGTTTATATGCTTACAAATATAAAAATAAAAATATAAACAAATATTATAATATTGGATCTCGTGCGCGTAACTTTTTATTGCGAGCGGAGACCTTCTTTCGCAGGGTTTGCCGGCAATCTGCATCTGGGTAGTCATTCAATTCTTTTTTGTTTTTCACGTCCAAGTCGAAGCCGGTGTCCGCGATCAAATGTTTTTCCCTGTTTCTTGCACTTATTGTTGACCAGCGTAAATCCGTCACTGTTATTGTTATCCTTGCCAATGTTGCTTACAGTTGATTTTGCGGTACTGGATGCTTCTTTTGTGGTTGTCATTATGGTCTGTGCAACTGCCACCGTTTGTGGTTCAGACATTGGTATTGAAAACTCTGTTTTGGGTTGGTTTGCCGTAGATGAGTTGACAGTCGGTTGAGATGTGTCTTCATCTGCATCTTCCAAGCAAGGTTGTCCATGATGAGCTGTCTGATTACAATACTTGCATGTAGGAGTTTGCCCCTCATGGGTACATAGCGTAGTTTGCATAATTGTTGTTCCGAGGGTTTTGAGTTATATTGTCAAGTAGGAGATTATACGCCTTTCAACCCGCATCCTCACTACGAAAACGCCGTTAGGTGTACCCGGGAAGAAGTTTCTCCAAGTATCTGGTGTAACGGATTCTACTTCTCAGTATTGCGACATGCAGTTTGCAATTGGCTCAGGAGGGGTACGAGGTAATAGGTCATATAACCTTACATCTATATAATCATTCTCAATATATACGGGATTCTTAATTCCAATGTTGCCACTTTCAAACCACGTGTTTTAGGTTGTTCTTCAAAACGAAACGCTCGGCTTGTGCTAACATGTTGAATGATAATAACACTGCACTGCGAATATGATGATACTGAAGGTACAACACTTCCGTAAGACTAAGTTGCATTTTTACCTTCAGAAGGTATTCCACTCTAAACTCTAAACACACTAAAACTCGGTCGTTTTAAACAAAATTTAAAGTCAACGACCGCAGCGTTGGGTCGGAGTAGAGCTTTTTCGTCAACTTAACTCATGATGACAAGAATAATCCGATGTTTCCTTTGTTCTCGAGACAATGCACACTAGATCGAGAGGCCTGTTGTTCACTTGGCCCGATTGTACGTGTGACTGCGGCAGAAGTAGAAAGTAGACTGTTTGTTGGTGTTGACACAACAAATAAACAAACAAAGAGATGTTCTGCACCCCTGGTTGTCGTCTCGCAAGGTGACGTTATTTAGCAGGTCAGTTATACTACGATGTTTGGACGGTAGCAAGAAACAGCAGCAATGAAAAAAAACACGAACGACTATCACAAAATAAAAAGAGCAAGAACGCAATCCCCCTGAACTAATACCTAGCGGTGACCCCTGAAGGATTAGGGTTAGGAGAAAGAAAAGGTTTAGGTTATGTCGGTAGGTACTAATTACTGTAGTATGAATCACTATCACGAGCTAGTCTATACGAGATTCCTTTGTTGAGCTGAGTCAAATGGAACACAAAACTCAGCCCTTTAGGGCTCGGAAAAAATCTCCACAATTTGAGGGTTTATATGCCTCTCTTTGACAAGAAACGTAAAAAATCACATGGAAAATTGTATTGTAATTGTATCTTGCATAAGATAATTTGCATAAATTTATCTTTGATAGCCCTGAAAAAATCATTGCAGCGATCATTTTGAAAAGAAATCATCGGAGAAGCAGGAATATTTGTATATTCGTTTCATAAAAAATAATAAAAATATAGATTCTTTATTTCATGAGCTCTTCATGGCAAATATTTTTTGCTTGTACGATCGCAATATGCATGTAAGCAGGAACAAATTAGTAGTAGTTTATTTATATATCTGCGTTTCCTGGTCGTTTCACCAGAAGCACCGATTGCGTTTCAGTTATTGCAGCTAGTGTGTGTCTGATTCTGATGAGACAAAGTCGAACAGCAAATACTATAAATAATATATGTAAAGAAATTAACCGGGAAAAATAAGAAATACGAACCAAAAACACTGTTCAACCGCTCTTCCTTATTTTTTCAATTACTCGTAATTCATTTTCTCGTATCGTTTCGTTTTAACACATAAATTTGCATATGCATTTTTATAAAATTTTCAGCCAATCAGCCAATTTTCAATATTTTTCTGTAAACAAATGCACGTTTTTTCACGAAAAAATGTACTATCTAAATACAATAACTTTAAGGTGATAGAATCATTGCGGCATACCTTTAACCTTCTTTGGGTGTTAACTTTTTGCAACGAATATGGTGTTAGCGGGTCATATTGACCCGGATTCCGAACTCAGTTTTAAAACCAGGGCCGGCGGAAAGCGTGGGTAGTATGGGTAGTACTACCCACTCGAAAATAACCGAGTGGGTAATTACCCACTCGAAATTTTGAACCGTTTCAAAAAATTTAGATGTGCAACGCATGTATCTCGCACTACACACATTTGAAAACATCGCTGTACCACAATTCCATTTGCATAAACGAACGTGACTTAATGTGAATGTAATGCAAGCGTGTGCATTGCGAAAAGGGAAAAAATCTTTACTAATGGACCCCTCACCCTATGCTTTCTACCCACTCGAGCGTAAAGTGTTTCGCCGCCCCTGTTTAAGACATATTTTCAGCCAAATCAATATGAACTTGTACCCAAATTGTTTGTTAGAGTTTCAATTTTCAATTTCTGCTAAATATCGTTTCGTTGGCCAGTGGGAATCGGTGCTGACGGTCGAATTCTATACAGAATTTTTAATTTTCTCCAATTTTGTACCAAAGAAGCCTCATTGTATTCCTCAAAACTCTTGGGAAAAGACCAAACAGTTCAGATCATTGATTTAGAAACAGTAAGAGAAAGTTAAAACGAATTTTCATATAATTGGACAGCTAAATGCTGTGATGCTAGAAAAAATGAATATTTTTCCAACCATCAGAGCACCAGTCAATTTTTGCTTGATAACTTTTTCCATAATCGTCAAATCGTTTTGCGGTTTTCGAAACTTTGTTTCCTTGATAAATTTCCTATAAAAATTTCACATCGATTTATTTTTACGAAGCATTGGGCGTCTCTTGGATGAATTATTTTGTGAAAGTCGATATCCCCATACAAAATCCCATGTAAACTTTAAATAGTGGGCCCAAAAATATAGTTTTACTGATCGAGCTAAGAATTTTCGTAACAGCAGTAATTTTAAAAACGGTAGAGGTGGCTCGATTATCGTGGACTCTGCAAACTGATATCCTTAAAATAGCGAAAAAGCATTTCAAAGAATCTGGGTTAAATGCATACTTCTGCATAATGCATAATTGGGATGAGTGATCGGTATTCCTCAGACGTCTTAATTGGATTGTTGAAATATTAAACCGGAGGCATTCTGAATCAACATGTGAAAGATATCGCTCATTACAAATAACCACGATGTTAGTATAACAATTACAATTTAATAATTAAATATATAAGAACATCGTTGGTCTGATATTTGCCCCTGATTATAATATTGATTAAGATTAGTTGTTTTATTGTGGAGGCCTTTAGCGTGTTGCGCTGCTTCAACTAGTGAGAAATTGGTCACAAAGTTAAAGGATGCACGTTTTTCAACAAATTTGAAATTTTTTGAAAACAAAAATATGAACATGAAATTAATTCCTGCATTGTTAAAAAATATAAATACAGCAACCCTGCCACTATTGCACATGCACATCGGCATCTAAACACAGTAAAACTATTTGCGTTTTCACTCAGTGCGGAACAAGTTTACAGTCACCGCTGTTGTTTCGAAACTTTTCACCACTAAACTACTCCTCCAGGAGTGGCATCAAGTTATCGCGAGCGAACGAACTCAACACGCTACTGCATACGGAAGCAGTCACCATGTCCGAATTGGCACTGCACAACACCACTACAAATCAGCACAATATTCGTCATATGCTTTGTTTATGTTGTTTCGGCCTTTCCTCCCACTACAATATGAGTATGTATTAGCTTCCGAGTTATTCCAGGAATGTTTGAAACAAGTCCAACAGAGCACATACCAAGTGATTACACAGTTCATATTTGGCACGTTGCTGCGTACTGTAAACAGCATACAGGCTCGGAGTCTGCCAGCGGTCGTTCCTAAAATCTCACAGGCCCTTCGGGCACAGGACTGTAATGACATTCATAAAAAATCTTTATGACTTTATTTAAATTTCGGGCAATAAATTTATAGCTCAGTGGTCGTCCATCTCCCCGGGGCAAGATGAAATGCCATTTTGGGGACAGGATGAGGGCACTAGTACCACTCTTCCGCCACACTGCGATATGCTATCGTTTTGTTCAATCTGGATAATTTGGTGTGAATGTGGAAATTCATTGATTTATGGAATATGCATGAGCATGGCTGGCTATGTGGAAAGTTCGCCGGTCACATAGAAAACTTTATCAACATTGAAAGGCGCAAGAGAATAGAATCAGTTGCGACTGATGATAAAATTGAAAAGTGAAAAATGCGATCGAATTAAATTGGGTAATGGAAACTTTGCGCGGAAAAGGCAGAAATAGAGCATTGTAATTGGTTTGGAATTGGCGGTTAATGAGTTGAAATATTTTTCTTTGCTTCGTTTTGTTTGAAATAACTCGATGCGCGAGTTTAACGGAGCCGTCTTTTGCAGATTTTCAATAAACAAATAACATGAAATGTTCCGCTTGTTTGGTTGTCGTTTTCGTACATACTGTCATCACTGTTGCTATCAGTAAAAATGGTTCCTAAAACTGTCCTTTTTCTTTTCGTATCTTCGGGTCAGTATATTAAAACCATTTTTAGTGTGATTGCTTTCCAATGATTTTTGGTGTGTATGTGTGTGCGTGTTCTGAGGATGATTGTTCAAGCAGTTTTTGCGATCTGTGTTTCTCCGCGTTCTGTCTAACTCTGTTCTCTGCCGTGGAACTTCCTTTCAAAAACAATCGAAATGCTGTGGGTTATCGTAAAATATAACATACAAATCCTAGAAAACTTTTCAATGTTCGTTGATTGCAGGACTCAGTAAACTGCTGGATGGCAGACAATTTATCTGGATCGGTGACAATTTCATTTTGTCCAAATCCAAATAATATTCCAAAAACCTTAGTCTGGTTTTCGCTGCACTGATTGTTCCAAAGGTGTGTGAATAGAACCCGTTGATGCTCGAGATTCTCATCAAAAGACCTACGAAAAGGTCATCAAAATTTTCTTCGCTAGATCTGCGGATTTAAAATTACATCTGATGTTGATGGAACAAAGTTCGTTTGATCGGATTGCTGCCCTGCCAATTGTGGGTGGTTTTATACTCTGATTAGTGTATAGCCAACGGCATTCGGAGTAGAAATTCGTGGCATAAGTAGAGGCATTCTTAGTTGATACCTGATCGTTGACGACTGAATTCGACTCCCGATGCATGCTAGCGTCTCCGAGTTGCAATTAAAGGGTTCTTCCTCACTGCGGCTGCGTTCGCTCAACCACCTGCGAGATGTAGCGATTCTGTGGAAAAATGGATCCGGTAGGTTCATGCATGCAATAATTAGTGTGTCAGAAACATAATGTTGTAACGTGAAGCCCGAGATGCGACGTTTATGTTTATTTGTTCCAAGATAGCTGGGGTATCTATATGGCGTTGCAGAGTATCAGCGATTACTGCATTCCTTCGAACATACAGAGGCCCCAGATGATTCAGCTGATACCGGTATTAATTGCAAGGGAATCGGACGGAAACTCTCCACGGCAATCTACGGATCACTTATGTAACGTAAAAAGCGACGGATGCACATCTCGCAATGCCGTTATTGTATTTTGGACTTCGAACTTCAGGTCAATGTTCCACGATTGATCGTGACAAAGAACAGTGCAGTGACAATAAAGATTCATAATTTTTTTTGATTATCCTGAAGATGCACTACAGTGATCTGGATGATTGATTAACTAGATTCTGGAGAATCTAGAATAACTCAAACGGGCTCACGCGTTCGAATCCTTTTTTCGTTAAAATGATATCACCGAGCACCCATGTTATTCGAACTACACCAATCAGCAATGATTTGAAGCTGATGTTGGAGAAATCTGCAATCTTCAGTTCCTGTTGTAGAAGTGAATGTGGGGGCCTGTTACTGATACTAAGCATTCATAAGTGACCTGAAATCGTGAAACATTTCAGCGCCTGAAAAATCAATTTAAATGCATACTTGCCACAATAGGATGTTTGGCAGACCCTCTCTCCAGTCCCTCACACAGGACCGTAGGTACGACTGGTGAACTTTGGCTGCAATGGCGGGGAGATCAAAAGCTTCCATAATACAAGTGACGGTACATCCCGGTATCCTATTGGCGAAATCTATTTGTTTTTTTTACTGGTCGAAATTAAATTCACGTATTCAGTCGCCCAAATAGACCTTTGAGTTCAACGTTTTTTGATTCGCTCGGAAGCTCAACTCGAAAAAAGTGAATTTTCAAAAGCACCAGTTCCTTCGACTTCGTTTTAATTAAATGGTTTTCTCCGGGGTTCAAGCCATGGTGTTGCAACACTATCTAACTGTGCTATTCAATTCAGCACTCGATTTTTCACTATAAATAGCCATTTACTAGACTTATTTAGTCATTTTACTTAATTTTCTATACCACTGGGTGATTATTTTTATATTTGATTTGACCAATGCCACGGAACCTGGAGAACGTGACAGCGACCTTTTCTGTTCAGTTAACAGCGATCAAACAAGCTAAACCAACTCGAAGAACTTGGAATTTCAGTATCTGTTTACTCACGTAAATATTTAACCGGCACAATAATTTACTTTTTTTAGAACATCGCTCAAACAAAAGGCCTCATATACCTTATGCCAAGTATGCGCTCGTTCGGTTGATTCTCGTTTACTACGGTTGCTTACGGTTAGCTCACAAGAATACCATACCAAAAGAGTATCGGTCAATTGATACGCTTCTAATCAAGCTCTTTGCATCGTTTTTGCTTTATTCGCCATGTGATTCCTTTTATTAGTAAATCTCTACTATGCTCTATCTATACTCATATAGGTACAAACGTAATAACGCTCGTGGCCTTTGCGATAACACAAACCTGGTCATAAACGCGACCATGCAAATACAATCATCTACACGTCACGTCCGGGAGTTTAACCTCGGTCCTAGCAGTCTAGACTAATGCCTTCAGATGAACCAATCAAAAAAATGACGCTAATATTCACTAGACAACACGTTCCATGGTGACATGATCTGGAACTGTAGTGATATGGAGAAACTGACTCTCTTCTACCATCTGTACCATACACTAAAAAATAAGCATCATATTCACGGTCCGCGCGCGATCATTCAAGAATACACGTGACATGATTATAAAATCGAAATTATATACGCGCAGTCACGTGACACGTGACAAACACGTTAATATACAAATGCTTCAGCCCTTTGTGACCATCCACGGCACCTACACCCGCGATCTCGCAAAAATAACATCCCGGTGATGAGATGAACGTCTCAGCGCTTTTCAAACGCGATCTCAAGCGTAAACCTCACAACTCTCGCGCTTGCACGATTATGAATCGGTAACTTCCGGAAGTTTCTATCCTTGGTATCAGCAGACTAGATCCATGCCTTCAATTGTACCAATTAAAAAAAGAAAGCTTTCATATCCACTGGACAACACGTTCCATGGCGACATGACCGGGAACTCTACTGATATGGGGTAACTCACTCCCTGTCAGAATGTGAATCGTACACCAAAAACTAAACATAAGAATGAAGGTCCGCGTGACCATCCAAGAACGCACGCGAATATATGAATAGCTACACGGTAATAAGGTGAACATTTTAGCACTTACGAAGTTTCAAATTCAGTATCAAACGTGAACCTACAAACGTCCGTGTTCGCGCAATCAAGAATCGGTCACGCACGGAAACCATTACCCTCCGTCTTAGCAATTTAAGTCAATACATTCAGTAGGACCAATTAAAAAATAAAGCTCATATCCACTAGACAACACCTTCCATGGCGACATGACCGAGAACTTTTTTCTAGCATCAAAGCCGTACACCAAAAATTAAGTATTAGATTCACGATCCGCGCACGATCATCCAAGAACACACGCGAATATGCGAAAGGCACAAGGCTATAAAATAAAACTTATACACGCGAAATTACATACAAATTAGCACACGCGACATACAAACGCACACGCGATTGAACACGTTAACGTACAAATGCTCGAGCCGTTTGCGATGATACACACAATCGCGAAGTCTCTACCCCCGCTCATATCTGAACCGTACAATGAATATGACATTCAGAATCACGGCCCACTGCAATTGGCCTAAAGCAGTGTTTTAGTGGGCGCCATTGCCTGTCTCGTCTTAATTTGGTATGTGAGAATATATGCAAAATCGGCACTAGGAACAATTAATTTAGAAAAAGTTGCATAAAAATATTAAGGTGTAAAGAATTACAATGGCGAAGACTGAAAATTTGCCTGATTTTGCAGTGAAAAAATATTTAAATGTAAAGTTATGTGTTGTTTCTCGTTCTCACATATGCCTAGGATAGGATATTTTCAAACATTTTTCGGCTTCGAAATTAAATAACTTTTTCCCCTAGTCTCCAATGAATACGCAACATTCAATCAAACTGTTCGAAGTGAAACAAGCTACGCGTTCTTAAGATTTGAAGTAGACTGAGTAACACCGCTTGTTATTGAATGTTGAATTTTTATTTCCATTTGAATACTCTTGTGAGTTAATTGGAGTTTTGGGAAAAAGTTCCCATTTGGTATATGGTTTGCCGAGCCAGTTAGCACTTGAATTGGCAGTGCTCCGAAATAGGTCAAAATGTTCTATATGTTCCTTCGAAGTAGAACGCGCAGATGCCGCCCCATTGAAAACGTACTCCCATTACAGGGGTTTGTTTCTACTACCGCTGTGCGTGCTTCAACAGTTTGACCGACAGGAGGCTACTTCTGGAACATTTTAGAATCTACTATTAGAACGTGAGTAAATTACGCACAAAATTTGATGAGCTATTTATTCATCGCTGCTTCAGATATCGATCATGATATTATGTTCTGACCGCAACGTGATTGAGTGAACAAATAAACTCGCTCCAATTATTCGGTTCCAGGTACACTGTTGACGGTAATGATCGCGATCCTAACAATGCAGGCAAAAAGTGGTGGTGGTGTGCTCATAGCAGGCTTTTACCAATTCTTGTCCAAACATAAAACTGACACTCACAAGCTTGACCAACTCTGATCGCGCCACTAAATAATGTCTGTGTGGCAGTATGAATTCCTCCGATTCCGTAAGTGATGCAGATGCTATTCAGAAGCACATAGACTCTGCACCTTATACGCACGTTCTATTCTCTCTGAATCTACTTTTTCGTTGGTGGGTACGCCTTACTGGACGTAATGTCGGTACATACGGCAAATGTGACGAAATCGAATCCCGGACCACTTGTTATAAACGAAGAAGCTTTAATGAACTGCGCCGTTTCAGAAGCACTTGAGCTGTCAGTTGCCTTTGACGCATATCATTTTCCTCTCCTAATAAAGCAAGTTTGCTTCCAGTTGGTTTTTCTAAATTTTTCGAAGACTAAATTCTCCAGACTTGAAAACCTACTGCAGGCAATCGACTAGGAGCTTTTGTTGAATCTCGCGATCGATGTGAATGTTGTTGTAAAAAAACTTTCCCTGGCCTGGATACAGCTTTTCAGAATGCATGTCTCTGCACCCCGTCCAAGACCGACACCGACTTCATCGAACCGTCAGATACGTAAACTAAAAAGACTGCGACTAGCTGCGCTTCGGCATTACACCAGACGACGAAATCTAATACAAAAAGGGATACACTATAGCCAGCCACAGACATATAAACGATTTTACTACTTAATTCACGCAGCATAAACCTATTCCAACCTGAAACGAAGTCCTTCCAGTAATTTTTTCACAAATTAAGCGACGAGCACTGAAACTGGCATCTGCAACTTTTTCGTGAAACGCTGAGTTTGAAAAAGATTTGGTGAACTCAACATAAACGGATTGTGGTGATGTCTCTCGTAATACAGTGAAGAGCCGATTTTATCAGCCCCCGACTTTGTTAGCCCCCGATTTTGTCAGCTTTTTGACCTGATTTTGTCAGCCTCATATGAAAATCCGTTTGATGAGCTCTAGCAGACAAACCAAAACCAAATTCGAGTAAATCCTTTCTTGAGCATATTTTTCTTATCTTAGATATTCAAAATATGTAAAAAATGTAAAAATAAAAACTTTTTTTTTAATTTTGCTGTGTCAGACCCCCTTTACGGAAATTTCAAGGGTTTCGTTCTATTAAAAAGAAAGAAAAATATATGTTCCAATTTTGTCAATGTTCCCGTTTTATCGGTCTAAAATTCACCAAGGGGCTGATAAAAACGAGCCTTCACTGTATAATCAAATACATATCGGCGGATCAACATGGCTTTTTTTACAGGCAGATCAACCTATCCAGGCCAATTTACGTTATACTGCATTAATACATCGAAGATGGATCTTAGGTAGATACTGCATATACTTATTTCAAAGCTGTAGACCACTCTCTCACAAATGACGTTTGCTATTTTGTATCCCAGGGTAACTAGTGATCTCAAACTATTTCTCATTGTGTCGCCAATAAAGGATTGTATTGAACTACGACATTCAGATGCTTTCTGCAATTGTTGTTATCGCAACTTGCTGGTTCTTAACAAGTCCAAGTGCTCTATAATATCTTGTATGTACAGTGGCGGATGCAGGGGGAGGGTCATGGCGATCCCGTTACCCCCCCGAATATTTTCAACTTCTTGAGAAATTTTGAATTAGTTTCAATTTTATATTAGTTGTAAACTTAAAATTAGTTCAAATCAAATTTGACCACCAAAACTGATTTACATTAAATGTGATTTTGACGCTTAACGTATTGTACAATGTTCATTCCAAAATCAAAATTTCGGACCCATCCCGAATTTTTTTTCTGGATCCACTCCTGTGTATGTAGAAAAAATGTATACTATGGAGCCACAACATTGCCGGGCAATTGCTAGAGGTAGAGAGAATGTCAGTTATCAGAAACCTTGGTGCGACTGACATTCAGAAATCATAGGTAAAGAGAAAGATCGGTTTCATTATTAAGTTCACCAAAAAATGAGCTGCGTAAAAGGCAACCGATTTACCAACTACGCTATGCGCGGCCTCTTTGATTTTTCTGTTTCTAATGATTCTTTCAAGAATTGACTTAGAAAATTGACTTAGTTTATAAGCTTGACTTAAAATATTTTTGTGATGTTTTTGTAAATCTGTGTAGTGTGTAAATATGTTAATTTTCAATGAGAGTCAGGTGTGAAAAAAAGTGTGAAAACATGAATAGAATCTTAGAAAGTGTTCTACACATCTAATAACAACAACAGCATTTCATGTAGACCAACGCGGGTCATATGAAAAATGAGAGAATAAGTAAATAAATACATATATGTTATTCCCTTATTTCCATGCAGAATTATTGGTATGTTGATTCGAATCATCTGTTTGAATTGAGTGAAGCTGAAATGCTCTTCTCGCCTCGCTATCTGTACCTACCCCACTCCATTCGCCGCTGATCCATTTAGGACACTCTTGGGCATTGCAGGCTTCCTGGCTTTTAGGCCGGACACCCCGGCATGCCTCGTCCGGGACTTTATTCTTTGCACCATTGCTCTCCTCGGCGCAGACCACCACTCGTTCCCTGATGCCGCCGCCGCATGATTTTGAACATGGCCGCCACTCATCCGTAACCCACCTGTTGGGAATGAAACAAAACAAATTTAAAACGATGTTACTGTAATTGGGCTGCACACCTAGTTTGGTGGAATTCAATTGCTGGTGAAGTTTCTTACTTTGGTGGACACAGGTGAGTATTGCACTGGACTACAGTCGGTTCCGGTCGGGAGGATGCGTTACACAGTGACTCCTCTACGTCGACACCAGTCACGCGATTCCGGCAGGTAGGCATGGCCATTTTGTATCCTGTCGTGGGTGGGAGGCAAGGGAAATAAAAGTTTATTTAATTTTGGATAGTCTATTTTATAGAATGGTTAATTCGAAATCGAACAATGTACCATTGCTGTACGTTTTTCACAAGTTTCATTTAACATTTTACAAAACTGTATAGTAAAACATTCGTTTCTGATTCTGGTGCTGAGTGCCTTGAACATTCAGTGTGGCACTTCTATTTTTAAAGTTTTCACGTTTGAACAATGGTTCACGAGAATGCTTTCAATGCGATGACAATGACATATCTGAGCGGGACATTGTTGAATTCGAGTGCGCTGTTCGTGGAATCAACCGGCAGCACAACAGATATCGAAATTCACTTACCGCCTCCGCAGGTGACTGAGCAGTGTGACATCGGTGCTATCTCCCACTGATACAGCGGCTGGCTGCAGGATGTGCCGTCCCCGCCGCATACACCGCACACGTCGATCTTCTTGGTTGAGCCGATTTTGAGGTCGCAGCCGACGCGCTGTTTGAAAGGGAACATGAATAATGGAGTTTGTAAAATGGTTTCCACTGTTTTGTTTTTTGCCTTTCCTATAGTAACGTGCGGTGTTCCGAGTTCGATTAATTTATTTATTGCCACCGCAGTACCTGGTGAAGGACGAAAGCGGCTTAGCTTATATAAGTCTACCGCGTAATGGAGATGAAGGACGTCACATTTGACTAAATAAGATCGATTCATTTTTATTAAAGTATGCCGTCAAATATTCTAATATGCACAGTGTACTAAGATCTGTTTTATGGCATTTTAGTTTGTTACATTCCACTTGCACTCATTCAAATGTAATATGTAATACAGGGTCAACCGATTGATGATTCGGTAGTTAGTAACAGTTTTAACAATATACACGTGAACGCGAGGTCTTAATGAAATGCACGTAGCACAGATTTTCTATAATTTTTTCGTCTTTGTTTATTTGTAGTGAAATGCACGTGCACTTCACTATTTAACAAAAGATACTGATAGTTCGACTACTACTTGTAATCATCAGTGTTTATATCAGTATATACTAAGCTGACGAACCGTGCGGAATTTGGGAGGACAGTACGGATTTTTGGTCGTGTTTCCGGAAAAAATACTTGTACGGAATTTGTACGGAATTTCAACCTCAGTGTATGTGGAAGTACTCCCGGGACAACAAAAATCTTCCACAAATGGAAACAGACTAAATAACGTTGCAAACTATGCAATAAAAATTGGACTAAACTGTTTTGCGCGTTAAGGGCACAAGACCTAATTTTAATTAAGTTTTGTTTTGTTTTTTTTTGTGTTTCGAATTCATCTCGTCAGTAACTAGCACCATCTGGGTGTCTAGTAAGACGATGTATCCAAACTAGTACCCAAATTAGCGCTAGTTATACACAAAAAATTCCAAACAGTTCACACGACATATGTGAACGCCTAAAGCCACATGTCCCGGGAAGCAAATATAGCTCTGGTTTGCTGACGAGAAAGCGAAGACGAACTCCTTGTCTTTTGGTTCAAGAAACCAAACGCCTGGTATTATGCAATAAAAATTGGACTAAACCGTTTTGCGCGTTAAGGGCACAAGACCTAATTTTAATTAAGTTTTTTTTGTGTTTCGAATTCATCTCGTCAGTAACTAGCACCATCTGGGTGTCTAGTTAGACGATGTATCCAAACTAGTACCCAAATTAGCACTAGTTAGACACAAAAAATTAAAGGGTTGTGTACAGGACACGACCACGGTGACATTAAAAATATAGCTTTTTTATCTATCACACATATCGACACACGTTCTTGTTCACTCGCCTGTTTTCATATGTTACAATTTGCTATATACCCTCCCCATTAAAACATAATTTATTGAAGGTCTTTTAACGGTAATCTATTAATTAATAAAGTATCTCACTAGGTGATTGGCATTATTTGGCTGATCCATCTAGTAAAAATAGGTTGGTCTGTCCAGAAAATATATTCTAAAGAAAAGTTCCATATTGAGAGCTGTGATGAGGAAACCCACGCCCGCCAACGGAAATATACAGATTCTCCATAAAATATGAAATTTCATTTTCCATTTAAATTTTCAATAATGTACTAATGAACTTAAGTAAACAATCTTAAGTGTAAATATTTCTTGATCGATTAGTGGTGGAAAAATGAAATTATTTGATAAATTACATTGTTATGCAACGTTCGCACTACCAGTTAAAACGTGTTTTTATGCTATCTTGGTGACATTTTTCTTGTTGCTAATTATTAAAACGTGTTATAACTCTGTAGTGTAAACATTGTATTATTAAACCAATTCTGCAGCGTTTTATGTTATATAGGTGTTTTATGTGGTAATAGGACTGACATAATTATATCTTCAGTACAGCGGTTTGTTTCATAATTTAAAACAGATTTATTTTAAAATTTAAATTAGTGTACCCAACCGTATTTGTTGTATACCTTAAAACGCAATTAGAACTGTTTTAAATACATAGGGTAGGACAGATATTCTGACTGGTTTAACTGGGAAAACAATTTTAAGTCCAGTAACGCTTAAGACATGGCTTGAATTTGAATCGAAAAAGAACACCCGCTTCAACTGCTGCTGGGACGGTAAGTTCTGTTTTCAAATTTTCCGTTGTGTGCAGTACGAAACAAAAGTGTTTGAAATTAGAAAACAAAAAGTTCTGCTGGGAATGTGATTGTTTCCGATGCAATTACACTCAGATTTTTCACGCAGGGGATGCAGGCCGTGTAAATGAAAACCGCGTAAATTAAAAAAAAAGCGTGCATGAAAACCGCGTAAATTTCAAAATCCGCGTAAAAACCTGAGTGTACTCTCCTATATAAAATACTACGCTGCTGAACAGTGCAATAACTACAGAAGCACGTTGTCAGATGCCTTACTGATAAAAAAACATATAACCGAAATATGAAACATGAAAACCAATTGGCTCTTTACCCTACGCATGCATAAAAATAAATATATTTTTTTCAAACGTAACACTCTTAAGCAGCACACACCGTATTGAATTAAATCCAAACCACCCCGCCCACCCACTTTGCAAATCATTCTGTGACACCATGCTGGTACCCGACAAATCCGCACACGGCCACCGCTGCCGAAAATGCATAGCGTCTACCGCTTATTGTAGTGCCCAGACGCTGCAGCCATGATCTTACCCGTTCGACATAAGAACAAAAACTGATTCAAACGGGTACGCGTTACCTCTATTTATAAACTAACCGTATATGGTTTAGTCACTTAGGTGCGAGTGTGTGCAAATGCCAACGTTACCGAAAATCGATAGCGCTTATTGCATCGCCCGGAGACGACGTTGCTCGTGTGGGATAAGAGCAACAACTGCACAGTGGTCCAGATCGCTAATTTAGGAGGAATTTTTACTTTCTGACAAACCTGTATAATTTAGCCGTATCATGTCTTAGGATGAATTTGTGTACTTTAGAAGATGCTTCTTTTTATTGGAATAGTTATTAGGGTGGTTCTAATTTATCTAAAATACGAAAATAAACTTTTTACTGATGAAAGATAGAGCTCCACAGTCTTCCACAAAGTTGTAAAGTAACTTATTTTGAATAAATTTGTTGAACATATTAAAGCTCTATCTCTTTTAGTTTTTGTTATACAAGAAATTTAAAAAAAAAGATTAGGGTGTTCCTGAAAAAAAACGTTTTTTTAGTATAACTTTCGTATCTTTTACTTTTTGTTAACACAACCTTTGAACAGCTTATTGAAAACTTCAAGCCGAGTATTTTTCTCCAAGACACCGAAGGTCTAACTTTTTTCTTTAAAAAGTTATGGACACTTTTCGTTAAAAAAATAGCCTATTTCAAGGCTCAATATCGCTGATGCGGGCACCTAAAATTGAATTCTGTTTCCACCACATGAAAGACCATACTTATTAGTATATTTGAGCAAAAATTGGCGAATACGATATTTTTTTAAAATTTGCAATTTAGATTTAAAGTTTGTAGTTTTGCAGGTTCAACGCATTAAAGCATTTACACACATATCGTTGTATTATGAAAAAAGCCACTTTCAAATATCATTCTCTCATCGCAGCAAACTTTGCATAAGTGAAACGACTGTCAAAAAAGGTTTCTGATTTTATTCGTTTTAAATAAAACTAGTAAATCCATATTTATTAGTCGAAGAGAGTTGGCGAATTTGCTTATTGCTGGTAAAAAGACAGATGAACTGCTTAAGTTCATTACAAGTAGTAATCCAAATGTAAAATTGAGACTTGTTAATGTTCGTAAGAAATTTTATATTTTGTTAAAACAACCTTTGAACAGCTTTTAGAAAACTTCAATCCACGTTTTTTCATAACTCTGAAAGTCTAACTTTATACTTTCAAAAGTTATGGAAACTTTTCGCTCATAAATAGCCCTTTTTCAAATGTCATTATCTCTGATTGGGGCAAATAAAAGTAAGTTCGGATTGAACCATAGAAAAGAACATACTTTTAAGTATATTTGAGCAAAAATTGGAAAATATTATTTTTTTTAAGCATGTAATTTTAAATTTACTAACCAAAGTTTTAAATTTTATCGCATAGCGACATAAAAGAAATTGCCTAAAGCCTTTGTATTTCCTTTTCTGTTTTGCTTACATATCAACAATACTGAATGTGTTCATTAAAAATAATTTGGCTATGACAACAATTACAAGCATTATTCAACATAACATGCTGCCAGTAGGTATGTGCAGTGAAGAAGTTCAAGAAACCAGGAATAAAAGTATTCGCAGATTCTGAGAATTCCACGCACGCAAATTCGATCGACTCGTCAATCTTGATGACGTTTTCAAGAGACTTCTTGTTTCATCAGATCCTATAATTTCTCTTAAATGTAAACGTCGAATTCAACGAGCACCGCTGGATATACCTGAAAATGCAATGCATCTACTTTTGAATTAATTGGCATTGAATAAATTCTCCTTATATAAATCATAAATTGTTGTCATAGCCAAATTATTTTTAATGAACACATTCAGTATTGTTGATATGTAAGCAAAACAGAAAAGGAAATACAAAGGCTTTAGGCAATTTCTTTTATGTCGCTATGCGATAAAATTTAAAACTTTGGTTAGTAAATTTAAAATTACATGCTTAAAAAAAATAATATTTTCCAATTTTTGCTCAAATATACTTAAAAGTATGTTCTTTTCTATGGTTCAATCCGAACTTACTTTTATTTGCCCCAATCTGAGATAATGACATTTGAAAAAGGGCTATTTATGAGCGAAAAGTTTCCATAACTTTTGAAAGTATAAAGTTAGACTTTCAGAGTTATGAAAAAACGTGGATTGAAGTTTTCTAAAAGCTGTTCAAAGGTTGTTTTAACAAAATATAAAATTTCTTTCGAACATTAACAAGTCTCAATTTTACATTTGGATTACTACTTGTAATGAACTTAAGCAGTTCATCTGTCTTTTTACCAGCAATAAGCAAATTCGCCAACTCTCTTCGACTAATATCCATATTTACTAGTTTTATTTAAAACGAATAAAATCAGAAACCTTTTTTGACAGTCGTTTCACTTATGCAAAGCTTGCTGCGATGAGAGAATGATATTTGAAAGTGGCTTTTTTCATAATACAACGATATGTGTGTAAATGCTTTAATGCGTTGAACCTGCAAAACTACAAACTTTAAATCTAAATTGCAAATTTTAAAAAAATATCGTATTCGCCAATTTTTGCTCAAATATACTAATAAGTATGGTCTTTCATGTGGTGGAAACAGAATTCAATTTTAGGTGCCCGCATCAGCGATATTGAGCCTTGAAATAGGCTATTTTTTAACGAAAAGTGTCCATAACTTTTTAAAGAAAAAAGTTAGACCTTCGGTGTCTTGGAGAAAAATACTCGGCTTGAAGTTTTCAATAAGCTGTTCAAAGGTTGTGTTAACAAAAAGTAAAAGATACGAAAGTTATACTAAAAAAACGTTTTTTTCAGGAACACCCTAATCTTTTTTTTTAAATTTCTTGTATAACAAAAACTAAAAGAGATAGAGCTTTAATATGTTCAACAAATTTATTCAAAATAAGTTACTTTACAACTTTGTGGAAGACTGTGGAGCTCTATCTTTCATCAGTAAAAAGTTTATTTTCGTATTTTAGATAAATTAGAACCACCCTAATAACTATTCCAATAAAAAGAAGCATCTTCTAAAGTACACAAATTCATCCTAAGACATGATACGGCTAAATTATACAGGTTTGTCAGAAAGTAAAAATTCCTCCTAAATTAGCGATCTGGACCACTGTGAACTGATTTAAACGGACATGCGTTGCTTCTATTTATGACTTTTCGTGTTTCATTGAGCAACTAAGCTGCCCTCTTTTGACGGCTGTGTCTGAGAAATCTGCCTCACGAATGGTATTTTTCCCGTTTTATGTGAACTTTTTAATTTTACCAATTTCCAAAAGTCTACTTTTATTGGGGAGATATTAAATTATTACCAATATTTAAGTTAGGTGTTTCTGAATCGGTTGATGTATGAATGATTAAAATCCATCTAGTAATATTGGAGTTATAAGCGTGCAAACCTTACATAGTTTCGTTACATGGGAGATAGTTTAGATTTTAGAATGACACCTAGCCCCAGATAGTGCAGTAAGACATTTTTAATGTCAAAAATTCCAAACAGTTCACACGACATATGTGAACGCCTAAAGCCACATGTCCCGAGTGATGTCCCGGGAAGCAAATATAGCTCTGGTTTGCTGACGAGAAAGCGAAGACGAATACTTGTCTTTTGGTTCAAGAAACCAAACGCCTGGTATTATGCAATAAAAAAAATTGGACTAAACCGTTTTGCGCGTTAAGTTCTCCAGGTTCCAAAAATGCAACTTTGTTAGCAAAAGGAAACTAATGAATGAAAGTACTAAAAATCGATTTTTGTAAACTTTTTTATGAACTTTGGGACTAAATAAACTTTACGATTTCTTCTAATATAAATAAAAAAAGTACTTTTATGTATCCCGCCATCCGTCTCGATTAGTTGTTTAAACCGTTCTGCCAAGTTGGGTCGCATTTCTAAATTCAATGTCTACCTTCCGCCAAGTCGTTCTATCTAAGTCGAAATACAATTAACCCGATTAATTTCCGTTAGGAAAAAATAGCCCGACGTACATATTTGGTTCAACTTAATTCGTCTCCTATTTTTAAAATTTTCGGGACCATATTATTACCGCTTATTTGACTGTATTCTGTAGTTCTGAGACATAATGCAATTAAAATCTGCAGTGAATTCTGGAACTCTTTCAAATTTTTCATTTACATAGATTAATAGGTTTTTCTTTTAATTTCATTTGAAAAGTTGAAACGAAAATTTCAACGTACTCGAAGAACATTTGATACAGAAAAGAGGTTGTTAAGTACAATATGGTATTTAATTTTACGTTACATTTTCAGTCAGATAAACTGATCGGGCAGCTTGAAACACATTTGAAACATGATAAGCATAAATGCTAACTGCGTGGACATGTATTTTTATATTCAGTAATAAATTTCTTCTTGTGCAAAGAAGCAACTTTTTTGACTATAATGTTGTGCACTCAGTGCACTGCGCGGCTTCAGGAGCGTTTATAAAATTATGGCATAATAGAAATTGTGTTATATATCAGGCTCGTTTGTATCAACGAGAGTCACAGATTATAATCTTCTGATCAAGAAACTGTCCATATTTACCGCTACAAGTATTGTACTATTTCAGTTATTGGGATGATTTTATTTTATATGGATATTTCTTTTGCCATGGCTTCTGGAAAATTACTAGACAACACGACTTAACCGGGAACTCTTATTCAAAAATACACGTAAATATGCGAATAGCCACGGTCGTAAAAAATAATTTATACAAGCGAGTTACATACACGCTAGCACACGCAACAAGCACATTAACATACAAACGCTTGAGTCCATCGCGATCATTCACGTATACCTACGCTTACGATCTTGCAACCAGGATAACACGCCGGTGACTAAGTAAAAGTTTTAGCACTTATAAATTTACAAACGTGGTCTCAAGAATGACCCTACAAACGCTCGTGTTCGCGCAATCATGAATTGATTACGTCCGGAAGTTTTTCCTCTCGGCCCTAGCAGCCTAGGTCCATGCCTTCAGTTGGACCAATCAGAAATAAATGACGGTCATATCCCCTAGACAACACGTTCCATGGCGACATGACCGGGAACTCTAGTGATAGATCATTTTCTTCTAGCATCTGAACCATACACATTTAAAATGAAGTATTAGATTCCCGGTCCGCGCGATCATCTATGAACTCACGCGAATATGTGAATGGAGGCCCGATTTTTAAATCGAATTTATACATGCGAAGTGACACGCTAGCACACGCGACATACAAACGTTCATGCGACATATAAACATTCACGTGACAAACAAACGCCCACACGGTCGAGCACGATTACATTCAAACGCCCGATCGCTTCGCGATGGTACACAAAGACGAACATACAATCGCGATTGTGCACGCACAACCACGCCCAAGATTTCGCAAACACAAGAACACCCCAATGATTTAGTGAACCCTACAGCACTTCCAATCCGAATAACGCGGTTTCAAGCGCACACAAATAAACGCTGACTCCCATGCGATTGGACTTAAGCAGTCACTTCCCGTCTCGCCTGCAATTGTAATAAGTGATTCTCTCGAAAAAGTAAGAAAGAAAATAAAATTTAAAATATCTGAGAGAATCGTATTCTGTAATAAAAGTTTTGTTTTTGTCTGCCGGCGATACAACCACATTAAATATGTTTCCATTCTCTTCAGACCTTCGTTTCCAAAGAATGAAAGTTTTTAAAATATGAGTTTTTATTGTAGTTTTAGTTTTTAATTAGAAATTTAATTTTTTATTGAAAAGTCCACGTTTATTTTTTTGCGAAGAAGCGATTATTGACTGCAACTTTTTCTCGGAGTGTTTTTCTGTACAAAATACAGATCTCTACCAACCTTTTTTTGAAAATAATGCCTACAAAAACTCTGAGGTACTTTTAAATTATTGCTCTTGAATCTAAATGCTTTGCTTTGCCGTGCAAAATGCTCAGATCCCATGCTGGTAAAATGTCTAATGTTTCATCTGTATCGAAGATGGTCGTTCGCGATTTTAAAGTTTTTTTAGTGAATCTTGGAGGAATTGTAGAATCTGTAGGGCAGTGCCGATTTGAACACCAGTCCCTGTATCCAAGATATTTTCTACTTCAGTTCGAATCAACGAAACGAACGAAAAAAGTTATTTTATATCCAGCTTGCATTGTCAGAAGAACAAAGGAAACTGTAACTTCAATTCTTGTCGACGTGGAACTCTGGTCAAAGAAAGTGACTTCGAGTCTTTTCGTATTAGCCCGAATTTTTTTGAATATTTACATACAGGCGTCATAGCTTAGGCGAGAAAAAATTAAGGAAAAGTTCAACAAATACGTAATAAACTTCCGAACCATTAGTCACACTAAAACGAAATGTTCAGACGACCGAAAGTACATTAATTTACCTTTAATTTAACATAATATTCTTTCATATCGTTAAGCTACAATCGAAGATTTTATTAAACGTACTTTTTATTTTGAAGGTAAAATTCATTTTTTTACTGAAACTCGAAAATTTTTTTGCTGTGATTTTTTTAGATTTCATTTTCGGATTCAGCATACGATTTTACCTTAAAAATATCCACCAGTCAATTTCAATGCACAATCCCGATCAGAAGAGCATAACAAAACAATAACACTATTATAACTATGGTTGATATTTATAACAACTGGAGTTATATTCAGATAACGGAATTGAAAGCGGATTGCGGACAGTTTTCTATATTATCAATATTATAACATAATCTATTATGAGACCATCAATTTATGAATTGAACGTTTGTTACTAGGTCACTGTCATTAGATGATTATATCTAATAGAGTTCTCTCACAGAATACCTATATACTTTTGGAAAAAAATTATATCCCATTTAGTTTTAACTTTGATAAAATCATATCAAATTTTGTTACAATTTTGTTATAATTAGCCAGGTTTTTGTTCTATTTTTTGTTATTTTAACAACTAACCAGCCGGATTTATAACAGGTTCTGTTTCAAAATATTTTTGAAATAAATAACTCCAGGTGTTATAAATCAGTTATGCCCTTCTGATCGGGAAGTCTTGAATACCGCCGCATGATCCCCAAATGTTTGCCAACTTTGTGACGGTTGTTCAGACAATAACGGCAACAGCAAAACCGCAGAAACTGTGTGCAATAACTCCCAATCAACAGCCAGGGTTTTCAATTAGGTCGAAAATTCCAAAGAGGACGAAACCACATCTGTGATTTGTAATGGTCAGAAGAAAGAAAGAAGACCCAACCGACGAATTTCGCGTCAACTCGAACAAATGTTGGCAGCACCCTCTCAGATTTTAATGAAACATTCTGTACTTGAAAACTTTGTCACAAAAAGCCAAATTTTTTTTTCCAAAAATGATTTTTTGAAAAGGTCCAAACTTTTTTTTATCAATTTTTTTCAAATGGCTATAGTCTAAAAATGACAAATCCTACATAAAAATGTTGTAGGAGTGGTTTTCACAAAATTAGTCAAATTTTCGAAAAAAATGTTGAAAAAATTCTTCACTGACTCCTACACTGAAAAAAATCGATTTTAAAAATTTACAGTCGATTTATAAAAAAAACCTATTTTAATCCACCTAGCGGTGCAATTGTGCCTTTCTCAATTATGAATCACGAGAATGTGTGCGTTGTTTATATTCATTAAAAGAGTTCGAGTTCTAAAATTTTGAAAAAAAAAACAGCCACGGTAATATATTGAACTGAAAAAAGGTGCGAAATCGGCAAAGTCCCAAAAAGTCGATTTTTACAAAACAAATTTTTTTCGAGATAACATAAAATCTCGACGTTTCATGCATTTTAAAGATGTTTGGCATCAAAAATACGAATTCGATTTCTGAAATTTCATGGGGTCCCCCCTTTGAAAAAAAAATTTGAGTTCTGGCTTATATGGGAATTTCATATGTGACCGGACGATTTAGTCTATATTTCCGGACCCATATAAGCGATCCGTACGAAATTTTATAGACATCTGTGGGGATATTATAGCTATCATTTGGAACTAAGTTTGTGAAAATCGGCCCAACCATTTCAGGGAAACTGATGTGAGTTCGTAAATTTTGAAAGATGGCCGCTTTTCCCGGGCACTTCCGGAATCGTCTATGGTGGTCAATGTAGTCAACGAAAGTTTGGTTGGCCGTCGGTAACCTAGAACAGCAAATTTAAGTTGTTTGAGAGACATTTTAGCGAAATTTTTACCTTTTTTGCTTTCATCGGAGTATCGGTTTGAATCACAATTTGCTATGTGATCGCACGCCACAACCTGTAACTCCGGAACCGGAAGTCGGATCGGGATGAAATTAAATAGCCATTTACGGGGACGCAATACCTTTCATTTGAGGCCAAGTTTAGTCGAATCGGTCTAGCCATCTCCGAGAAACCGATGTGACTGTTATTCTGAATTTAGATACTTCCGCCGGGGCTTCCGGAACCGAGGATGGTGGCCAATGTGGCCAAATAAACTTTGAATGGATGTTAGTGACCTAATACTACAAATCGAAGCAGTTGTGGTCATATTTTGGAAAATTTTTCACCTTTATACATTCATTGCAGAATTTATTAAAATCGACATTTTCTGCGTGTTCGTACTTATCACCCTGTAATTCCGGAACCGGAAGTCGGATCCATTAGAAATTCAATAGCAGCCTATGGGAATGTTGCACCTTTCATTTGAGACTAAGTTTGTCAAAATCGGTTCAGCCATCTCTGAGAAAAATGAGTGACATTTTTGGTCACATACACACACACATACACACACACATACATACATACACACATACATACACACACACAGACATTTGCCGAACTCGACGAACTGAATCGAATGGTATATGTCACTCGGCCCTCCGGGCCTCCGTTAAAAAGTCGGTTTTCAGAGCAATTGCAATACCTTTCTATTGAGAAAGGCAAAAACATTTTTGATTTGGATGAAATTTGGTTCCAAGATAGATAATTATGTTCCCTACCTACCGCCAAAATTCATGTTGGGCACGTTTTGAGGAAAAAAAAAGTCATTCGAAAAAAACTTTTCCTTGTCCAAACTGATCTTTTTTCTTAAAAAGATCAGTTTGAAAAAGTTGTTACCCCCTTAATAAAAATTTACTTAGTTGCTAAATTAGACAATATCTTCTCACAAACTGAGTTTTATTGGATTCTGAGATGATAATGACTTTCATTGGTTTAGTTTTCGATAAAAATACACTGAACAAAAAAAATCCAGTTTGGACAAGGAAAAGTTTTTTTCAAATAACTTTTTTTCCTCAAAAGTGCCCAACATGAATTTTTGACGGTAGGTAGGGAACATAATTATCTATCTTGGAACCAAATTTCATCCAAATCAAAAATGTTTTTTTTGTAAATCGAATTTAAATTTTTAAAATCGATTCATCAAATCAAAATCAGTGTAGAATTTTTTCAATATTTTTATTCGAAAATTTGACTAATTTTGTGAAAACCCCTCGTACAACATATTTTTTGTAAGATTTGTCATTTTTAGACTATAGCCATTTGAAAAAAAAATGGTAAAAAAAGTTTTCAAAAGACAGTCTAAATCATTTTTGGAAAAACAAAATATGCATAAATACGCACTGCTAACTAAAAAACAAATGTGCATGCAGGAAACCGATCAGAACACTAACACAGAAACTCTGACGTATAGTTTCTGTGTTCCATCACTTACATTGAATTCTGAAAATATTTCGATTACAGAAGTTTTAACATTAGGGTCATTTGCCCCTTTTTCGGGGTAGAAAAATCTCTTTAAAAAAACAAGCCCTATGTGTGTGGTTGGGAATCAAACCAATCGATTTACCAACTACGATTTACCAACAAGAGAATTTAAAGTTCAGACAAACTGCTTAGAAAACTTGTAAGCTGCTATTATGACATCATACGATTGGAAAATTTGCTCAAAAGGAGAATATCTTTTGTATGAACTCTTGATTGCTTGGGATCACTCAGCGTAAAGTACGTTTAAAGTTAGCGAATGCTTTGCAAAGACAGTTTTAGGAAAATACCTCTCTCAGCAGGTCAAGTTTTACTCTTCACTCTACAACAGAGAAGCATAAACATGCATTTAATTGCATAAATTTACTTTGACTTGCTAGTGATTTGAAAAGAAATCCAAATATAATCCACATTCGTTGCTTGATTTTTTACAATTTTCATTATTCTAATTTGATAAATAAACTGCAATTAAGACAGAAAATCCAAATGTGTCCAACAAAATTTTAGTTATCAAAGGATTTGGAATACATATATTCCAAAGCTGTCAGTTCTCATGGTAAAGCGGGACGACTCTTCTGTTGCAATGAGACATGTTGGTAGATTTGAGCAATTCGTAGTAACTTTGCCTAAGTTTGACTGCCATCAGCAGAAGATAAACGTTAGTCCGGAAGATTTGAAGCCTGTTCCTAATGATTTTATTACTTCTTGTTTTCCGATCTGTATATTTACAATCCTTGCTCTCACTTGAGAAATATGGCTCTAAATTTTCATAACTTTCCCTATTAAGTAATTACCAGCTAATTTAATGTTGTTAAAAAGAAAAAAAAATGAAGTTAGAAGTTACATTTATAGAAAAAAATTGTTTCTGGAACATCTGAGGAACGACGTTCATTAGCCGATCAGTTCAGCAGTCACATGACTATCCGATAACACACGAGGAAACTAATTCAATAGGGAGTGTCGCTTATTGCTCACACTGGTTATATGTTGGAACAGTGTAGTGAGCTGAGAGCCGATAAAAAGACGATCATGACAAGGGCGTATAAGGCTTGAGAATTATGGACTAGCATGTTAGAGGCAGTATAAAAATCGACACGAAGTGATCCATGGAATGGTTGGACGGTCTCATATGGCTTATCTAGAAACTCGATAATTATCGAGACATAACGCGCCTCAATATCGCCTATAAGCTACTCTTCCATGTTCTCTTTAGCAAACAACGCAAATTGACTGAATATTTTATCAGTGATTACCACGGCGGGTTACGAGAAGACAAACGACGGACCATTGCCTTACAACAATACTATTTGCGGGCTGGTCATCAGATTAAAATACAAATTGAATCACGCAGATGCACTCGAAAATACGATACGATACAGTGTACGAAGAAACGAAACCATAATCACATGCTTCTTGGCTTCATGGAAGACTTCGGAATTGGCGATCGGTCGAAGATGACTAAATATATATTCTGCCAAACTACTATTAAATATTTACTACTAAATACTAACAAGATGAACAAATGAAAATGGAAAATAGTTCTGAAGCATGAACAACGTGCTGTACGGATTATACATGCACGCTTACATGAGTATAATAGATAACCTGCAAGGCGTTGTCTACTTTTGGGCAACATGTTGCTCTCACTGGAGGTCTGGAAAGTGGTTCCCTGGAAATCTCTAATGCATTCGACCATGGTTCGCATCAAATACCCGGATTGTTCGGTCGCTATAAAAAGCTCTGGTTTACGAAAATAATTGATTTCTTTCTTAACTATGTTTTCTAAATGTATTTTAGACCACTCACAAACACCGAAAATTATTATTAATTTTTTCTTACAGAAAGACGATTTTTTGTTTGATTGCAGAGGTTTTAACCTTAGGGCCATCGCCTCTTTTTTGGGTTAGAAAAATCTCTTTAAAAAAATTTAACCCTATGTGCAGGGTTGGTAAACGAATCCGAGTGAGCTGCGTACAATGGAATCGATTTACCAACTACGCTATGCCCACCCCCAAAACACGATTTACTTTTTTCTCCTTCATTCTCAGAGTTGCTCAGAAGTTGTTCAGAAGTTTTCGTTTGTCTTCATTTTTTATAAAATCCATTACAGTTTCACCCAATACTATAGATAGATTTTCTTTATGAATTGAAAAAGTAATTTCTTTTGTTGAAAATCTCGGTCAGAATTCACTTATTATGCAGAAAAATAGACAAAAAATTAAATTTAAAAAAATTAAAAGTGAAATAAAAATTGTTTTCAAACCTAAAGCCTGCAGTTGAAAAATGTATCACAAATACTAGAAATCCATTGACCGATAGCAAAGGCCATCCATATTTGTTTAATGCACTATCATTTACATAATCAGTGGGCCATAATCCATTACCAAATCCTGGTGAGATACAAAGAGAAGTAATATATTTCGTAAATATTTTGACCTGATTACGCAGTCGGATTTTTTTTTATATTTTTCCACCTTTCGAATTCAGTTCATAGTACTTTTTATTTATTTTATTTATTTTTTGTTTCTTTGTTCAGTTGTAAAACTTTTCATTGAAACATTCTTGAGTTTTGGAAAATTTAATTGGTCCTACAACAACTGAAGCAAGGTAATTTTATAGCAGGCGACCTGTTAAAAATGAAATGGCTCGTATGTTGAGATCCACTCTGATTTTTTAACAAAAGTTTCACAACATGATTCTAAAAATTTACAAAAAATACAAGTTGGAAACATTTGAAGCTCTACGAATGTAGAATCGTTATGCGTCTTCTTTTCCGGTACAGTGCTCTGTGTAGTCGGTTCTAGAAGCTCTTGACTGCCATTTGCTTACAATGTCTTGAAAGCTCGTGCGAAAATTTTAAAAAAGGTTATGTTTTCATAAATTAGCACGCATTAGAAAAAAGAGATTCAATTCTGCATAAAAGAAATGAAAACCCGAGTATGATGATCGCAATAATCACAACTCTATATGTGCAGTACAAACAAATTTCAAGTAATGCTTGTCTGCTGCCTTGAAGGTGCCATCGTGTCGTCGAAGCGATACCGGAAACTACGTCAGAACTTCATGAAGACTTTTAAATCTAATCCAGGACTTTCGGGTATGGAAGTGTAAAGTTTTATTCTAGTATAGGGCTATCATGCAATCGAACTGGACCGTAAAGCAAAACATTATGGCCAAAATCGCTGGTCTGAAAGAGGTATGATCAGGATCTGAACAAATTCAATAAATTCATCTGAAGGGATGATTAAACGTGTGTCAAATTTGACTTTAAACAGCTTCCGGTATAGAAGATTTATGTTGTCAAAGATCTCAGAAGTATACAATTGTTGTTGCAGACAAGTTTGCTGGAAAAAGTGTAAGATCTGGCAGTAAATTTGCTGTGATGGCCGTAAGACTCCGATTTTCATCACAACCAACAATATGAACCGAGTTATACATTAACGATTGTCTGAAAACCGCCAAGTGGTTAAGTAGGTCTTACCGAGGCCCTCCCAAGTCTTTGCCAGATTTGGCGAGTAGCTACTACAGTAAGAATGCGCAATAACGGTACCGAGATAATGACCACAACGTCCTTGAGAATGGGATGAACTCCCTAATCTGCTCGAAGTATACAGGAAATGCACCCAATCCAAACCTACAATTCTATAAATATTTACAATAGAAACATCGCTAAGGATGCTATTTCAATGACCAGATAGTAAAAAAAAGTAACCGGCGATGTTGATCAGCAGCTTGCGCAGAAATTTAAGGCAGGTAACAAGCCAATAGTTCAAATTTTCATTCGAGAGGAATAAAAACCTCAAAAACCCACAATATCTACAATAGATGCATATAATTTTCTTCTAATAACGTTTTATGCTAAACCATACTTCCAATGAAGCGATGCGTAGCGGTTTCAAATTAGCTTTACTTTTTGCATGATGCATAAGTCAAATGATACTAACATATTTTTAAAAAGTTTTCAGTCAGCTTATACGAAAACACAATTTTAATTATTCGTAAACAATTTTCATGCATCAATAGTTCTCGACTGAGTGCATATAATGAGAGTAACGACACTGTCAAAATTGGAACAATGATTATTCGTTTGGAATATCATTGACAGATAATCATGACAGTTGTCTTCATTCTCCTTACATACACTCTGGTTTTCGAGTTATCTTGAATTGAAAAACCGATTTAATCCACCTAGCAGTGAGATGAGACATTTCTTACACATTTCACTATTGGATTAGTTTGCAGAACTCACGAAAGGTAGGCACCCAATTAGAGGTGGGATGAAAACAGTTTCTAGTCTTGCACGAATAAAATCTCGAATAAACTGAATAAATTATAGAAATCAACAAAACGACCGAAATAAGAAAGTAAAGCAAAAAATGAAACAATAGGTTTTTAAATTCATAAAATAAGTAGAATAATTAATGGAAATCATTATAATTTTGATCCAAATACACGAATCAAATTAGATTAGGTTATTACATAAAAATTTGGATTATATTTAGAAATAGTTATAAGATTAATAGAATAAATTGACTCATACTAACAAATTGAATGAAATAAAACGAATGACTGAACATGAAATGCATAAAATTAAAGATACGAATAAAATGAATCAGATAAATCAAATGAATCAAATGAATCAAATGAATCAAATAAATCAAATGAATCAAATGAATCAAATGAATCAAATGAATCAAATGAATCAAATGAATCAAATGAATCAAATGAATCAAATGAATCAAATGAATCAAATGAATCAAATGAATCAAATGAATCAAATGAATCAAATGAATCAAATGAATCATATGAATCAAATAAATCAAATGAATCAAATGAATCAAATGGATCAAATGAATCAAATGAATCAAATGAATCAAATGAATTAAATGAATCAAATGAATCAAATGAATTAAATCAATCAAATAAATCAAATAAATCAAATAAATCAAATAAATCAAATAAATCAAATAAATCAAATAAATCAAATGAATCAAATGATTCAAATGATTCAAATGATTCAAATGATTCAAATGATTCAAATGATTCAAATGATTCAAATGATCCAAATGAATCAAATGAAATGCATCAAATAAATCAAATGAATCATATGAATCAAATGAATCACATGAATCACACGAATCACATGAATCAAATGAATTAAATGAATCAAATTGATTTAATTCATTCAGTGAATACAATGAATCAAATTAATGAAATGGATCAAATGAATAAAAAGAATGGATCAACAAAATGAATAAAGTAAAAAATAAATGAAATGCATTAATAAAACAAACGAATCAAATAAATAAAATGAGCTGGAGTGATAAAATGAATAAAAAGAAGAAAATGAGCAGAATTAAATGCATTGATAGAAATGAAAAATTGAACAACAGTAAAAGGTTATAAATTAATATAAAGAAATAAATTGAATCAAATAAATTATTTGGATGAAATGATTAAAACTGAAAAAGTAGTCAGATTATTAAAATGAAGAAACTGAACAAAATGAATAAACTGGAAAAAATAATAAAATGCATACAATGAAAACAATGAATGATATGAGTAAAATGCACAAAAAGAATAAACTGATCAGAGTGAATCCAAAGAATGAAACGAATAAAATAAGTAAAATGAACGCAGATGAACAAAACGAATAAAAAGATGCGGAATGAAATTATTAATTAAAATGAAATGGTCATATATTTGAAGCCAAACACATTTTTGAATAAAGATAATGAATAAACCGGATTGTACGAATATGAAAACCATTGCATCATAAAGTTTTGAAATGTTTTTGAAAATCCCATCTTCTGAGAAAAGGCTAATAAATATGCAATGGACTTTCTAGGGCTTCCATCTTTTTTTGGTTTTATTCTTTTTGTTTTCATGCTTCTTTATTTGACGAATTCAAAGTTTACTTTTTGGACACATATTCCCGAAAAAAGATTTATGTGCAGAACAGAATTTACTGGTCCAGTATTTTAACGCGCAATTGAATATAGTAAAGTGAGACAAGGTCACATGTGCTTTCAAGCCCCTTGAACAGAGAACGACAGAGGGAGAATGCGATTCGTGAATGAGACAGGTAGATATTTCAATGTTTTTATTTGCATTGAAGTAAATAGTGTGAAATGTCTAGGCTATGTCGATTGCATAAAAGCCGTGTTTGTATTGTTTCGTTCGGAATTCTCGTGCAGGAAATATGGATAAATAAGTCCTATACAGACCAATATTGTGAAAAAGAAATGGTTCAAACTTCTCAGTATATCCAAATATGGACGACGATAAGTTAGAAGACACATTGTAGTTGCATCCCCCATCGAGAATGGGTACTTTGGGGACTTCTTTTCCTGGATCTAATTTGTGGATATTTTTGGTCTTTGATCCGTTATTTTTCATGAAAGTTCGTACCAATACAACGAATGTGCAGCTGATACAACTCATGGTTCATTCGCCTGCGCAACGTTCCGTCTTCCATCTGCACGCCACCATAGATGGTACGCAACACTTTTCGTTCGAAAACTCCAAGGGCGCGTTGGTCTTCCACGAGCATAGTCCAGGTCTCGTGGCCGTAGAGGACCACCGATCTAATCAGCGTCTTGAAGATAATCAACTTCGTGCGGCGGCGAATTTTGTTCGACCGGAGCGTACTCTGGAGTCGAAAGTAGGCACGATTTCCCGCTAAGATCGTCTCTGAATTTCTCTGCTGTTATCATTGTCGTCGGTTACCAGTGAGCCCAAATACATGAATTCGTCGACCATCTCGATTTCGTCACCGTCAATCCGAACTCGGGTGGGAGGTTCACATTGTCGTCTCTAGAACCTCTTCCTCTCATGTATTTTGTCTTCGAAATCCTGGCTTCAGCTTTAAGTCTTTGAGCATATATTTCATTCAAAATTCAATAGAGATACGAATAGTTTAAATATCGCAAGTGGAATGTCTCTTTTGAAAATTTCCATCGTCATACTTTCATATTACCCAGTTAAGCCAACTTTTTTTCTGATATAGCCATGAATTTCCTTAATTATAGTGTAGATACAGGCTTTGAATACAATTGAATTAAAGTTGAGTTGATGTAGCAGCAGACAAAAAATAGTTTTGTTTTCTCAAACCTTCGCAATTACAATTAATAAATATTTCAGATTGGCAGAAGATCTTATCACACAACTTAGAAATGCATACAGAAATAGCTAGATTGATGCGATAGAAGAGAGACAGAGAGAGAAAGAGAGAGAGAGAGAGAGAGAGAGAGAGAGAGAGAGAGAGAGAGAGAGAGAGAGAAAGATGGGGGGGGGGCGTGTGAGAAACGGCAAATGATGGTTAATGCAGTGACATTATTTTTATAGTATATTATTATGATATATTGATTCTTACATTCTCATCATAAATAATGTAAGTAGTAATTTTTGCTCCATAACCAGTATAACCTAAATCTTGCAAAAGAGCTAAATTTTCGCTAGATTTTTGGGCTTCAAACATACAGTTGCTTTCGGTGACGCCACAAGTATAATTATATTAGAAATCTTTTATCTCACTACTAGGTGAATTACTTGTTGATTTGTGTATTGATATACCATCCAACATTTACCTCATGATTGAACGCAATGCCTAATCCAAGGAATAAATACTAGAACTCACTGTTTCTTTATCAACGCATTATTTTGTCTTTGAAGTGAACTTATATATTGATTTTTGAGAAATAGTTCTTTTATTATAAAGGTAATTCACAAAATGTTCTCAACATCGAATTCCTTGAATCACGTAGATGTGTTTTCATACCCCGATATTCAAAATCGGTTTAGTTTTGCCCCTAAAACACCAGTAAAGCAATACTCTGTATGAAACAATCTCATTTTTAATTGGTGGAAATTGGTAAGCGAGAACTAAAAATACAAAATGTCTAATATCTCCGTCGCTCGTGCACGGATATAGACAATCTATAGCTTGTTAGAAAGGTATTTTTACAAGTTTTCTATTTATGTGCATTTTGTGAGACAATATTGTATTGTTCAAAAGTTATTTGCGAAAAACCTGCTGTGTTTTGACAAAATCGCCCATATCTCAGAAAGTAAACAACATATCGAAAATCAAAAATAATAGTGTCAAATGGCAGCGTTAGGCCTTTCATTTGAAACTAATTTCATTAAGATCGGTTCAGCCATTGCTGAGATAATTACATGACATTTTGTACATACATACATACACACATACACACACACACATACAGACATTGTCTCAATTTGTCGAGCTGAGTCGATTGGTATATGAGACTCGGCCCTCCGGGCCTCGGAAAAAGTTGTCAAAGTTTGAGCGAATCCTATACATTTCTTTTGTAAGAAATGTAAAACTGTCAATTTTATTAACTTCAAAAAATTGTATTGCAGAAAAGTGAGGATTATTTTGTGCTGAAGATCACGAGAAATTTTTTTCGAGGAAATTGAAAATGTTTAATGTTAATTTTAATTCCTTATTAAAATAGGATGATAGTAAGATAAATACTTTGATTGCCTTTTTTGAGAAACCAGTTTGTAGATTTAGGAAATAAATGAAACAACATAAATTTCAATCACAAAATAAAATAACTGTTTTACAATTGAATCTCTAGCAGAAATCTAACTGCCCCCCCCCCCCCCTAATGGAAAATGCTGCGCGCGCCTATGTGTATACATATATTAATTCTAACGCTATCGCAAACGTGCCTTGACAAATAAATACATTGAATAAAAAACTAAGGAGGTATATTTCTCGCGCCGGGATCTTAATCCCCGAACACACCGGAATTGCGGCATGCTTTGGGGAACTACAAGTTTGTAATTATGATTAAACCGTATTGCTTCTTTCACTTGTCCGCAATGTGGTACTGGTACAATTCACTATAGTGGGTAATCGCTGTAGCCATCGTCCAACTTGTTGGCGCGCGGGCCATTCCAGACGTCATTGCTCAGCCTTAATCTATCACATAACATTGCTGAAAAACAATATAAAACAGCTGTCACCTGACCGCTTCAACTGACCAGTTTGTTCTGATGGTGAATCACACTGGCTACATTTCCAGCGACGATGTTTAGGGCAAACAAAATTCAACAAACTCCAGCATCGACATAACTATTGCAAGAATCGAGATACATATAACCTTATGGGGTTTTTTAGCTCACAGTCCTTCCTAAAACCGACCGACTCGTAATGAAAACCAAACATAAGGTCTCGTGGGTGTTGTGTTTATCGCAAACAAAGAGTAATAGGCTTACTGCCAAAAGTTTCAACTGGTTGTTGTCCCACAGTGGAATGACACTTTTCACTCAGAACTTGTATCGTATCGAACAGCAACACGGAAATGTATGGAACTTCAGACTCACAAATAAGTGCTTAGAAGAAGTATACCAAAAGTTTTGTCCTGGCTGTCATTTTCTTTAAAACTTTGACCGAAACGACAAATAGCACATCACGAACAATAAAGGTTCATCGCCTTTTATCGCCTACCTCGTGAAAGCATTCAGGAGAATATTCGAGGAAAACCAAAAGTACTGTAAAACGGGAAGCTTTTAGCCAAACGCGGTCGAATCACGTCGTCTCTATGCTAACGTTTCCCTATCGAAATGATTGCGAAATACCAACCACAGTTAGCGGTACTTACAAAACCATAACTGTAAAACCCGTGGAAATTCCGAAAATCTCGTATTTAATCAAAATCAGTGCTTTATTCAATTTGTTCCCACGAAACCGGGTTCAAAGATAAGTTAGAATGAAAAGATTCTTTAAAATATTCATTGACGAAAAGAGCACAGAATCGTTACCATCGTGCTGCTATAAAAGACCATCGTATCAAACGCGACTTGCCACACAGTCTTTTGCCTTAATATTTGCGTTTTTCACGCGCTCGCATCTAAAGTGGAATATCACTGGCCTCGCCGCGGCGGTGTGGTGGGTGGTGGGATGGTTCTATAAAGTGTTCCGTCCTTCGTCGCAGCTAGGAAGACTTTTACCAGCACGAAGACTGGCAGTCGAATTAAATTCAAAACGCTGCGGAATGGGGAAAAAGTTTATCACTAAATTACAGTGCTTTATTACATAGGATCGAAAGATGTAAGTGCAAACAAGCGGAGGGAATGGAGAACTCAGGACGCACTTCTCGATGGCGGGCGGTGGGGTTTCCCCCCATCACCGGGTCTAATTTGCCTGCGGGGATGCAAATAAGTTGTCGGGAAATTTGCCCAACACCAGATGCGCAACGCTTGATTGTTTTGATTTATAAACAGCCCGGGGTGTTTTGTTTGATTGACTTTGCAGCAATCGGATGTTAACATGCGGGTTGGAATACTTTTGGGAGTGGATCAGCTGTGGCATTGATATTGGCAGATGGGAATCAAAGTGGAAGTGTTTTCCATTTTCTGGTAATGGGAATGTCTGTAACTTTTATTGAATGTTTGTTTAAGCTTCAATTTTAAGTTGTTTATTTTCAATTTCAAGTTAAATAGTTTAGAATATTGAACTTGATAAATATGGGGAGAGTTTACACGATAAATTAGAATCGAAACTCAGTTCATTTAATTTTTAACGATTCAGCATATACAATATTCTGAATTATTCTTCATGTATTCTTTTGTCCGTTCTATTATCATAAATTTCGCTGTGAAACTTATTTGTAAATTCGATTAGGTAGTTTTTTTCGATCGCTTTATATGAGTCGTGTAGCCATGGGGAGTAGCGCTCAAAATACGAAATAAATTAACACTTTGGAAGAGCGAATTTAAGATATTAACCCGATTAAATAATAATATTAGTACATATTGGAGGTCTAAACTAGTCCAACAGGTTACAAAAGTACAGTGTCGATAATAGACTCTAGAATAATAGACGATAATAGACTCTTCGCTGACCGGAACATTCGATATTCCACGCGAAGTGATCAAGGCACGTGTAATCGACCTTCACGGATTTGAACCAAATTTGGAGGAATTGTTCATCTAGGGCCAATATATAAAACTCAAATTTTTATTTCAATTGAATCACCCCTCGGGTCATGGGAGCACCCCCCGTTTTAACAAATAGCCAAAACCCTTGATTTTCTTTTGATCATATCTCTGGTTCTATTTACTCTAGAATCAAACGAAGAAGAAAACGATTCAAGTAGTCTAGAAAAAATATTAATTTTTGGCGGCAGTGCTGCCAACTATGCGATTTTTTCAGTTAAATATTAAAAATTAATTTTTCTATCAATACATATATTTTAATTTTGAAAATTCTAATGCCGTCGTGTTCCTCAGACATTTTTACATAAGAAACACTTATAATCTCAATATAATTTGAGTGGATCCTGAGATACACCGTTTTGAAGGGAAAAAATCGCAATTTCCCATATAAAATCGCAAGCACACAGCACTAAAAAACCAACTTCAGTATTCTGAGTTCAAACATGATTTTTCGTGAAGTAGACGAGAAATAATGAAAAACTACGTTTTTGGTTTGCTTATAGAAGATCAGGATCGATTTTTATAACAGTTTGAAAATTTTCTCAATTTTAGCCAATAAAATGGCATTTTATATGAGAAAATGCGAGCTTTTCCCTTCCAAACGATGCATCTCAGTATGCGCTTAAATTATATTGAGATTATAAGTGTTTCTTACGCAAAAATGTCTGAGGAATACGATGGCATTAGAATTTTTAAAATTAAAATATATGTATCGAGAGAAAAATTAATTTTTAATATTTCACTGAAAAAATCGCATTGTTGGCAGCACTGCCGCCTCCTTGAATAATTTTCTTCAAAAAGCATTTAGCGGTTTGATTCTAGAATCAATAGAACCGGAGATATGATCAAAAGATAATCAAGGGTTTTGGCAATTTGTGTACCCATGATCCGAGGGGTGGTTCAATTGACACAAAAATTTGGATTATTATATATTGGCTCTAGATGAACAATTCCACCAAATTTGATTCAAATCCGTGAAGGTCGATTTCAAGTTTGCATCTTTTTTGATCACTTCGCGTGGAATGACCCATATATAAGTGTCAAACGAATGGGCGCTATACGAGAGCAGAAGAAATAGAAGTAACAATATCATTACTGTGTTGACCCTAATTATAACCACCCTATTGTTACACAAACCCGATTTTACGAACATTCATACCAGCATCATTAATAATATCGAAGTCAATTATCAACTGACGACGGTGTCTCTGGTAGAATAATGTTTATACAAAAAATCAGTTTCGCTGAAATACTCAATAATCGAATGCTTAGAGACTCCTCTTTCATCTAAGACTAAATTTGAAATGTGCTATCGGTCTAGAACATTTACTGTTTCTTTACAGGTTAATGGTTTATAAAAATTTTGGGTACTTTCTCTTTGGAATTCTGGTCAATACACTTAAATTTTATCATGTTTTTCATAATAAATCCGGCTTTATAACCAAGTTACAATTTTCTCGCATCCATCAAGTTGAGAAAATCTTTAAACAGACGAGTTTCAGTTCTTGTCCGACTTTGGGCTATAAACCTGTTATAATAACCTTTTTGGAATTTCTTCAAATCCACGATACAATACGCTGTTGTGTATGTTTTATGTTATAGGAGTTTTTTTTTTGTTTTTTCAACATTTTTCTGATTCAAAGTTGTATAATTTTCTTTGATTTCTAAAAACAATTCACCTTAATTTGGCGTATTTAAATCCTTTGTTTCGTCGACTAATTAAATCGAATTATGTACTTCTTTTTGATAAAGCGAACTAAAATTTCACCTTTGCCATGTTTGCTATAATAGAATTGCTACATGTAAACAAACCCTAAAACCTGGTAACACCTAAAGATCGCCCTTGATGCTTTTAAAAAAATTTCAGCAAACTACAAAACAGATATCATGAACTGTTTTTGCGGATAATATAATTTTCTGCTTCAATGTGAACCACCGCTTTGATGCATTTTAAAGAGAAAATGTTTCGATAGTATCAAAACTCGTAATTTTCAACGAAATTAAAGACTAAAGTAAACGAAATTGTGGTTCGGAGAATCCATAGAACACTAACAGAATTTTGAATGCAGCATTGGTTACATAGGAACCCCTAGCAAAAATATATTTCGAAAAAAAAAAACAAATTGTAGGAAACGTTTTGTTATTTGCGAATTTCAAGACACATGAAACTGGCCAAATGGTCCAAATGGTGTCTCCGAAGGAGTTTTTAACGTAAGATGTCCGTTCCCCTGACACTGCGTATTCACTAATTTAACCTTCCAAAAGTGAAATATCTGTTTAGAACTACTCATTAGGCAACTATCTAAAAATGATCATCAATATGTAAAAATAAAAAAAATAATGTACTAGACCCGCTTAAGAACATTTGGTTGGTGTTAAGTCAGACCGGACTAAGCGACAAAATATTGATTTCGAGAAAAATGAGTTTAAAGTTTGAATTGCAGCATACTTTACATTATGATTGGAAAATTATTTTTGCCATAATTCTTGTTTATTGTTACATATTTCAAATCTGACAAATGCCGAATGTAGCTGACGATATTCTTTATCCAGTGCCATCATTATCTCATTTTTTTGATGTTTTGAATCTTAGTCCGGTCTGACTTAACACCGACCATTTCAAAGTTGGTCGCTGTTGTGCTATCTTACGTCAAGCGCCATTTAGACCTTTCGAGAAAAACGATTTTCTGGTTTGAGATTGGATATCGCGAAAATTTAAAATTTAAGACGTTTTTGCAGAAGGCAATCGATGCTTTTATCTTTTCTGTAGTAATATACCGATTTATGCGCAATTCGGTTGGCTATATTGACAGTTTTTGCTTAAAATGTAAACCGAAGTCGCTCGCAACGTATCATAATTGTGTATTGATGATAAAATATGTATGAAGTGCAACAATGTGCACAGAAGATTTCATATAAAAAAGAATCATAACTGATTCGGAAAATTATGCGTTATAGATCACTTAGCCCAAAATAATACTTTCTCATGTGATAGCATCACGGTGTTCCTAAAACCGTTATCAACAAAAAAATGACCATAAATTTGCCATACGGCATTCGAAAGATACAGTATCCAAGCATCTTCTCAGTGAATTGCAAAATGATCCATCGAGGGATTCGAGAGAAATTGCAATTTGAAGTTTTATGACACGTTTCATAAGGCAACCAGCAAACACCCACGGGTTTGGTCCTATCTCTACAAACAAATTTTTTTTGTCTACTTATTTAGTACATGGCATTCGAAAGATATAGTAATCAAGTATATTCCCTGCAAGTTTGAAAATATTTCATTGACGGAATCGAAATTTATAACAGTTTGGATGTGGTATGCGGTCATAGATGGGTTTTCTACCAGACTTCAAGCGTGAATCCATGTTTGTCCATTGACTATTTAGATCGTTTATACGTGTCGCGGTTTTTAAAGGAAAACCTTACCATTTAATTACATAAATACGATGTACAAAAGGTGTTATTTATATGGTGCACTGAAAAAATATGAAAATAGGGTTGTCTACCAAACGTTAAATATAATGTGAAAACTAAAACAATGAATAAAAGTTGGAATGTTTACTTCAAATGGCCATATCTCAATGGTTTGTTGACCGATTCTGATTTTTTTTCATTATTGAAGAGGTAAACGTTTCATTGTTAATTTACATTAAGAAGAATATAAAACAGAGTCATCTACATCAATAAGTAGGCGATATAGTTGATCTCAACTATTTGTATTATCATTATTTAGTAAATATTTTTGTTTTAAAAATAGCTGCCTATCCATTTTTATATACTAGTTGATTGCAATTGCTGTATAAACATCTGAATGTCAAATTCTCATGATAAGTTCAATTCGACAATAAAACTGACAATAGTTAGAGATATGAGCAGATGAATTTGTACTAATAACATCCCCTTTGACCAGTTTTAACATCTGTCAACCCAACCAGCGATTGTACAAAATTTCCAACAAAAACCGTATCATAACATAAATTGATCTGAATCAGCAAATACCTTCATATTTTTTAAATTTATGGTTTTATTTTTCCATCATTTGTAGTTTGCGTTCGTTGCATTCAACTAATGTATAGGTCATCGTTTTGAATACAAATATATTCACTAAATAGTGATAATACATATAATTGAGGATAATTATGTTGTCTATTGTTTGAAGTAGGCAACTCTATTTTATATTCTTCTTAATGAAAATTAACGATGAAACGTCTACCTGTTCAATAATGAAAAAATAATTAGAATCGGTCAACAAACCATTGAAATATGTCCTTTTGAAGTAAACATTCCGAGTTTTATCCATTTTTTTAATTTACACATTATATTTAACGTTTGGTAGACAACCCTATTTTCATATTTTTTCAGTATACCATATAAATAACACCTTTTGTACATTATATTTATGTAATTAAATGGTCAGGTTTTCCTTTAAAATCCGCGGCACGTATAAACGATCTAAATAGTCTATGGACAAACATGGATTCACGCCTGAAGTCTGGTAGAAAACCCATCTATGACCGCATATCACATCCAAACCGTTATAAATTTCGATTCCGTCAATGAAATTGCAGGAGATATACTTGATTACTATATCTTTCGAATGCCATGTACTAAATAAGTAGACAAAAAAAATTTTGTTTATAGAGATAGGACCAAACCCGTGGGTGTTTGCTGGTAGCCTTATGAAACGTGTAATAAAACTTCAAACTTCTAGGTTCGCTCAGAGCTGTCACTTTTGTATGGAAACTGTAAACATTAGAGCGAACATAGGGTGACTCGAATCTAAAACCGAAAACAGTATAAGTCAATCAAAAGAGTAGATATAAATAAATTTGGAGGATAGCCAGCATATCTCGGACTAGAACCAGACCGATAGGGATTCGTTTAACTACACAACTAGAAAAAATCGTGTAAATTTACGTCTCTTGACCATGACTATACGAACATCAAAAATGGAATTTGATTTTAATTTAACATGTCGTTGAACTTTGCGAGTCACGTAATTTTACTCCACATATGGAGTTTTCATGTAAAATTAAACAGAACACGGTTATATTTCGTCATTTCGTCAATTACGGTTTGTTAGATTGTGGTAAGTTTCGAAATACCACAACGTTAAAATTTGTTTTTTTTTGGAGTGTAGAACACTAGGCGCACGACCAGATACCATGTTTAATGTCGCGATAGCCGTCACCACAAGCGCAGAGAACGCTCTTTACGAACCCAATACGCCGGAGGTGCGAATTCAACGTATAATGATTGGACATGATCCGAGATGCCACCCGAAGGAAGTCACGACGTTCATCCATCCTTTTTAACCAAGGTTGGTTGATGCCTTTGGGATTCCTAAACTTCCATCATCTCAGCGTTCTCTAACTCTGAATCTAACTGAAAAATTCGTTCCGCCTTCTCATTACCATTCTAATCTAAGTGTCACTTTTCTTATTACCCGGAATAGATCAATGAGAATGAACTCAAACTAATATTTGTATCAGGCAATCCGGAATGATTTCAATATAAAGAATCTAGGATTCTCTCCGGGAAAATTAAGAGTGCTTTCCATGCTCTATCGATCGAAGCGCCTACTTGGAACTGTAACGATGTAGACATGGTCGTAGGAAAATATAAAACCAAAAGTTTTGTGGGGAAAATGCTTAGCGCGAGTATCTTTTCTGTCAGATAAATTTGTGCGTTTGAAGAACAATTATTACATTATTATATTTTCATCGCGAAACGTCATTTGAATGTGAATTTACGTGGAATGCTGTTGTCGCCGATAAAGAATTCTTAGTTTCGTGTATTCCGATCAAAGGTTGAATCGAGTACACGACGTAGAGCCCAGCTGCTAGACGAACACTAATGAGGTAGAGTACAACGATAAATCTAACGCACTTGGCCACGCTGGTAGGCATTCGTGTCATTTCCACTGTATTGAAGATGGTCATACTGAAATTGTCGCGAATATCATGCAGTAAGATAGATCGGTTATCAGCATGAAGACAACTCCATGACATGCCGTGAGAGTTGAAATCTTCGCGAACCAGTTGAGGTGCGATGTATATGGAAAGAATATTAATAAATCTTTGCCTATGATTCGAATTTAACAAGCGACAACTTCAATACCTGGCACCGACCAAAGGCTAATCCGATTGAAATCCCCAAAACGCTCCACAATATTGTTTTCGGCCATGGCGAATAATGCTAAAATTGAAGAAGATCTACGTCGGAAGTAAGCCTAGAAAAATAATATGACTGAAATATAGACAAACTTGAAGTTTTGGATGTCCCATGTAGACTTTCCGAGACCAGGAGCCAATGTCTGGATCCTTTTCACATTTTCCACACCGTGCCTTATTTCTACAATGGGTTCTTCAGTTCATGCCCCGGGTCACAAAAAGGCGAACAAGTAGACGAGCCCCGTTCAAAAGAACAAATTTTGGAAGAACAAATCCGGCGAAAGGCTCGAGATAAGGCTGATGGAAAATAAGTTTTCTAATACTCCTCGATTTTTACTGAACACAATTGCTTGCAAAGCAGAATTTAGACTGACTGAAGCACAGGGATCTGGAAGGAACCACTCCCTATTTCGCAATCAAGGCCCTTCTCAGAGACTACACCATCAATCTCTACTTCCCGGGCGGGTACGCAGACAAAATACTTTTTCGTAGACGGTCGAGTGTTGTTTAGTTAGATCACGCGATTTATCGATGACGTTAAATGGCTTGTCTTTGGTCCGGAAGTAAATCATCCGGGGGCCGGTTGTATTAGATATAATTTGTAAATTTGTGATATAATTTGTGTGAAAAAGAGACTTATTGGTGTTATTTTTGCTTCAAGTTAAATTGATTTTTTTTTCTATCACGAACGTCAACAGCAAGGTAGCGACTGCGCAAAACATTAACAGTCCTTCCCTTCATGTACGAAAAGCAAGACATATAGTTTGGATCCACGTATCCGATCCGAGAGACCGGATCCAGACTCTTGTCTGGATCTAAGCACCAAATGTGGGCCTGGTTCAAGTCCTGACCTGGTAAGGGGAAAAGGGGATGGGCTGGATCCAGGGATTGGTCTATTATCGGGTATTGGTCCAGTTTCGGGAACTTGTCCGGATCCGGAAACTGGTCCGGATCGGGAACTAGTCCAGATCCGCAAACTGATCCAGATCCGGGAGGTCCAAATTTGAGAACTCCGAATCCGAAAACTGCCTAAAATTTTTCCTTCACTATCCAAGTTACCCTATAAAAATCTGTAATTCCGGCTATTTCTGCCAAAATTGGTGCAGATTCCGGCCTGAATTTGGGTAGAAATCCGCTAGAACTCCGGCTGATTAGATTCGATACTAATACTATTATAGAAATCGACCGAATTATCCTACATCATCATTCCACCGTTTACTACCTTTGCGGTAATATTAGTTTAATACCGCAATGCGCAATTGCGTGGTCTGTTACCAAAAAGGCAATAGAATCTTACCAAAAAGTAATAGAAACATGCCCGTTGGTTTTTGGGTGTAGTATTCAACAAACACATTTTCGCTGAGCCGTCGGACAAACAGCCCTGTTAACAAAGAGTGTTTCCACCAGATATTATCAGGGAATTTTCATTTTCACTTACACACGCCATATCTTTCGAACTTTCATCGGTACGAGGAGAAATCACTTCGAATCGTACTACCCACTCGGGAAAAAGGTGTTCCGCCGGCCCTGGAAACGAGCATTAGATACAAGAAAACTACTAGGATCTGCAACTTGTTTTTCTTCCTTTAAGATTCAGTGGATTTGCCGGAACGAAATGAAACTGCGTTGAACACCAATCATAGATTACATAGCAGCAATTCAATTCAATGAAATAATTAAGCAAAACTATAATATACTGCTGATCGGATACACTTTAACCCTTTCATGTCCAACTTTTTTCCAGTGGGTGTAAGGTTTCAAAACAATTTTTTCTTCAAAACGGTGGGATCAAGAAACACGAAAAGCCTTTTTTTATAAAGATAGGTGCTTCCCTCGCAGTGCTAGAAGCTGCTCAATGTTTACTTACAATGCTCAATACAATTTTCCTAGAATATTTACAATAGTCCAATTGCGTGGAAAACGTAGTAAACGACCATCTAAACTGATAAGTTTTATCAAGTTTCTATAATATTGCAACATATAGAAAATATATGAAAAATTCATTTTCCATCGTCAACGTAAACTGTCTCTGGCAGCATATAGTCATATTTATTAGCATTAATTGTTTTTGTAAGCAAATCTTGTATCAATCAAAAGTTATAGCTGTTTAAAAACGTTATTGTCCACAAACAACATGGGCATGAATGGGTTAAGGATTCAGTTCATTGTGTCGCGTGATTAAAATATCACGATAACACGAAGAGAATTTACGAAAACCGTTGCACATCGTTTGATTCTCGACTTTTTTAGTCGATAAAGTTGATACAAATCAGTGTATCCTAAAGTTATGAACTAGAATTATAAAAATAATTAACAATCTATCGATTCTATTACATTTGCCCGAAGGATATTTGCCCGAATGACATTTGGCGGAATGTCACCTAAACCCGAATGTCTTTCACCCGAAAGCCAATGCCACATGAACCCGAATGCCATTCGCCCGAATTCCGTGTACCCGAAAAACATCGGAACGAAAATTTTGAAATCTTGAATTTTAAAATTTTGAAATTTTTGTTTTGAATTTTCAAATTTTTCAAACTTCTTCAACACACCATAGAATGTAGGATTTCCACAGTTTAACAAACCGTTCCATTTATTGTATCGGCCTTTCACATTATTAGAGGTCCTAGGAATCTTTTTCGGCACATTTTCGAAAGCTGAACACAAGGTGGGGGGAATGAGTGGTCCTCTAGAAACTTTTTGGTTAGCTTCCTTCCTACCAAAAATATTATTTTCACTAATGTAATCCAAAAAATCGTCGTGAACCTTTGGACAACTTTTTTTCTCAATTCTTTGAGCGCCATTGGAATATCTTGAGAAAAAAAGGCCAAGGCAATGATTTGGTTCTAAATGAGTTGTATTCGGCAAGCTTTCGAAAATTTTGTCTAATGACCAAGTTGTTTTAGTTTTCTGAAAAAAACTTTGATTTGGATGAAGCATCCGTGAAGGGCAGCACCGGAGAAAACTCTTCTAGCAACGTTAATCACAGCTGTCTCGAAATACAATATTATGTAGTGGGGGTCGAATTCACAGCGACGTTTACGTCCTATGTAAAAATAGGCACTCTCGGTATATGAACCAATCGATTATTGCACTGATTGATTGCAAAACTACACGGCGTTCGAAAACATATTAGACATACGTACTGTGCGTATATTTCATATGTATTTCTCGTATGTTTTTAAATGTTAAAATATTAAAACAATGTTTCAGATCATTATGGGTGTGGGGACTAATATCCACCTTAGCTACTGCCTGCGTGCGTAGGACGACAGATTTACAACAAAACAGCCTCCAAGCACAACAAATTGAAATTTCAACGCCATCTCTCACCCATAGTCTTCCATGATTTCATCAGCGACCACAGGCGGGCAAGAACCACATGAAAGCAATCTATACAGAATGTAAATTTCACTTTGGCCACCATCACTTCACTCACGGATGGCTGATGAAAAATCGTCTCCCATTCTATCTCTCTCTGCAACACTTTACGTGTTGTGTGGGGTTAGAGAGCTAGGGAATCGTGTCATGTTCCTAACTAGGTGGTAAGAAGCATAAAACCATCAAACCTCATTTCATAAAATTCGATATGCTTTTTTCTCTATATTCGAAATATGTCTTGTTATAACGCTGGAAGATTCTGGTCGAAGCAGGATATGCGGGAAGTTACGCTGCATATGTGATGCAAATAAGGACATAAAATATGAACGAGACTTGGAGACGTTGAGCATATTCCTATGGCTTTTGTCGTTGCTTCCGTGCTCGGCTAGTGTAATGACTAGAAGCATGTATACATAAGAGTACTAAACGGTTGACCTCGTTTACGAACAATATCTTGAAGAAGTTGGTTGATAAGATGAAGGCGACTTAGGAAAGAAAACTCTTGAACTTCCCCACAAGTAAGATGCATGCTTATTTTTTACATTTTCGGTTTCCTGCAATTCCGAACGACTCAGCTGAGATTATCGCGTAGAACAGAAGGTATACGAACTTGGTTTACGAAAACAGAGCATCTATGCTGGCGCAAATCAGAACGTGTAATTGTGCTTCAAATCGGGCAGAAGATCTTCCTGTTGATTACCAATTTTAGACAACAGATTTCACAATAAACAAATATGTATCAATAAATTTAGCAATTGGAAAAATATCCTCGATTGGCAACATATTTTATAGTGCCACAAAATAAGTATGAAAATGTGATTGGGAAAAGCGTCGTATTTCAAAACTGCTTGACTTCAAATTCCTTCAACCGTACTCTTTGCTTTCGATATTCTTAAAATTGTTGATTCCTTCAAACTCAATTTGTGGACAATTTTTGTTTCGCCAGTTTTACAGAATGAGATCAGAAATTTCCCATAGTGTTTTTATTTTTCTTAAAACATAAAAATGTTGCAGATCGTTGATATCTGGACAAATAACTTCATGTATGTATCATGTATTTTCGGTGAAAATAGAGATAATAAACATAGTACGTTAATTTAGAGAAAAAATAATTTTGCCGTGATTTAAATATTTCTCAAGAGATCTCCTTTGATGCGCCTTTCCTTCAGTTTATTTTATCGAGGCCCAGCTGACAATTTCTTGTTGTTGTTTCCCCGGCAGCGTGAGTAACGAAGAGCCGGTTAGGTTTTAGCACTTATTTGAATACAGATTTGATTCTGTCAGCCTTTTCCCCAAAACTAAACTATTTTACCAGACCGTACATAAACTGATGCATTAGGCGATTAGCAAGCCGGGGATAGGCATAGTACGTTCAGCGGTGGCAAGGTTCTTCGTTCATTTTATAAAAGACTTTTCGTTTAGCATACTCCCCAAGGTCCACACATCCTAACAAAGTGAATTGGGCTGCTACTGGCATGGTGGAGGCAATTTGCCGTCGTATCATCATATACACATGCACATCATGGTTGGCTTGATAGTCGAGGTTAACTAGAGAAGAGGACATCCCATCTGGTTGACTTTTTTACTGGTGATAAGCGTTCAGTTCATTTGCCTTCCAAGAGGAAATTAGATGGGATGGTGGAATGTCTTTAGAGAAAATCTTTTGGGGCCAAAGACATCTTGATAACATGGTTGTATAAGTATTCATTTGCGTAAAGCAGATGTTAATTGAACAAAGATTGTTTCATTCTTATACTCGTAATAATGAGAAACCATTTTCTCAAGGGGATACTAACTTTCTTTTACAGCATGCAAATAAATATAATTTGATACTACTGGTTAGATTCGCAAAAAAAACAATCAGAGAACATGAGTGATTTTCTGTTAGCGGAATTAATGTATCAAACTTTTTCTGAACATTAAAAACTATTTCTTTTCTATGAAAGTTTTGATAAGCTTTTACACATTTTCATATCATTGAGTCATCAATATCAAACTACACTGTTCTATTTTTTTCCGGGTTTGTAAAAGTTAGGTCTATTTGTTTTATTTTGGCTATTCTCGTGCTTCAGGTTACCATTCTGGTGAGGGGGCAGTTTTCTTGATCCAGAAGAATAAAATTGAAATCGTCGAAGCTGACATCTACATCTAAAGTTTATACAACTGCATCACATCTGAAATAGTTTAGTATGATTTTGATAGAGTCAATACCGTAACCAAGGGGGGGGGGGGCTAACCCCCAAGCAAAAAATAATTGGATTGAAAAAAAATCTTTTTTAATCCACCTAGTGGTGCAATTGTGCCTTTCTCATTTATCCAGACTACACGGGAAAAAATTGTTCCCAAAATCGTGAATAATGTGCCATGCATCCTGGAACAATCACGTTTTTACAGTATGGAAACAGGACTATGAACAAAAATCATGTGTTGCATAATTATGTTCAATTTCCCTTCAATAACGCCCGAATAACGATTATTTTAGTGAAACTATTTGTTTTTGTTTCGTGTAACGGTTTCCGCCAAGCTATTTCTAATGCGATTTTCAGTAAGCGAACTAGTTCACAGCACTTTTTGAGTTCTATTTGTGGTCCCAGATGAGTGTGCAAAATTTGGTAGCGGTTGGTTGCTTCCCGGGTTTGCGCATTGCGTTCAAAGTTTGCATGGGATTTTATATGGGCAAATCAATTATTCTGCATTTACGTTAATAAAGATCGCCATTTCACTGAATATGAAAACAAGCTTTATAAAACTATAGTTCAAACCTTTATTAATAACTTTGTCGAAGACCGTAACTAGCTACGAGTTTTTAAAAATAGTTATAACGATTTTAAAACTAATGGTAAAATCCAAATGCAGAAATTGATTACTTTTTCCAACACTGGCATTGCACCGCCGACATCGACATTAAAAACTTAATTAAATGAGAATATATTCATCGCAGAGACTTGGTACCTTTGAATGAAATGTTCAGAATAAATTGCTGAATAACATACACGCAGTCAGAAAATGAAACGAAGAGGGGGGGGGGACATGTGTACTCCCCAGTCCCTTTTTAGATTGTTTTGTATAAGACAAAGAATCATTACGTAAACGACTGAATTTTCTTAATATTTTGATAAACCCAAATATGAATCATACTACAATCTTTGTTGTAGGAAATAACTTTTACAATATTTAGGATTTACACCTACAAATTTATGTGTTGTTTTTGCTTGAAGCAAAAAGTAACTCAGGTCTGGAAATCGTGTTGGGTTCTAACCTGAAGTACTCAGGTCTGGAAATCGTGTTGGGTTTTAACCTGAAGTATATTTCTGGTTCGCCAACATCACCTCTGTTTTGCGTGAACCTAACTCAAGTTTATCAAAAAAACGCTTGTAAGTAGCTATCCTGGTTTCGTTCCTACATTCTCATATGAAAACATCAATAGACACAATACCGAGGCTTCAAGGAATCTAAAGATATGCATTTTTTTTAATTATGACTGAACGGCTAAGAAATAAGGTTTCAAAATATGTAAAACTTATAAACCGTTGCATCATTTTAAATGAGATAACAGTAGTGCCCTTAAATAGTAGCACTCAAACAAGTAAGATTAATTTTTAATTCGGCGGTATAAACCTGCGTTGAAGATGTGCTCCTTATGTTATACTAAACTATCTAAAAAACGAACTGGGGAGTACACAAGCCCCTCCCACCTCCTTTTCATTTTCTGACTACATCTATGTTATTCAGAGATTCATTCTGAATGTTTCATTCAAAGGTACCAAGTCTCTGCGATGAATATATTCTCATTTATTTAAGTTTAAAGTATCGGTGTCGTGGTGTACCTGCTAAAACCGTTCCTGCAAATGAACTAAATCGATTGTAAATTTGTGTAGATTTTGGGAATTCTTGGCAATAATTGGAAGCAAATTATAGGTCAAGTCATTGGTGATTGGTGGTCTTTACCCTATCTGCATTATGAAAATCCTGCAAATGTATGTGATCCTTGAAAAGTCTTTATAAGAATTCAAAGAATCAGCGTAAAACAAATATTTTTTAATATGAGCGCTGTAGGATTATACGCAAAAATGCTTTTACTTAAATTTGATTTATTTGAGAATGACAAAAAAGCGTTCTCCAATTTTTCAACATATTATAGGCAAAAGTACAGCCTTTTAAATGCAATCAAAATTATCAATTTTCGTTTGCCCCCTTTTGAGATATCGACATTTGAAAAGGGCGTATTTTTAAGTGAAAATTAGGTATAACTTTTGAACCAGACAAGATAAAATTTTTCTTTCTTCAGCAAAAGTTGCTTCTAATAATGCTCTAAAAGTACACTGAAGGGTACTTTTGTGAGAAAAATCATATTAAAAAACTGTACGGATAAAACTGCTTTTTTGAGAGACACCCTAAGTTATGATATGGAACTCACTATAAAATGAAAACGGTTTGAGATACAAAGTTAGTATCTTCAACAAAGTTGCTCAGAATTGATTGTTCTAGAATATTGCAGAAGAAAGTATCATTCTCTCTGAACTATAATTTGAAATAATGTCTACAACTTTGACATTTTAAGGACCACCCTAAAACCGTTTCAGCCAAAAGATGAATTTTGTCACGCACAATAAATATTTCTAAGACACCAAATCTCTAAACCTAAAGATGAATGCGTTAACAATTGTTTCCCGCTAATTTCGCTTCCTGGACCACTGTGCAGTGTTGGAAGAAATAATGAATTTCTGTATTTGGATTTTACCATAAGTTTTGAAATCGTTATAACTATTTTTTGAAAACTTGTAGCTAGTTACTGCCTTCGACAAAGTTGTTAACAAAGGTTTGAGCTATAGTTTTATAAAGCTGGTTTTTCATATTGAATGAAATAGCGATCTTTATTAACGTAAATGCAAAATAATGGATTTCCCCATATAAAATCCCATACAAACTTTGAACGCAATGCGCAAACCCGGGAAGCAACCGACCGCTCCTAAACTTTGCACACTCATTTGGGACCACAAAAGGAACTCAAAAAGTGCTGTGCTGAAAAATGTCATATTCGAGCCACTCTAATGAACAGCAGTTACAAAAATCACGACTTAGATCCCGAATCATGACCATGAATCACTCTACACATAACCAAAATATCACGATAACGTGAATAGAAATTACAAAAATCGCGACTAAGAACCTGAAATCATGAATTTTAATCTCGCTAGTCTGACAAAAAAATGCGATAGTAAACGCATGAATAAAATAGCACAATAACGTGATAAGAAATCACAAGAATCGCGAATAGGCTCTTGAAATCATTTGACTGTCGGCTGTATATTCCCAAATCATGAACTAGAATCACAAGAAAAACTAAACACGTCAAGGGAACAACAACAGTACCATAACCAAACATTCTAATGTAACACCATGTATATATTCGGGGTGAAGTTTTTTTAGTTTTTTGAAATCACAAATAGTTTCATGAATTCGAGGTTTACTATTCATAATTTCAGAAGCTTGTTCATGGTTTTCGTAAAATGTTCAGTTCACGAAATCGTGTTCATGAATTTACGACTTTTTTTTCGTGTACGATTGCGTGGCTGGTTATGTTCAATATAATGGTGGAAATGTCCATTACATATTCAGTATGATTTGCACGTACATACAATACGTCGACAGCCACGAACTTGAGAACCTATGTGTCGAAGCTGAAACACTTAAACCCAGCCAAAAAGTTTCAACTTGTTAACTAATTTTAAATTAGTTTCAATTTTAAACTCTTTTACATTTCTTATAAAAGAAATGTATAGAATTCGCTCAAACTTTCAAGATTTTTTCCGAGGCCCGGAGGGCCGAGTCTTATATACCAATCGACTCAGCTCGACGATTTGGGACAATGTCTGTGTGTGTGTGTGTGTGTGTGTGTGTGTGTGTGTGTGTGTGTGTGTGTGTGTGTCTGTGTGTGTGTATGTAACGGACAAATTCTCATTCGTGTTTCTCAGCAATGGCTGAACCGATCTTATCCAAACCAATTTTAAATGAAAGAACTAAAAAACAGTATGAACGCTATTAATTTGTTTTTGATTCTGATGTTTAGTTTCCAAGATATGAATGTTTGAATGTGTAAAAATGGCGTTTTTTGCAGTTTTTTTAAATTATCTGCCGAAATTGACAACATAGATTAACAATTTATATGTTTTTAGATAGCTTTAACGAATACCTTTCGAACAAGCTATAGATTGTTGAAATCGGACTATTATCAAAAGAGATATTTAACATTAAATGCGGACGAAAGATTTTTATCATTTCCCATTGCCAGAAATATGACCAAAAACATGTAATCTATTATTAACGCCAAAACGGCTTATTTTAGGTCAATAGTATCTTCAGAGAATTTAATGAAGGTAATATGCCCTTTCTTTTGGTATTGTGATTTTGCTGATTAATCCCCCTATGAGTGAGATATTTTTACAAATTTTCTTGGAAGTGATTATATCGAAATGATGTCTTCAGCAAATTTGTAGCTCTTACTTTTGCGTATAACTTTACCAAAGACTTTAAATATCTATTTTGAATACTTTAAAAGTTATGGCTTGTTGTTTGTTGATTACTCTTTGTCGTCTATTTATTGTTCAATATAGTAAAAAAGTATAGTAGAAATAAGTTAAACATTATTTCGATAAAACGAATTTTGTATTTCATTTTACTATCTACAACCGCTAGAAATAATCACCGAACACTTCCAAGTTGTCTGGAAGGAACTTGATAACTTATCAGTACAAAAATGTTCATTTGTGCGAACCTTCTGACTGCAATTTTTCTAACTTATAACCATCGGATCGATCTGAAACATATCGGAAAATGAAAAGCGAAATAAATAACTCCTAGCAATGGCGCACAGTGGCTGGAGGCTGGCCAAAACCTCAAAAATTTATTTTTGAAATATTGATATTTTATATTTTTCCTAAATTTCTCATATATTGAATGATGTATATTTAAAATTTTACGACCATTTGATAAGAACACGATTTTTAACATGAGTGTAAACGTAGCAAAGTCCGGATTTTTTAATGATTTTCCGAAACCGCCATTGTTCTGTTCAATTCAAATGCATGTTGCTCTTTTAATTTTGGTGCGATTTTAGCACAACTAGTTTCATTGTGTAGAGGAACGAATGAACTTGGTTAGTGAATAAAATACATTTGGTAAATTTGCTTGTGACTATAACTTTTTAATTTCAATATGTTTGAGGTGGTCAGATCAAAAATACTTTTTTCACTAATTTATTCTGTACAAATTTCGGAATCATTTCGGAACGGTCACATAGTATACATTCTATAAGAAATAAGCTCTACTTTTCGAATATCATGATCTCGTTCTGCGCCTAGGTGCGCAAAAAGATTTAAGGAGATTTTGAAGCTTTGTTGCTGATATGGAGTCGCATGGTGTTTTGTGTAAACTAGTTAGACAATCTACAGTAAACCAACACGGTATACAATGGATTTAAGGTAGTGTTCTTAATTTTTTATGATATTGCTGACAATCAATCATAATCCTCAGATTTCTTTTCAAATTGAGCTCGCTTTTGTAGAGATGTACTATAATAAGGGTCTTTATTTAATAGGAAGCGAAGTTAAAATTGATTTAATGTCTATGAAACATAGAACTGCTCACCAAAAAATGTATAACTTTCAACATTTGCTAAAAATGTTTTTGCCTTTCTCATTCACTCTAAAATTCGTCAATCTAATCCCGACCCGGAGAGCCGAGTGTCATATGCCAATCGACTGAGTTCGTCGAGATCGAAAAATGTCTGTGTGTATGTATGTGTGTGTATGTGTGTATGTAAAAAAAATGTGACCTCTGTTTCTCAGAGATGGCTAGACCGATTTGAACAAAGTTAGTCTCAAATGAAAGGTACAACCTTCCCATCGGCTGCTATTGAATTTTTTATTGATTGGACTTCCGGTTCCGGAGTTACGAGTTGAAGAGTGCAATCACAAAGCAAATTCCTATATAAACTGGAATGAAAAAAATTCAAAATCAAATTTGTATTTTTGATGCCAAATGACTTTAAAATGCATGAAACATTGAGATATTTGACAAAAATTGACTTATTTGGACTTTGGTACATTTTTGCCTTTTTCATATAGAAAGGTTATGCAATCACTCTAAAAATCGTCAATCATACCGGCCCGGAGGGAGTATGCAGTGAGGGGTTGCTACTTTAAAATTAAAACTAGTTTAAAATTTCTTAACAAGTTAAAAATTTTCGAAGGACCTGGACCTCCCGGATCTTTCTCCATGATCCGCCGCTGGTTTCAAGCGATGTTTCAGTATCACATAGCATCTCAAGATCATGGTTGTCGATCCATTGTATGTATGTGCAAATCGTACTGAACATGTAATATTCATTTCCATCATTGTATTGAACATAACCAGCCATGGAATCGTACTCTGGACAAATGAGACAAGCACAATTGCACCACTAGGTGGATTAAAACAGGTTTTTATTTTGAGAATGCGTCGAGTTGAGACAAAAACGAAATATGATTAATAACGAGGATAACACTTTCCGAATGTAGAGAGAAATTTATGAAAAATGACGAATTCCATTCGACTCTAGCAGGTTCTGATCGATTTTGATGAGCATTTGATTTTTGTTGTATGACTAATTATATGTATAGGTCAAATGTTTAAAAACAGTAATTTAAGGTCAAGATAGCATCATTTTGAAACCGCCAATTTCGGAGGGTTAGTATCTTCGATGAGTTTTACAAACGTTAAACAGCGCATCATTTGATAAAATAATTTTGACGGTATATCGTCCAAGAAGTATTTATGGTGAATTTTCTCAGGTTAATATTCATGACTACAATAAAGTCTCAACAAATTCGCTAAAGACACGAACTCTGTTACTATTTTCTGAAAAATTAATTCTGCATAATTTTAAAACTTCAAAAATTACGGTTTCGGAATTATGCCGTTTGGACAGTATGATCGATTTTCACCAAACCGAATTTCTGGCTGCGCCGCTGATTTCAAGTAAGTAGAAACAAAGTCGTTCTACTCTCGTTCACAAGAAACTTCTTCGAATGCTGAATATCTATTATAACACATTGAAACCCCGATTTTATCAGCCAAATATGAACATATGTTTGATGGGCTCTAGCAGACGAACAAGACTGAATTCGAGTAAATCCTTTCTTGAGTATGTTTTCCGTATCATGAAGATGGAAATATGCAAAAATAAAAAGTTCATCATAATCAGAAATAGTTATCAGACTACATCAAGGGACGAGAAGAATATTTTAACAGCTTCAGTTTATTATAAAGAAAAAAAATTGCCCGATTTAGTCAATGTCCCCATTTTGTCAGCCTAAAATGCACCATGAGACTGATAAAAATGGGTCTTTATTGTATGTATTATTCACTGTGTTTCACATTAATAGGTACATTTCAATTTTGGAGATTTTTTTATTGCATCGGACTACAACAATTTTTAGGTAGTTTTCAATGGGTTATTTTATATACTTCTTCCAAAATTTGGCGAACCTATTCCAATTCGTATACCAATTAATTGGTATACTTAAGGGTTTATATGTTCAGATAGAGAAAATACTGAAATTTTCAGCTTTTTTCCTACACAATATTACGAAAGCTTATTAAACATTTTTTCCTAATAAGTTTGTGAAAATTATAAACTATTTGAAATTTTTTAATAAATAGTGACCATCGCTTCACAACGTAGTCTATTTTTCATGGCTTGCGGTGAGCACGACCACTCGAATTGCTAAACTGAAAATTATGGAATAGAAATAAATTTTTAGTATTCTTTACAGACCCGCTGGTGCCCTAAGACGATTTCGCTAGATTTTCAGAGCACTGTGCACCCAGTGCATTAACGCAAGTGACGGAAGGTTATCGAAAAGTTTCGTGAAAATGAAAATTCCAGTAATGATGATGATTTTCCCAAACGGTTCGTTTTCGTGAGGTTTTTATTTGTTCTTTGGCATTAGGATTAGCGATAATAATTCAAATCAAGGATACTACTGGGAAGTCACCTTTAGAAAAAGTCGATGTCGAAGTAAAATTTGGAACTATGCACGCATGCACTTCAGAGATAGCGTGATATCAGGAGCTGCGATTTCATTTCAACGCTTTTTTGTGAAAAGGGCGATACTTACGAATGTAAACATAGGGCTTTTTTCATACATGCGAATGAGGGCTTTGAAATGCAACAAATTAACCTAAAAATTTTGATTCTACGATATTGCTTTCTTAAACTACAGCAAAAAATACAACGGGCGAAACTGTATTTTTGTTTGTTTATTTAAAGTTTCACCCTCCACGCTCCATGCAAACAAACAGGGCGATACTTTGTTTGCTAGCAGTTTAGAGGCGAAACTGTTATTTTCGTATTTTTTTGGGATTATCAAGCTGATACCAGCTGTAAATAGTAACAATGATCTCTATTGAAAAAACACGGACGAAATCGGTGGTGTAGAACGGTAGTTATTGAAAAAAACGTAAGGGCGATACTTCAATGCTGATAGGTGGGACCGAAAAAGTAAACAATCGCCAAAGGGGCGATACTATCATTTTGTCAATTTCAATAGCAAAAACAAATTTTAATTTAATAATTTCAAATACTTTATGAAGTTTTGAGTTTCGATCACTGAATCATGCAATCTAGGATGTAAAAAAACACAATCGTTCTTAAATAGGAAATAAAACCAAGTCTGGAAATATTCACTGTTGATTTTCTTTGAATGGTATCACTGCTAGTATCGCCCTTTTCAAGAAAAAGCGTTGATTTCTTAGTTCTCAGTCGCGTTGGAAATTTGAGTAAAGTATACACTTCAAATCGATTCAAAAAAAAATTTCGATTTTTTTGGCTCAGTACAATATATAACCCCTTTAGGAAAATTCAGTTTTCCCACCACAATATAGATATTTTATCAACAGAGCAATAACAATAATTCGTTGGTATGTCTATTTTAGGGGCCATTTTTTCGCTTTTCCATTGATTTGGTTTGAGATTTCTAGCACTGATGTTGTCCTATGCTGATTTGAGAGATTCTCTGAGTCCTGCCACTATCCCATGAAGTATGTGTTATCAAAAACATCGCGAAGCATCAAGTTCTAAATGTTCTCAAACGATATAATATCCGAAGAGAGTGATAAGAGTTATAAGAAATGTCTCATCACACTGTTAGGTGGATTAAAAACGTTTTTCAAACTCAAAATCAGTTCAAACTAAATTTTTCACTGGTTTTACAGACCTACTAGGGAAGTTTATTTAGGAGGAACTAGGAAATTTTCTTCGGGGAGAGGGGGATTAATTGATGAGGAACGGTGGGTTTAGGGAAGGTTGGTGTGTGATGGGGGGATAGACCGGGATTAGGTTGACGATGTTTAGATTGATTGCATAGCCAACACACAATTTAGCTGGATAATAACATAAACAGTTCTTGTTCAGCTTATTCTCTCGGATTAAAGGCTTATTCAGCTTTCGTTGTTTGTTGGGTAATGAGAAATCCAAAAAAGTAAGGTGAACTTATAAACATGGGACATCACTTTTTCCACTTAAACTACCATAACAAACGAAGAAAACGCATCAGGGCTTCTAAATTTCGAGAAACATCCTTGATTAAGCTTCAAAATAAACGCTAAAAAATTGGTGCAGTTTGTTTGAATAGAAAAAAAAATATTCAGAGGAATCATGTTGAGCGTATAAATGTGGGACACACTGTATTTTCCCATGGAATCAATGTCAAAAACTTCAAGCAAAGTGGGCGGAGGTCCATGATTGTCCAAATGATATGAAAATATGGCAAAAAAAAATTTGGCATCTGAGTTTGCTTTGCTATTTTTCACAATAGGAGGCCTTTAAGATTTCAAAAATGAGTGCTTTTTTGCAATACTCTAATGCGGTTGCGAGGGTGGCAAAGGGGGGGGGGGTGATGAAAGATGGAGGTGTTAGGGTAAGTGAAGTCGATACTACACCATACTGCATATTATACCTTCCATTTTCGACTTGTTTTGAGAAAATCGGTTCGGTCATCTCCGAGTAACCGATGCGCAATTGTTGGTCACACACAGACATACACACATACACATGTTTTTCGAACTAAACGAATGGTATAAGAGTGTCGGACAACAATTTCAAGCAATCTGTAATTCATTTGAATTATTTTTGCATCATTTATACATATATTGATTACCGGTTTATATGGAAATTTCGCATGTGGCCGCATCCTTCAACCCGTAACACAGGAACCAGAATTCCGATTCAAAGGAAATTTAATAGCATTCAATAGGAATATTCTAGCTTTCATTTGAGACTGATTTTGTGAAAATCGAGTCAGACATTTCTGAGAAGCAGATGTGAATTCAACTCAGGAACATAACCACTTTCCCGAAGCTTCCGGTTCCGCCGAAGTTGTCCAATGTGGTCAACGTGGGTTTGATTGGGCATCAGTGAGCTGAAACTATAAATCCAAACATTTTCGAACACATTTTATGAAGTTTTGCATCTTTCAGATACCATGCTGATTCCGATTTATATGGGAATTTCGTGCCCACTCTTTAACCCGTAACTTTGGAACCGTGTTAATGTTGGGCGATTTCCCACTGTCGCTATCTTGGATAACAGAATGGCTCAAGACATCGATTTTCGTTGTGAACTCGTCAACCTTATTCCGAAAATACCAATATTGTTGAATTTGTAAATAACACTAGTTTACAGCATTTCTGAACTAAATATGCTACTGGTCATTTTCAATGTGAAATCGTGTGCTGAATCCGAAAATGAGGTACAAAAAATTTACAGTAGAACAGTTTTCGAGTTACAGTGAAAAAATGAATTTTACCTTTAAAATTAAAAGTACGTTCAGTAAAATCCAAATAGTAGTAGTAGTGGTAGTGCATCGATATGAAATATTATTATGTTGAATTAGAGGTAACTTAATGCACTTTCAATCGTTAGAACATTTTATTTTAGTGTGACTACTGGTTCTACGAATCTATTGAACTTTTTGATAATTTTTCGTCGTTTTTTGAACAAAAATGAGCGTGTGGTCAATATTTTTGGCAAGATGAAACAATCCCAAAAATTTTATTTTTATGGAAAATTGAAGCCTGCTAATAACCAATGAAAATAAGCATTTGTTCGTTTAAATCCGATGAAAATTGCGAAAGTTATTCATTTTTTTTAAATGGTATTTTTTGTGTTTCTCTGGATTAACTTCTTGAACCGTCTCGATTCCAATTTTTTTCTGGGGCTTGTTTAATAATATATGAGGGACTCTGTCAGAATTCTGTTAAACAAGTAAATGGAAGAATTTTGAAAGAAATTAATGTGGGGTAATATTCGAACACGTTTATTCAAATGATTGCAGACTTCTGATAACAATAATTTCAGCCTCAGTGGAGTAATGTCCTCAAAAATTCGGCATTGAAAATGCGCATAATATTTACATGTACAGAATCGTATATGTACAAAACACATTGTAAACTGCACGCTCCACAATGCCTTGATACACACATCGGAAGCTTATGACTGTGCAAAATGCTAAATTCGGGCACTAGCTTCACCAATGATGACTTATCCACATATTTCGTCAGGTTTTGTTCTACTAACAATTTATTTTAAGTTATTAAAACGTCTGGAAGTTTATAATTTGAAATTATATTGGATTCATATTGGCTTCTATGATGTACCGATTTTCCTGTACTGTGTCACAAAACTTCAACATACTACAATATATTTCGTAAAACGTCTAAGTAAAATTACAAAATTTTCTGCGTTCTTCAAATCATTGTTAAATTCAGATTTTGAAATTGTAAACCTAAAATAAGTCTTGTTCGATGTCCTACATAGTTTCAAAACACGAACTGCTAGATGTTATAGGAAGGAACACAAAATAAAAGGTTTAAAAAATATTGATTTTATAATACTTGACGTATGTAGTATCACATATTTCAACGAATTCGCGTAGTTTGTATTAACATTGTACAAAACCCAATTGAGCAGCTAGCGTTTTAAAATACGAATTTTATAACGTGTGCGGGTTTAGTTCACAACGAATTTTGTATCATAAGAGAGTTATTTTATGTAATACACTTGTAAATATTACACGCAGTATTGCATAGAAACCATTCGATAATTTCATTGAGCCTGAAATCATTGTTATCAGGAGTTTTTAATCATTTGGATAAACGAGTTCGAATATTATCCCACATTAAATTCTTTCAAAATTCTTCCATTTACTTGTTTAACAGAATTCTGACGAAGAGTCCCTCATTAAACAAGCCCTAGAAAAATTGGAATTGAGACGGTTCAATAAGTTGATTCAGAGAAACACAAAAAATTCCATTTTACAAAAAATTGAATAACTTTCGCAATTTTCATCGGATTTAAACTAACAAATGCTTATTTTCATTGGTTATTAGCAGGCTTTAATTTCCCATAAAAATATAATTTTTGGGATTGCTTCATCTTGCCGAAAATATTGCCCACACGCTCGTTTTTGTTCAAAAAACGACGAAAAATTAAGAAAAAGTTCAATAGATTCGTAAATAACGTCAGAACCAGTAGTCGCTTTAAAACAAAATGTTCTAAGGATCGAAAGTGCATTCAATTACCTTTAATTCAACATAATAATATTTCATATCGATGCACTACAACCGAAGATATTTGGATTTTACTGAACGCACTTTTAATTTTATAGATAAAATTCATTTTTTTACTGTAACTCGAAAACTGTTCTACTGTAAATTCTTTGGACCTCATTTTCGGATTCAGCACGCAATTTTACATTAGCAATGGTGTTCGAATATTGAAGTTCAGATTTTTATTTTTATTTTGTAAACTAGTGTAATTCGTCTCAACTGGAAGTCGCCATCTTTGAAGTCGCCCCATTCCGAAAATATTGTTAAGGTTATAGAAAATTTATTTTAATCTGAAGTCGCCATCTTGGATCTCAAAATGATTTCAGACATTGATTTCCACCATTATCTCGTTAACCCTATTCCATGAATACCCAACTTTTATTAGTAACAGTTAGCTAAGAATATGTAAAATTGTATTCCATTTACGTAACTTTTTTTACGAATTTAGTTCGTAAAAAAAGTTACGTAAATGGAATATTACTTAAAAAAGTTCGTAAATGGTGGTTTCAGTTTAATCGCCTATAGCGAACCCCGAAATGGGCTTTAGTGGCATGATTGTTATTTGAATCCCACGATTTGCGAAGAAACAAACGTCCATTGTGTAATAGATTCACTTAACATAGCAAGGACACTCCGTGCGCGACTGGCATATTTTAATCATGCCAGCCATTCAGTCCTCGACACGGAGAAACACCTTGACACTCAAAAAACTTTGAGTGAGTGTCTATGAGAATTGAACGCTTGATAGTATGTGTTGGAAAAAATGTGTTCAGATTTGCCATCGGATTATCCATATAAAATCTTTTCAAAACTCTAAAAGAAGAAAATCAGTCGATTTATTGGATCATCACGATTCAAATCATGCAAAATAGCTGCTGGAAAAACTATCGGCTTAGTTGAATGGTGTTTTTGAAAAATCAGCTGTGATTTTTTGCCACACTACCACACCGTGCTGGGGTACGCAACGCAACTGCGCCATGAAAAAACCACAGCCACTTTTTCGAAAAGGACTATTCAGCTAAGCCGATCGTTTCCCAGTAGCTATTTTGCATGATTTGAATCGTGATGATCTAATAAATCGACTGATATTCTTCTTTTAGAGTTTTTTCCTACGCATATTACCAAGCGTTCAATTCTAACACATGCTCAAAAAAGTAACTTGAGCCTTAAGAGCTCCTGTTTTCATTCGCCTCTTACGACATGGGAGCAGGAGCCCAGTGGATTAATCCTTGGCTGAGATACTTCAACCCGCCGGATGCCTCTAGGCTGCGTTTGTCCGGAGAAATATAATGAACTGTCATCAACTTACAAGTGGACCACAGCCACATCTGTTGTTAGTCGCTTCTTACGACATGGAAACAGAAGCCCAGTGGGTCGATTGTTTTGCTGAAATACCTCGAGAGAATTAAGCACGTTGGATACTACACGGTCACCATGCTTGAATTTGTTGGGGATCTCGTGCTGTAACAAGATTAAACTGTTTTTGACATTACACAGTGGTCCAGAATGCAAATTTAGCAGAAATTTTGAGATTTTACTACTTTACTTTACTATTTTACTTTTTTACGATGCTATGTCGGACGGCCTTCAAACTGACGTTATCTACACGGACCTTTCAGCTTCTTTTGACAAGATAAATCACGCTATTGCAATGGCAAAATTGGATAGACTTGGCTTTGGTACTAATATTCTCCGTTGAATGCAATCGTATCTCAGTGATCGTCGTCTAGCAGTCAAGATAGGTGATTGTGTATCCGAAGAGTTCTTTGCTTCATCTGGTATTCCGCAAGGCAGCCATCTCGGTCCATTGATTTTTCTTCTGTATTTCAACGACGTTAACTTTTGTTTAGAAGACCACGGTTGTCTTTCGCCGACGACCTCAAGTTATACCATAGAATCCGGAATACTGATGATGCAGCTTTCCTTCAACGCCAACTGGAAACCTTTGCGGAATGGTGCGAGATCAACCGAATGACCCTAAACCCCAAGAAATGTACGGCCATTACGTACTCGAGGAAAAAAACGCCAATTCGATTCAATTACTGTCTAGCTGAATCCACAATTGACAGAGCGAATTGCGTCAAAGATCTTGGAGTTTTTCTCGATGAACAACTGACGTTTAAACAGCATATCAGCTATATTGTTGCAAAGGCATCACGCTGTTTGGGGTTCATAATGAGAATATCTAAGCATTTTTCAGATATTTACTGCTTGAAATCTCTCTACTGCTCACTCGTTCGATCAACTCTGGAATATTGTTCAGTTGTGTGGAACCCTCATTATCTCAACGGTGTCCGGTCCCTTCGTCGATTGCCTTGGAGCAACCCTCACCAGCTGCCAAGTTATGAAAGCCGGGGTTTGCTTATTGGACTCGATACATTGCAAGTGCGACGGGATCTATTCCGTGTTATGACGATTTCGGATATTTTGCAAGATCGAATTGACTGCCCCGAGCTGTGCGATAAATATGAACGTTCGCCCTCGCGCCCTTCGCAATAATTTATTCCTCCGATTATCTCTTCGCCGGACTAACTATGGAGTAAACGATGCCATAATTGGTTTGCAGCGGACCTTCAACAGAGTGTCATCCGAGTTCGATCTTCACATTCCACGTAGCAGATTACATGTTGACTTTTTAAATAGATTAAGAAATTATCATTAGGACCACACTGTGTCTGTTGATATTAATTAATTATAAACATTTATAAACTAAACTAAATACCTTAGCCTTATTAAGTATTCGGAGAAGATTTCGTAGTTTATGAGCCCTCTCTTTTTGTTCTAATTTTAACAAAATCAAAAAAATGACTTTTTAATCATTCTAGCTAGAGCCAAACGACCTTCAGCGAAGTTGTAGAACGACAAATTTTGGAAAAGTTTGCTGAAGATATATAAGCTCTATCTGTCATTTACAACAAATTTAAACTCGGAGCTTAGGGTGTTTCTTCGAAGTACAGATTCATTCCAATAACTTTTGCTGACAACTTTAAGATTGTTTCAAGGCGAATCATTTGTTTCATGGCACCATATATCTAGCTTTTTCTGTTGAAAAGTTATGAGCACTTTTTCGCCAAAAATGGGGTTGTTTGGAATAACAATATCACTCATTTGGGGCAAATAAAAGAATATTCTTTTAGAACTATAAATAAGGTCATGATTAGAGTTATAATTAGTTAGCAAAAAAATGGCGAAAACGATATTTTTTAAAATTTCATATAATTGATTTAAAAAGAATTATTTTTGAAATATGAAGTGCTTATATCTTCTGAACAACAAAAGCTAAAGTTTTGATGTATTAGAAGAAAATGTTTGCCTTTAAAAACTCTGAAAAACATCTGAAGGATAGGTTGGAAAAAAATGAAAACTGAAAAAGTTATATTAAAAATTTGGTTTTTCATGAATTGTAATTCTTTGTAATATGTTTAAATTACTTTCACGGTGAACAATATAAAAAATGTAGTTTCGTTTTCATGATAAAATATTGCACTTTACAATACTTTTCTATTATTTTAAATAGTGGGTAGGGTGGTTCTATTTTTTTTAAATCAGAAAATTAATTTTTAATGGTTTGAGATAGAGTTTCGCTGTCTTCTAGAAAATTGAAGAAAATGAAATTTTAAAAAACTTTGTCGAAGAGACTGAAACTCTATGTCGTGTACTTTTCATTTTACAAGAAATTTACCAAAAAAAATTAGGGTGTTTCTTAAAAAATGCTTTTCTTTGTATAACGTTTGCAGTTTTGATTTTTCATTAAGATCACTTTAGAAATATTTTCAGATAGTTTGAAGGAGAACAATTTGGCTTCGCTCGTTAGAAAGTTATATATACTTTTTACTAAAAATAAACTATTTTTTGAGTAAATATTGCAAGATATAAAAAAACATCGTATTTGCCATTTTTTGGTGATCTATACTACAAAGCATGCTATTTCATATGAAAGCAACAGTATTTAATGTTCAGTGCCCGAATCGGAGATAATTCTTTTTGAAAAAGTTATATTTTTATATAAAAGTTCTTATAACATTAATACAAAAAAGTTGTTAGTGTTTTTAAGCATATTATGCGCCCTAAAATAATCTTCAAGTTGTCCAAAGGGTACTTTGGCGTAAAATAAAAACTTCAAAAGTTATAGAAATAAAACCGATTTTTTAAGGAACACCCTAAAGCTTACATTTGAATTTCTCGTACAATGGAAAATATAAAAGCTAGAACTTGCATGTCTTCAGCAAATTTGTCTAAAATGTGTTGCTCTACAACTTCATCGAAAACAGTAAAGCTCAATCTCAAACCGTTAAAAAGTTCCATTCTAAATATTGCTAAATTTAGAACCACCCTAGCATCGATTTAACCAAAAAGAAGGGCCTTGTAAAGTACAACAACTTTGCCAAATATATTGTAGGGCTAAGTCATTTAATTTTAGCAAAAAGTTAAAATTCCTGCTAAATTCGCATTCTGGACGACTGTGCATTGATGTGGGCAGGATTTATTTTCTAAATAAGTTATGGAATTTGCGTTCCGACTGCGTCTCTTCAGAATCCGACTCTAATTTAGTGATAGGATGACGCTAGCTTGGTCCTACCACTTCAGACGAATTCTCGGTTGTGGAACACGCAGTGCTATACAGTTAATAGCTAGTTCAGAGTTCCCGGAACGATTTTGGCGTCATTGTGCTGCTCTTGTGAGCGGAACGTTCGCCGGTCTACCCCTGCTGGCTGTGTTCAGAAGTGACATCAGCGGTCTTCTACAGGAGAGTAGAAAGGCATTTGAGCAGATTGAGCGTGCTGGTGCGTGGTACGGATGGCAACCCCAGCTGTGGCTGCAATATACTTTGCGGCTAGCAAGTTCCAGCAGCAAAACTGACACTGCAGACGTCCGAATATATTACGGCAGGGCCACAACGCAGTGTGATGTATCTGCAATTACCGGTGAGATCCTTCTGATTATATTGTTTCTGCTTTTAAAATTGTTGTCATTTTTTCTATGCTGCTCATGATCGCATAGTTGTTCCGTTTTCTATGAAATTTCCTATCTTTATGGGACTGATTTGCGATCATGGGCAGTATAGTGGCTGTTGATTTATTCCTTCTAAGTATTTCATATCTTTTTATTTTCATTATCTGAAGTATATCCATAAGGTTCGTGGATCGCCTGTCTCTAGTCAAAAGATATTTGCACTTACTTCCTAATTCTTCGGAATTATGAAGTTATTGTTAATATTATTATCTGACACGTCACGATAAGCGAGTAAAGGCGCTTTAACCTAGGCTTATTAGCCAGGGCAAGGTGTAAATACCTCTGTCCCATCCCAAAGGACCAACGGAGTGACATTAATCTTCTTAGCCAGGTCACTCCCAACGATTTATTATATTCCCTTTAAACTGAAACGGTCGGTACGGTTGTCCTCGTTTCTTCCTCCTTTAAGATTCAAAACAATTCGTCAATTAAATTATTCATTAAAAGAATAGTATAATTGCCATCTAATTTTGAAGCAACTTCAAAACCCAACTCTGCACAGTAGGCCTGGCCGTTTTAATATTTGCAACATATAAAAATATACAATAGGACGACGCTAGCTTGGTCCTATCTCTAAGTTAGTGCCAGATTCTGATGAGTCGAAGTCGAAATGCAAATGCCATAACTAATTTAGTTATAGGTTTGGTGCTTTTAACGCGCAAATGTGGTTTTAAACAATTTTCCCCCTAGCGGAGAAAAATTATATCCAAATTTTTATCCACTAAGGAGAAACATAGCACAGTGATCAAGTTTCTGTTTTCGTTTTCCATCTAGCGCAACTTTTTACTCATCGTATGAATAATCAAGCAGAAACTTTTACTACTCAAACACGTGTACTTTCCAAACAAATTCCTGTTTAGAGCTTTTCGAAGCCGACCACTCACCACTGGAGGTGCTGCTACAGCATTAATAAATTGTCCAGATTCCAAGTGCGACAAACTTTAACATAACACAGGTTTGACCATAGTGGAATATCTTCATTTGGCATTTTACTTGATCCCAAATTGTCTCGACCGGGATTAACGTATCCTTAACCCTCCGGCACTCGCGCGAATGGCTCCCCGAATGAGCAACCGCTTGTGCTGAAAGAAGATTTCGCTAGACTTTCTGAAGGTGTTGTACAAAATACGAGTGCCGGACGGTTAATTTGTCCTCAGCCAATTTTTTAACACTACACTAACGCATCTATTTCATACAGTTATTTAAGGGCTTGAAAAAGGATTTTTGTACACGAGTTGTGTAAAATCTGTTAGTGAACAGTATATACTCATATTAGAAGCGAAAAGTAAATATCAGACCACCACATGGTCAACATATATTCGTATACTGCGAAAGCGTTCTTTATATGTGTAGAATTTTCTCGCCTTGTTAGTTCCCCTTGCATGTGTTTTTCCCCGTCTCTTATCATCGCTAGTAAATACACTAGCGAGCCAAACTTACCTGACACTTGCCCTGGATGCACATATCTAAACTTCCCGGTCGACACCGGGTCCCGTCCTGAACTCGATTCGAGAGTTGCACTATTACGCTTGGCTCGTCGTCTCCAACCACGGGTGGGAAGGATTCACTGGCAGCTGCAGAATCTGGCATATCTTCTAGCAGATGCTGCGGCCGGCCCCTGAAAGAAAAACAGTGTGAATGGAACAACAGCTGAAACGTTGAATAACTAATTTTGAACCGAATAATCAATACAGTATGGAGCAGGGAGTAAACTTTTCTTTCTGTAGTTGCATCACTTGCCGTTCCTAATGGGAAGTAAAAAAAAAGCCAGAAGCCGAGAAGTCAAACATAGTCCTCGATATTATAAACAGGAGATCGAAACATCTTGAAATAATTTTTGTTACTGGATCAAGAACAGCAGAACAAATATGCTATCTTCGAAGGTTTTTTCTTTGTGAACAGCTTTACTCTGATTTAGCAGTGCTTTTCAGCTTATTTTAAAGAACGAAAACTTTGCTCAAAGCCCATCACCGAGAAAAACTTGTTTGCACACTGCCTACAACACACCATAATAGCAATGTGGCTCCTGAAATCATTCCATCACGACCGAACACTTTATCCTTGTGCTCCAAAGGTCTTAAATTTCAAACTCCTACCGGGAAAGGCAAAGTTGGTTGTTGTGCTTTTCCACTGCTATTCGGGATTCCTTCATTCTTAGCTAAGAAAACTGAACGTACAATGAATTTCATCCTTGTGCTATGCAAAGATCCTGTACTTTAAAATAACTTCTACTGGAAACTTGTTTTGTGAAAATATTTTTTGCGTCCATTTACCGCTACTGCATCTTTACTTTAATGTTTGAGACGGGAAGTGAACCTGCCTTGCCTATGGTAAAGTTATAAACAGCAAGATCAATGTAGTGGATATGGACATGATTGTCTTCAATGAACGTCTCTGTTTGAAGTTAGATGCACCAAAGTTTCGATCAACTTTTGTTTGAACGTGTTGATATTTAGCAGTTATGTAGTTTGAAAGATATGTACAGTAGTGCTAAGAATTTGTTTCAGACTTACACTGTTATAAAAATACAGCTCAAAGTAATTTGAAACTTGATTTATACTAGACACAGATAATGTCAGTCTCACCCTTTTCGCTTGGGACCCTTTGCCTACTGTAAATTATTTGACGAGATAAAAAAATCAATTTTCTACCAGAACGATTCCCCATCGTCAAATTATTCCGCACAAGCAATATTTAAAACGAGTAGAAAATTCTACTTCAACCATCTTTCGAAAGCCTTTGGCGCAAATGAAGATGAACGAAGCGTGCCGACTGCTCACGGGCACCTTGTTCAGCGTGTAACGCCCACTCGCCACTGGCGTATAGAAGAGCATTGCTGGTGGCAGCAAAAGTATTATATCAGTATTAAAAGTTATGAGCAAACTGTTGAATTTTGCCTGATGCTCGTGCGGAAGCGCACGTTTGTAACTTTCGAAGCAGCCCCCAGAAAGAGCAAAACTGTGTTCATTTCACACGGTAATATAATCCTTCTAAGCTTGTCGTTGAAAAAGCTTCACGTTGGGTGGCATTTTGAAACCTTCCGGATTGTTGGTGAAGAAATTGAGCCGTGCAGATGAGGAGGACCCCTCAGAGTTAATCTTACCTGCATGTCAAAGCGCACGGCTCCGAGTAGTCGTAGTGCGGGGTCCACTTGAGCAGGGCTCCGTCGTATGGTACGTCGTCATACGCTGCACACTGATGGGCACGAAAGTCCTGCTGTTCCGGGCACGGCTGAAACGAGACCGAACAGATGCTTTGTAGCAAGTTACGTTTTACTCCACGCTTTCGGGCGAATTACGCCGGCAAAGGAATTCCGGTTTTCTTTGATTGTTTGCCTTCAAACGTACCTGCATGTTGCATATTTTGTACCGTACGGCGTCCCCTTTACAGCCGTGGGGAGCATGGCACCGGCGCAACTGATATGCTACTCCGCCGTCGCAAGATCTGGAACAGGTTGACCATTCGGTCCACGATGACCAACCCTGAGCCTTCGCACGTTTCTGGAAGTAGAATAAGTTCGGGTGTTAATACATTAGAAGAATAACAGAGGTAGTTTGGCCGTAGTATCTATGAAATCTTTCCGAAAGTGAAATTGATTCAAAACTGTGCAAAGACAAAGAAAATACATTATATATTTGAAAATAATGTCGTTACTCTAATTTTAGCGTTATTTGGACATTTGAAATACACTCATCGTTGTCAAAAATACTGAAATTATGAAGAATACAATTCTTAAATAAAAAAATTATATCAAAATATGTCACATAGATTCACGAAGCATATGTTTATTAATTACTTACTGATTTTGTTGAAATTCAAACAAATCAAAACAATCTTGAAGCTTATACCTTGTTTTCATTTTATATTAGTTTATTTGCCTCGGTTCACAGTATTATCTTGACAAATCTGTGGGTCCATCTTCTTCGTTGTTTGTCCTTTAATGGTGGTACTGGTTGTTGGTTTCAGGATACTAGGTGCATTAAATATTATTTATCGGGTTTCTGTCTGTGCTTTAGCAGCATACGCCTGTGGCTCTTTGTTAGTTTTGGTTATAGTAGACAAATTTTCTTTTTCTGGTGCGGCCGAGAATTGGCGCGGGGTATGCGATCAGTATGGTTTGATTACCCGATCAGAACGACATAACAGAAAGCTATCAAATTTATATCTCATGTTGATATTTATTACTCACGTGTTATCTTTATGATATCCCAATCAGCAAGGCAAGCAAACTTATATCAAGATTTTATCTTCTGGTGATATCATTGAACTGCTAATATTATATTAATGTACGCATATAACGATGATGTTATGATAAGTTATATATTCTTTCACAATTATCTTTGGACGCTAACGGTAAACTGTAAAGCGGGCAAATGACAAGTAGGTTAAAGCCCCAATAAAAAAATCAATCAATCAACTATGAATGATTGTTACATTACACAAATGACCGTCTATTTGCTAATACGCTGAAGTCTTATTTTATGCGTCGTTATTCAACTTTTTAAATCAAATTTTCGAAGTTTTATTATTTTCCTAATATTTGCGTTTTCCACATGGATATTCAACTAGGGGGATGGAGATAGCGTAGTTGGTAAATCGATTGCCTGGTACGCAGCTCACCTGGGTTCAATTCCCAACCCCGCACATAGTGTTAGAGATTTCTCTAAAGAGATTTCTCTAACCCGACAAAGAGGCGAACGACCCTAAGGTTAGAACCTCTATAATCAAAACAAAAAAATGGATATTCAAAGTTCCACGATTTTGATAATAGATAAGTTTTAAATGCAAGTGGTCGGAAAACTTGTCAGTAAGGCATTTGACTTACTTGGTTGCATTTTGATTAACCCATTATAACCCAGCTATGCTAAAACTGTTATTTATACAATACTTCTTGAACCGTCATATTATGCTCAAATAAGTATAGGAAAATAGAATAATCACTTTGAAACGTTTTGTTGCGAAAAAAGCTAACGTATGAAATTTCATACGCTGGCCTGATAGGGTATCAAAAAATCAATGCAGAGAAAATACGGAATCCATGACAAAAGGTCGAAAGACAAAAGGCCGAAGAGACAAAAGGTCGAAAGGCAAATGGTCGAAAATACAAAAGGTCGAAAGGACAAAAAGTCGAAAGACGAACGGTCGGAAAAATTTAAAGTCGAAACCAAATTTTTAACCTTTCATTTTTTTTAAAAGTACCTTTCCAGGAACTAAAAATCAAATATCATAGCCAATATATTCATAGATAAAACTTTAAACGATTGGCAATGTTCTGTAGCAACTTCTTGTATCAGAGGTCAAATATCTTCCAATTCAGAAACTCCAGTTCCCTGTTGTAAATATAGGCTGTTCACTTCTTCCATCTCCTATGATGAAGTATGAATACCGGGCGGCTAGAACAAATGTTCTGCTTGCGTACAAGCCAAACGATGTCGTTTTCTATTTGCTATAGGATTGTGGACTTATAGGCGATACGACAAAGACGCACCGCCACGTGCGTAAGGCGGCACCGCTAAACGCCGTCAGCCGGATCGTTGCATCCGTATTTTATTTCTGGTACGTTCTGCGGAGATCTGACACTACCAGCAGTTACCGAACTCCAATCTAGGACCTCAACAACACTTTCGCGCAAGCCAGCGCAAAACAGCCGCGTCGTCGTCGAATAGCTTTCATCAAATTTGGTGCAAGCAACGCGGTACTAGCAGTCGTCAACGTTTTAAAGGTGTGAAGTGAACAGCCACTCTGGTTTTGGAAGCTGGCTTATTATTGGTACCGTCAAACCGGGGTGACTTTGATCATCGGGGTGACTTTGATCACTCGAAACTTTTTTCGTAGATCGCTTATTAAACCAGAATAGTCGACCGAATCATTTTAATTTACAATGATTTTTACTCTAAACTTATACTTTTTTTTGATTTTTACTCTAAACTTATAAAATAATTTGTTATACTTTATGAGTATATTGTTCGGTTTTTGGGTACAAAAACTATAAAAAAACAAAATTTGACTTTACCTTATTTTTACGAAGCTTCGTGAAGTGCCTATTTTTTATAAAACAAATAAATCTCAGATTTGAGCAAAAGTAATAAATTACAAGCGAGTTTTTATTTTCCTTTAGATTGGAATATGCCAAATTTAGTTTTAAGAGTTTGTTTATTGTAAATACATTTTTTTGTAAAACTAGTTGGCAATTATTTTAAATTATTTTAAGCTAAAATTCATAACGTTTTCTTTATTGTTCAATATTTTAATGTGTTAAAATGAATGAAACTTTTTGTACATTGATAAAGCACTGAAATAAAACAATTTTGGCAGTTTTAAAGTTTTTCAGAATCTTTTATTCTAGTTGGACACAAATTATACGAATATTGGTTACTCGAATTTTAAGTACATTTAAATAATTTGTATAATACCAATTAACATCTATTTAACAATGAGTATCTTTCCAGAATTAGTTTAAACAAACATTTGAATGAAAAACATTGACATCAATAACTTAATGTGGATGAACATGCAGGTTATTAAAGTCACCCCGGAATACGAAAACGGATTTCAACTTGAAATCATTTTTTAAAAAATAGCTGTCAGCAGACAATTTTAGGTAAAACCATCCAATCTTGTTCTTCATACATCAGTACATGGTTTAAAAATATTAAACTTGAAAAAATGTGTTGCGTCTAAAAATATGTAATGATTACTTCGAAAAGTGATCAATGTCACCCCTGTTTACGGTAGTCTGCCTGTGATGATAATCAGCAGTTTAGTCGCGATCTTTTGATTATTACTTGGTATCATCCCGTGAGACGGAGGACTCTTCGGCTTTTGCGTCTGCCGTTTCGTTTTACCCAAAATTTATCAATACTTACCCGCCTTGGGGTTGGGTTTCTGATCGGGCAACCTTGAACGTGACAAGTGGTCCTCGTAAGAGTTGGTGCTTAAGCCGCTTGTTCAGTGATCTGGAAAATGCTAAATCAGATAGATCCGTAGCTATATCTTGCAGGCTGCAGTTCAAACAACGTGAATTTGTATTTTTGAAAATATCATTTATTTTTAGAAAAATATTTTATATTATATTTAGAATTATATGTTCCCCTGTATATTATAGTGAAACGAAAATCATTTAGCAATATTATATATAGAATAAAAATGTCGCATACCAATCATAGTTAGTTCATCATTTTTAAAGCAGAAGAGTAAAATAAATAAATATATCAAAACTGCTGCCTAATGTGGCTACGCCACATCGCTTTACTTCGTGTGCTGTCCGACGTCGCTCCGCTCAGTCGGACCTAAACTAATGTATCGACCCTATGGTTGAGTAAGCCGGGCAAACGAGTGGATCACAGATTTGCTTGCGAGGAGCCGCCGCTTCCGACGGCGGGTCGGCGGCCACCTCGTCCCGCTGATCCTCAGCGGCTTTGCGCCGCTTCGGTTCCTTGGCTTCGGTTATGCGTTTTTACAGCATTACGCTGGCTATGCAATCAACTTTAAAGCAGTTCCGTCCTAGCTTTATCGAACATATTTTGTGCCTGACACTATTGAATATTTCAGTACTATAATTAATTGTGACAGGCGATCAAAATACGATGTGTTGAACCCCAAATCGCAAATCATCACTGAGAAAGGAATATAATTGGCAGATCAATCGTCACATAAAGAACAGCTCATGTTATAAAGAAGGAGAACACCAAATTTAAATTATTGTGTCTCATGATTTAAATTTTTTATAGCAAAATTCAAGTTCATGGTAGAATTCATTGTTTAACATTAACATATAAGTTAAAATGGATTTTCAGTAGTTTCAAAAATATAGCTTTATTCAGATTAATTTTAAATTTAAAAACTACCAAGACCGGTGAAGTTTCAAAGTTGAGGAGATACTACTTGAAGAGAGTGTAGCTCCGTATGGAACGGCTGATGAATGATAGATAACAGACTGCAACGAAGCAGTTATCACAGATTTCCGAACTAATTCAAAGGCCCAAAATCACAATGAAAACAGAATAATACACGGTCAATAGTAGTCAGAGAAGGAAAAAATAAAAAGGAATGGTCTACTCCATTTAAACACAACACAGTAACGAACTATGCAAATAGAAAGACATGGTTAATAATGAAAGGCAATTGAATATTAACAGACAGTAAAAAACAGTAATTGATCGTCTTGGTTGTTTACATTCAGTTATGATTCTAATTGTTAAGAAATACTGCGATGGAATAAGAAACCGCGTGAAAAGGTCCCTTACGTTTAATGCATTTCAATATAGCATCTTTTCGATGTTTTGTCCATTTCGACGTTTTGTCCCTTTCGAGGTTTTGTCCCTTTCGACCTTTTGTCCCTTTCTACCTTTTTTCCCGTTAGACCTTTTGTCCATTTCGACCTTTTGTCCATTTCGACCTTTTGTCCTTTCGACCTTTTGTCTCTTCGACCTTTTGTCCTTTCCGACCTTTTGGCCTTTCGACCTTTTTTCTTTCGACCATTTGTCATTCGACTTTTTGTCCATACGACCTTCTGTCTTTCGACATTTTGTCCCTAAACCGAAAATTCGGGTAATATCCGTATATTTAGCATTAAATTGAATAATATCTTCAACTTTGCGAGATCATTCATTTATCAGCTTTTTTGAATGATTTTAACACTACCCCATCTTTCATGCCGTTTCGTCTCATGATAGGTTCGTTGTATCAAATCATCTTTCGCTCAGACTGTGTAATTATTTTAAGACAAAGAACATTTTCTTACGAGAGTTTACATAAAAAATATTCTCGTTAGAACCAGGCATGATTTGCAACATATTAATCATTTGTTAGCCTTGAATGCATTGATTCAACGTTAAAATGAGCAAAAAAGTTGTGAATCCTCTCCAGGTCCTAAAGAGGAAATAATATGTATATTTCATTTAATACTATGTATTGTTCATATTTTGGTTTGAATTTTGTCCAACTTTGACATTCGAAAACACTATGGAATTTTATAAAAAAAGATTATTGAGCATACACATTATAAATTATAGGGTATTAATTACCATTCACAGAAGACCTGATGCTTGAAGCCGCATTTATTGTATAACAAGTATGATCCAGAAATGTGTTGTTTTTGCGTATGAAATTTCATACGCTAGGACATAATGGGTTAAGAGATTACCTTTTCTCTGAGACACTCGTCTCACACACAATTTCGAATATGGGGCTTATAATTTCAAAGCTGAAACCTTCATTCAAAAAGTTTTGGAATCGAAAAGTGTTCAACAAGCTACTCTAAGAATATAATTTCATATAAAACTTATTTTGAAGAAGATGCAGGATGAAATAAAGTAACGCGAATTGTAATAAAATAGCATTTTTTAAACTATTTGTTATGGTTTAGTCAAATGATTATATAATTAATTTTCTTTTAATCAATTGTGCATATTGCAGAACTTCAAAAAACTGTCTGATATATACTGATTTCCACAATATCGTTATGTATTTCGAGGATCTTCGAGAATCTTCAGTCCGATTTCTCCAATTCCATATCAACTTTTGAATAGGGTTAATCAGATTTGTAAACAAACTTTTGTTTCGCTGATTTCTCTTAATTTGTCATAATTTCTACACAGAAAACATTTGAAATTGGTAGTGTTTTTTATGAAATTGAACTGGGCAGCGGAATAATCCATTCCATCGAATCATCGTCCTTTTGAAGAATTAATATTGAATTTATGTGGGTTTTCTATAAACAACCAAAACTTGTCCAGTTTGTGGTGCGCTCTCAGAATTACCAAAGCATTGTAATTTTTTTCATTTAAACCGCGCATAAAAATGTTTGAGTTTGCTTGATTGTTGCATCTTTTCATTACACGTAAGATAAGCTTCACATTTTAGGTTGAACTGACAATTGCTTTGAATGCGCATATATATAAACATACTCCGTCCACTGTATTAAAAAGCGGTACGCCACAATTCTGCATTGAAGTATGTGGCGTTTCTTGAGCTCCACTGACTAGTCCCAATACTTGTTTTCAGTTCATTCCGATCACCTTGTGTATTATTGCTTCAATTTAGTCAGACGCTTTCGACTTTCAAAAAGGCAACACAGCCTACATCCTCAACATTACGTGTCAGTCTTCGTTTGTTGAATTCTTGCATGGTTCAGATACCTGTGTGTTTAACGTTTGAAATCGGTGACGCTGCACTAATTTTATAATCACAATTCGCTCCTTCGAGATTGTATGCGTCTACGAGAACGTGAATAGTTTTTCTAAGTGTTCTTCAGAATATTTCTCCGTGTAAAATATCTTATAGTATTTCTCAAGCTGAGCCCAGTTTGAGTTTGGTCTTCGCCGTTGGTAGTTGAGTGAAATCCTAAAATTCGAACTTCATCTTCGTCGGACAAATACGGTCACTAATCGATAACGACCATCACCAACTTAGTACAGACATTTTGCAGGTCTTCTTTTTTCATTCGTGTCCCTTATAACCTATTTTCGTTGGGTGATTCGTTAACACTGCACTGAGACACTTTTGTTATACAACTATTTTATCCGCTCTTATTTTGTTGCAAATATGTAATAAATGTTTAAATGCTCGTTATTTTGATGGCATTGTAAGGGAAAACGAATCAGCCTGGCGATGGCAGTCGGGCTGACATTGCTTAGGACTGAGCAGACTAATTTCTATGATTATCTGGTGCTGGTTTGACCAGTAAGGGAATTAATCCACGGAGCATTAGGTGTGCGTGGGGAGGACGCATGGTCTTGTCTGAGTGGAGTGATTTGGGATTTCTGATTACCATTTGATTAATCGATTAATCGATTAGCGACTATTGTAATCGAATCATTTTTAATCAATGAGCTACTCATAGATTATCGAACTAATCCATTAATTTGTCTCGATTATTGTACCGATTAGTGTCAGAAAAATTCAAATGTTTGCCTATAAAATGCTGTTGCGACGCCCTTTATGCGCAATTATATGGTAGTGAAACTAACGCTCATTTCCTCGCGCATCTGTCAAAATGGGAGTGTTTATTATCGAGTGCAAGAAGTGATATAGGACGATACAAAGACGGCATAGAAAAATGCCATAGTCCTCGGTATTAATTGTTGGCAGAACTAGTTGAGGGAACAGAAAGAACACTGAAATGTAATTTACCAAATGAACCTTTAATATGAATTTGTAAATTAATTAATAAAAATATTGCAGCTTTGAAGCTGCTGTATAGCAGGACTATCAAAACCGTATTTCCTTCCAAAACTAGCCGCAACAAAGGCTCTAATTGAATATAGCTTAACCCATTAAACCCAGGGGTTTCAAAAATGAGCCAAATGCAGTGATATCATCAATTCTACCAAAAATATATATCAACGATTATGGGAAAAATAAAATCACCGCTTAAAATAGTTTTGAGAATGAAAATATCTGGCGCAAAAAATTTCGTACGCTTAAATAAAAACAACAAATTTTAAGTTGTTTGACATATTTCTTCGGATTTTCTGATAGACAACACTTCTTTTACACCTGTAGGAACGTTTTGTCACATAATGGAATTATTAGCACGAATTCTAACAATAAAATTCAATTAAATGTATTGCTTACTTTTCAGCCGCCATTTGCCCCAACTATACACGGTTCAAAAATGTAAACAAAATTATAAAAAATGGCAGTTGTCTTGTTTCACAATGAAATATGAGGTGCAATGATCCCATTAGTGCAATAATAAAGCAGCTAGATGCCAAAATTCTGCAGTAAATACGCGTTAAACGATGGATAGTTCTGCGTATGAAATTTCATACGCTAGGATATAATGAGTTAATGTGCTAGTTTAGCTTATTTGTATCTTTTATAAATAAACGAATATTAGTGGCTACCCGTCCGATCTCCAACTGCATCTTGGGAGTCATTAATTTCTCTTTTGTTGTCATGCGTTCACGTTTTTATTATTATTGCTTTATACACAGACTAGCGAAGTGTCAAAAAGTGCAGCCAAACGAGCATGAGGGTTTCGAGAGGGGAAGTACAAGAGAAAGCCCATGCAATGCTTATGAGAGCTTCCGTGATGCCAGTTTACATTCATGGTTGCTAGCTTTACTGTTTTTCTCTCCGCAACTCTTAGGGTTGCCACCTCTGGAGGGGCTTTGATCCGGAGATTTTCACTGACCTGGGTGGTGGTGGATGTTGAGTGGAACTAGACAGAAATTGGAATCAAAGCGATTGTTCGGCATTTTAGAACACTTTAATCGCTTTTACTATGTTAAAGTAAAGCTGTAAATTTTTCACGTTCGAGAACAGTTTTGTCAGTTTCATCTGGTGTAGTATTTATTTTCCCCGACTAAGTGCCAAAAATACAAAAGCACCAGCTACTCTCGCTGTGGAGGATAAGTCGAATGAGCATTGCTCTCCTTCATAACTAACAGGAAAAGGAGAGCAAAGGAGTCAGAGGTCACTAGAGGTCGCAAAAAAGGCCCTAACCAACAGTTAAGGGTCACTGAAGGAGTAGCAACAACACCGGAAGAACTCGTTTGATGTTGACCTACTCATCAGTTGGATTAGAACAAATATCTGTCATACATTGGTGCAGCTTGTGATAAGCACCACTAACAGCGAATTGATTTGGTAAAATTGCCAAATTTAAATTTTTCACATTATTTTGAGCGACCTAGTGGAATGCAACATTTCAGTTGTAACGTATAGCGAAATATTACTTTCCTTATAATTTGTAGTGAATTTGAGTTGTTTGTCATTTTCATTGCTTTGTGAAAAAAATCAGCAATATTGCGAATCTTTTCTAAAATCCACATCGTGACATTGCAGCCATGCTCAACCAAGCCATGCGCCGAATTACGCGCATGTTCACTTCGCATTAGCGCAAGCGAAAAAAACGATTTGACGTTTATTTTTGTTTCGTTCGCACTCATGTATGTCACATATAGCCACAAATCGATGAAACGCTGGTTTATCTCAGGATAGACAATATTTGGTGAACTCATTTTCGCCACTTTGAAACAAATGGTAAATCTGAACCAGAGTAATAGTTATTTAAACTTTTTAAATATTTTGTAAAAAATCAATTAATTCCAAAAAAATGAAATGGTGGTTCTTCCCACAAAGCCCAGAGAAATTGATGTAAAACCCGGAGGTCCGGAGATCGCTTCCGAAAACCGGAGTCTCCGTGTCAAAACCCGGAGGGGTGGCAACCCTAGAAACTCTGTTACGTGAAGTGTCTGTAATACAGATAATGCAGATATTATTCTCTGCTTCTTGAATTTACGGGACACGATAATGAAACCGCCTTCGTTGGTGTTAGTTTCCTCGTTGAAGGTGTTGACCGATTTGCTTTTGCCGTTGTCGTTACTGATTGAACAGCCCAAGTAACCAATAAGCATTATAATGTAGCCAAATATCTGCTTTAGATCATAATATAAAGCTGTCTTAAAGAGCCGTGAAGCCCCAAATACTGATATAATTCTGGTATTATGCCAGAAAAGGCGAAATATAGTGCTATTACTGTGCAGAGATTGACAGCTCGTTTCTGCAGTATATAGCACCAGCGTACAAATGTCAAATTTGAAAGCCTTATATACTTATTATTTTATTTTATTTCTTATCTTCGGTATACACCGTACAGACACATTTTAAAACTATATATTTCTTAATAATATCTTATATCTATGCTTGGAAACGTTAAAATCATACACTGAAGAAGCTTCGTTAAATCTGCGGCAACATCTTTCCAGTGGATTATTTTGTCCATATGAAGTACGGTGTCTAGGGATCCACAACAGAGTGGGTTACAAAGAACACGAGGAGGCGCATACAAATTAACGCCCGAGAGAAGATCGGGACTGTCGATATTACCTGACAGCAAGTCGAAAGCAAAAACTCTTTGCAGCAAGATACGGCGAGTCGCCAGAGTCTGCAGACCGAGTAGCATACATCTATCGCCATAAGGAGGCAACACAACTGGATCATTCCATGGAAGTTTCCTGAGGGCGAATTGCACAAAACATCTTTGTATACGTTCTAGTCGGTCTATTTGAACGGCATGATATGGTGCCCACACTTGCACAGCATACTCCAGAGCACTTCTGATCAGGGCACAGTAAAGTGCTTTTAGTGCGTAGGAATCATCGAAGTCCGCCGTGTTCCGCTTTAAGAAGGCGAGCATTCCGAAAGCCTTAGCAGTTGTCGCAGTGATATGGTCGGAAAAGCTCAACTTCCTATCGAAGAGCACTCCCAAGTCTCGGATCAAGTCGACGCTTTCAATTGTTTCATAACGCCCTGGAGTAAGCAAGCGTCCGAAACTGATTACTTTGCATTTACTAACGTTGACTTCCATTCTGTTAAGCGTGCACCATTCTTGAATAGTACAGATATCTTCTTGAAGCACTGCGGCATCAAGTGCAGAAGCGATGGTTCGAAAGATTTTGAGATCGTCCGCGTACAGCAATTTCCCAGACTTGATCCGACTACAGATATCGTTAATAAACAGAATAAAAATAAGCGGGCCCAGAAGACTGCCTTGCGGGACACCTGTGGGTGTTCTGATTGTGCTTGAGCGCGTGTTTTTATACCTACGAATGCCAAGTGATCGGAAAGATACGACTGCGACCAGTTAGTCAGTCAGGTGGAAAATCCCAAACGATTTAATTTCAAGCTTGCGGTGTTGTGCGGTACTTTGTCGAAAGCTTTTGAGAAATCGACGTAAATTGCGTCCACCTGTTGACGCTTCTCGACGGCGGGAAACAATTTAGAAGTGTAAGCCATCAGGTTAGAAGTTGTTGATCGTTTTGTGACAAACCCGTGTTGATACTCCGAGATAATGTGGGATGCAGCTGCATACGTGACGTTGTAGACCAGCTTTTCGAAAACTTTGGAGAGACAGTTTAATAATGAGATACCTCTGTAATTTTAGACGTTGTGAATATTTCCAGCCTTATGGATGGGAACGATAGCAGCTTCTTTCCAGGCGATAGGAAAAATGCCTTCAGCGAGAGACCGATTGAAAATGATGCACACTGGAAGAGACAGCACGTGGGCGCAGCTTAAATTGGGGCGAGAGATGATCGGGGCCAGGCCCTTTCGACGAATCAACAGTAGTCAGAGCCTTCAAGATGTCAGCTCGACTTACAGTGGGACGGGGGAGATTTATGTTGTGCGATGGTAATGTTTCCAAATACTCTTCCGAAGGGACGGTATAGTCGCTTCTAAACACTCCGCGAAAGAAATCAGTAAACAAATTTACGGTATCAGCTGGAGATTGCGCGCTTGCGTTTCCAAGGAAAACGTCAGTGGGAGTACTACCAGATCGTTTGCTGCTAACGAATTTCCAAAATGTTGCAGGGTGATCGCGAAGGCTATTTTGCACATGATTCAAATACTCACGAAAAGCGGAATTCCAGGCCGTTTCGTATTGCAGTTCTATCCGGCGAAGAGTAACTTTGTTTTCGTCTGTTTTATGGCGGAAATAACGCTTGCGTTGTTTTTGCAGGGCATAACGCAAACGGCGAATCTCAGCGTTCCACCATGGAAATTTGAAATCCAACCTCCTATTGACTCGTTTCAATGGAACCTTTAGGCGGAGTATGTCATATACTTTGCCATAAAACAGCGCGACTGCTTCGTCAAGCTCATTACAACACAATAAGTCGGTCCAGTCGACAGTGACAATCAGTGCGGAGATTTCGTCAAAGTTGCAACGGTTAAAGTCAAAATCAAGCTCGTCAATCGAATGAAATGAATCATCTCCAGTGTTGGTACGAACATCTAGCTGCAGGACAAACAGTTTGTGGTGAGGATCAACTTTGAGAATAGCAGTCGGAGGCTCAAGCAGCTCTAAGATATCCATGTTGTTTACGAATGCAAGATCGAGGATCCTCCCGTTCACATTTGTCAATGAGCAAATCTGGTACAGACCGCCTGCAACCAAAGACTCCGTTACAGCTATTTCTTGTTCCGAAGAGGCATTAATAGGTAGGTAACATTTTAGATCATTATCGAGCGACCACTAAAGGCGTGGAAGATTGTAGTCTCCAAAGACGAAAACAGTGTCGGTGCTGCCAGCATTGTCTAGAATTGTTTGAACGGCATTATTGTGCGCGTGATACAAATCCGGATCACTATTTGGCCTGAGATAAACACAGCTAATACACACCTAGAAATAATAATGTAAATTTACGTCTCCTGACCCTGACATATACGAGCATCAAAAATAACTTAGTTTTACGTTTGATTTTAATTTTACATGACGTTTAATTTCGTAAATCATGTAATTTTACTCCACATACAGCGTTTGTTCTGAATGGTAGGAAGTGTAATTTTATGTCATTGCGCATGTAAAGTATATGTTTCATGTAAAATTAAATGGAACACGGTAATGTTCCGTCATTTCGTAAATTACGGTTTGTTGATTTGTGTCATGTTTACAATTACGTCAACGATAAAATTCAGATTTTTTTGGTGTGTATATACAGATCGATTCGGGATACGCACGGCGATTTGCTCCAGGCGTTCAATTCCAGACAAGCTTAGCTGCGAGCCTACGAGGTTGTTCTTTACCGCTATTAGGACGCCACCGCCTCGACGCAGATGACTGGTTGTTGTGTTGTGGTCGCAGCGATATATTACGTAGTTCAACGAGAGCTCAGCGTTTAAATTCCATCTAGATATTTAAAGCGTTTAAATATCTAGATGGAATTCTTGTGTTTTCGTTCTCATTCCTCGCACGTTCTGGTAGTAAACTGCTTTCTGCGCACGTTCTGGTAGTAAACTGCTCGGAATGTGCGGCAACTTCGGGAACAGACAATACAGGATGTGAAACAGGCGATGTAACTAGTTGGGAGGAGGGCGAAGAGCAGTGGAAGCTGTCATTGTTGCTGAGTCGGGCGCATTTGGTTTCCGAAATACCTTTCTGGAATCCGATTTCTCTTCAAACTCACGATAAGCAATACCAACTGGCTATGTAGACGCCGTCATAGCCTTTTCTTTGAGATCCGTGGGCATGCCAACTTTGTAGCGTTCACGCATTACTAATGCTATTAAAAAGCTTCAGTTGGCTATCATTGTCGGCCATAGTTTTAAAATCAATTCTCATGTTTTCTTTCGGTATGATGAGCGAAAAGGGAAAAAAATTAAAATAAAATGTTCGGTTTAAAACCGCAATTGACTCTCTTCTAATTCATTGTAATGAATATCCTTAATGGGTTTTCGTTCTCACATGATATGAATGTTTTACGAAAATCACCTTTTGTAAGTCTCGAACTGAGGTACCTTGCACTGCGTTTACTGCCTGGACTATATTGCATATGTTCGATTGAAATGAAATATGCCAAATATAATTTTCAAGAAGAGTTACATAACGAATAAACCCACAGCATTGCAATAGCATTATATTGGCTTTCTATTTGCTCGATAATGGCACTAAATGCACATGTAAAGCTTACATGCTTTTAAGATCCTTGAAGCATGTACGCGCTATATTAGCATTATATACGCATATAGAGCAAGCGATAATGCTACATGTCGGCTGTGCAGTTACGCATTATTGATGCAAATATAGAGCTTTATTGCATTGTTAATGCTGTAATGGAGTTTCAGTGCAACATTAGTGTAAATGTATAGCCAATATAGTGCAATGGCCTTATGCTTATTGTTACTTGGAAGCAGCCATAATTTTGTAACTTTTTTGATTCAGGTAACGGTAATATAGATTGTGAGTTGGATTTTATTTCCATAGACGAGTTTTCTCTAGCGGCTTCAGGGCAAGGTTTTTCGTAATATGCTGTATGATCACAGAACTGACTCGCTCCACTTTTTGCTTCTACGAATCACTCGTTTCGATGTAGTTCACCAGTAAGCAGTAAAAGTAAATTATTTAGTACTCGAATAGCACAATTTCTAACTTTGGTAAGTTGAGGAATTTGCAAAATTATCAGTATTTGATACTGATTTTGCTCAAGATTTTTGAGACCAAGTTTGGGCTAAGCTTTTTGCTCTAATTGATGAGAGTACGCGATAAACCTATACCACTAATCGTATTAAAATGAGTATCATACACATAGTAGAACTAATTCGAATTCTTCAAAAAAAAATCTTTTTTTAAATATATTTGACACGGTTCAATGCGTTAGCACAACTGAGCCGTGGATCTTCCGTGTTTTTACAATAAGCAAAAAAAAAGAAAAATTATCGCTACAGTCTGTTCGTCGGGTCTAGTTGACGCATCTTACTGCTGCGTGTTGAGATCCTCTTCCTTGGTTGTGAAATATTAGATGCGTTGTCTGCCGCACCTTGGGGGTCATTCGGTCATTCAAAAAATATTTTTTGAAAACACTCGTATCTGTTATTAACACTACTTATTTATCAATCTGATCTTTTGTTGCTAAATAATCGAGATATGCGATATATGCGAACGACGGCAGTGAGTAACATTGTGCAATAGTTTTAAATAATTGTAACAACTTCAACATACGGCTTCCATAGCCACATAACAAGAAAACAACAGCAAAGTTTTTGTAAGTTTAAAATCAATACTTTCTCACAAATCAATTATTTATATATGTACACTCCAGTACCTACTAACTCATTTTAGAATCCTTGATAAAGGTTGAGTAAGTCCATCGAAACGTTGAAAGTAAAAACAATGTTGGTGTTTTCGCTGTCTAATTCACGACTGCTAAGCCGAAAAATACCCTTTACAAAATCTGATCAAATAAAGAACATGCCTGTTCACACTGACAAAAACATAACGGATAACAATATGCGGTCCAATCACACACACTTTTATTTTTTTGTCGATCAGTGTAATTCGTGTCATAACACTGTTTGCCAAAAAAATAAAAAATCCTAACTGAATAAATTGTAAGCTGACCAATTGACTGTCGGAAGATTTACGTTCAAGCATTCAGATCAATAAGTTAATGAAAATTATACACCCACCTGTACTTCCTCGTCGTCCTCATCATCCGGATCCGTGTCGGACGGGGTCCAGCTGCTCAAAGTCTCATTTAGACTTTTATTATCTCTGTGCGTTGCCCGGGCGAACGTTAGAACCAAACACTGCAAGGACAGAGTTATAGCAAACAGAAAGAAGGCGGCTTAGCAATGTTACAAATCGAACATCATAAACTGTTTGTTTTACGAAAGCAATAAAAGTCATGGGAGGAGAGCAGACGGTGTTCAGTCGAATTTATCGACATATATAGACGACCGGCTATCAACTAACAAATTGATTTCGGAAGTCCGATCAATTCGAGAGTGAACGTTTAGGCATTGATTATCCTGTCAGACTGAAAATATATAGGTGCTATTCCGAACTAATTCTGTGCCGTTTTTCAAATCCAATTTTACCGGTTTCTGGAGAACACTAATCAATACGACATCTTTTTCTCTGCTAGTTTCGGGAGTACGCTCAAATATAATTGACTATTATCTATCTTAAAAAAACCTATTTCGAATAAGATGAAATTTAAACAATACGTGCACTGAAAAAGCCTATTGTGAATTTCGAACACCCTCTCGATATAGATGAATGTATGAAAAAAGTTCCTCTTGTGGATTGTGCCTATTTTGGGAGCAACTTTCCGTAATTTAATCAGTTATTCGACTTTCCAACTACGTGTATGTGATTCAACAAATCATTGTGAATATATCTTTCCAATATACATTCTGCGATGAAAGTGTTCAGAGGAAACAGGAAATATTGGAGTTTGTGGTTCACTTGCATTGTACCAGACAAAAGCAACAGGTTTTTGCAATCAATTTGATCCTTTTATTTCAAAATCGCGATAACATTTGCTTTAAAAAATCCTAGAATGTTTTTACTTTTGGTGGAGTTGCTGGCCGCATTCTGGACTACATGTGCCTTGTGTTTATTTTGAAATTTTAATGGAATTGCAAAACCAGTTTTATCATTACAAATATTTAAACGCTATGTAGAAAATCGCAGAGCGACCAATCGGTTCTAAAATGTTTGTAGTCATTTGGGATTACAAAAGGAATTGTTTGCTGCACAACCGCACCAGTCAATCTTAGGGCATCATCCCGTTTATTCAATACTATGTACGGGGAAAACAAGACATTATTTCCGGTAAATAGTGTGCAAGAATCGAAATCCCGATTCGTGTTCCATATGCGTATGGTGTAGACTAATTCACAACTGATGATCCACTTCACATGCAAATTCTCCGTCTGTGGTATGTTTCGGGAAGCAGTATCAGCAGAACCTATTCTGATAATTGTAAAGGGCTTTCACATAAACTGGTTCGCCATCTATGGACAGAGCTACTTCAGCACGAGTTGCTCTTGTGCAGTTGTGTAGTTGACGATAATAATGTCATGATTGAAATTCATACTACGGCTTAAGTGCTTCACCGTAGAGTGAGTGTACTCGATGTCAAGTTGATTGGAAATATTTGTCTTCGTGAGTCGGGAATTCGAGACGCAAAACAGTTCCAGTGACAGTGGAATGAAGTGCGTCAATGAAGTGTTTGTCGGTTAGAATGCAGAGCGCTAAACAAGTTCAGATGGACCTATTGAAATGCAGAAATGGTTGGTTCAGATTTCCTACAGTTGGTGGCATAACAGTGGCGAACTGCTGCATTATTGACTGCAACTTGAACATGTGATATAAACTTACCTACAAATATAATGACAAATCTCGTTTAACTATGTATTAGGGTGTAAAAATTGACGGCAAAATTCGCTTTGTGGGAAAATCCCGTACGAGCTCACAAGGTGTAGCTGTTGATAGAAGAAAGCAGACAAAAGTTGACTCTCGTGAACTGTACTGGGCCAATAACGGTTTGTCCGAGATTTCCTCTCATACTCATACATATTTTGCAAGTTGACTTGTATGCCCAAACTTTGAGTCAATCGAGAAATGTTGATAATTGTTTGTAAACGTTTTCATAGTACTGACTCAAAATACTGAAGCACAATTTTTTTTGTGTTGATGCATTTAATAAATAATAGTATGTATTTTACATTTTATTTCCCTCTCATTTATGCGTCACTGTCGATTAAACTCTTGCTTCAAGCTGAAGATATATAGTTACAGCTTTGTTGAGATTCTCTGCTGGTATTGCAAAAAATGTTTTTATGCCCAGTAAGATTCAATTCGATTTCATTCCACTCAAGGCAATCGATAGCTTCCCCGACCGCGGGCAATACCCATTTCGTTATTCTGTCAGAGTAGTCTTCCCAACGGTCTCCATCAGATGTTGAACCACACTTCAGTGTGTCTTGATCCGAGACGTGGCAAGTCCAACCTGTGCAAAAGAACCACCATATCTACATAACTTCAAGGAAGTGAAAGATTTCAGCTACCTGAATGTATTCTATCATCTGGGGCACCTGTCGATCAAGCAGGGAACAGTTCATGCGCTACTAAATTTGAGGGCAAGCAAAAATTTCAATTAGCTAAAATCATTTTCTCATATACCGTGGGGAGGAGGAAGATTGATCATTGATTGAACAGTTTCTCGGGCAACTTGCTTGAAAGGGTTTTTGAAACAACTCCAACTCCATCAATACATTTAAAGCCTTCAACAAATCACTCAACAAGATTTGTTTTATTTAGTTATAAAAATCACATTTTAATAAAATGTGAGGGTTGAAAACAGAAATTGCCTGGTAGGGATGCATAGGACTTTAAGCGAACTTATTCAGTTAAAGGATGGAATTAATTAGGAAAATTGAGGATAATAATGTTTCTAAAAAAATAAATATTCTGAACATTTTCACGATTGCTTAAACTGATGATTCGCGGATTGTACTGCCCATTTCAAAATTTTAATTGTGTTAAAGCTAATTCAGCCACTTACAGAAAAAGAAAAAAAAGTGTTCAAGTTTAAAAAAGTTTGCTCCAATATTGTTCATCAAATGTCCGAATGCTGAGAAAACGGTGCACATTTCATGTTTAAAGCAGTTTTTTGTATCTTCTTCAGTCAGATTGTTTTTACAAGCACGAAAATTTTAATCAAATACGACGTTTACTGATTCATGATTTAATACATCATGATCATGAATTGGTGTTTGTGGTTGTGAATGAGTTCACAAAATCAAAACAATTTGAATATTTTCTCGTAAACTGTTTCACGGATCTTGGACTATAAATCCTTTCAATCCTTGTGAACTAATTCGTGATTTCAAATATATTGGTCACTATATAATGTTCGCGCTTGTGAAATCGTTTACAAAATCATAGATTATTAAACTATTTGTCAACTTGTTCACGATTTCTGGTATGTAAGTCACGACTCACTATTCGTGTTGGTGAGATGGTTCACAATATCATTGACTTTGATCATAGATACGTAAGCTGGTTCCTGATTTCTAGTATAATAGTCACAACTACCCATGTGCGCCCGTGAATTAGTTCACAAAATCATCAAATATTATTCAAGTATTTGTGAACTTATTTATTATTCCAAGTATGTTAATCACGACTCGCCATTCTTGTTCATTAACCCTTTCATGGCCAACTTTTTTCTAATGCACGTAGGATTTCAAAACTATTTTTCCATGAAAACGGTGGGGTCACGAAACATAAAAAGCCTTTTTTCATAAAGATTGGTGTTTCCCTCACAGTGCTAGAAACTGCTCAATTTTTACCTTTCCATGCTCAATGCAATTCTCCTAGAATATATACAATATTCCACTTACGTGGAAAACGTAGCCAAAGACACTATAATTTGATAAATTATATCAGTTTTCAATAATATTGAATAATAACGAAGATATATGAAAAAATCATTTTTCTTCGTCAACGTAAACTGTCGTTGGCAGCACTGCTCCATTGGAATCCAATCATACTAATTGCAATAACTTCAGTTCTAGAGCTGATCATGGTAACTGTTTGTACTCAAATGAAAGACAATAGTCAGGCTTATAAACTTGGTTTTGTGAGAAAATCTTGCCTCAATCAAAAGTTATAGCTGTTTAAAAACGTTGTTGTCCACAAACAACATGAGCATGAATGGGTTAAATAGTTCACAAAATCGAAAAAAAAATATGTATAAGTGAGCTGGTTCATAATTCCCCGCACTTTAGTCACGACACACCATTCATGCTCATTAAATAGTTCACAAAATCAGTAAATATTCATGGATAGGATAGGATTCATCGATCTATCTGGAATTCTTGTGATATTTAGAACAAATCCAGAACTGTTTTCAAATTCATGGAACTCTACACATGGTCATGAAATTTTCACGTGAACTATTTCGCAGAGTTTGGATGTTTCTTGAGATATCATATGGTCAGAGCGGTAGCGTGCGGTTGGCCAGGTTGGCCCCCGCCAAGGGCGCCAACCATACAGGGGCGCTAAATTTTTTTTATTTCGTTTATTTGACACGGCTCATAGCGGCAGCTTAACGGAGCCGTGGATCTTTTATGTGTTTACAATATGTAAAAAATAAAAATAAAAACAAATATTATTGTTTGTCCGTTGGATCTCGTGCGCGCAACTTTTTATTGCGAGCGGAGACCTTCTTTCGCGGTTCGCCTACTGCGTCATGGGGACCGTTTAAATCTCTCCTGTCCTCCGTATCAAGGTCATCATCGTTAAAAGTGCCTTGGTGCTCGCGGACAGATGTTCTTTCCTGCTTCTTGCACTTACGGGTGACCAATGTAAATCAGTCGTCATTCTTATTATCTTCATCACCGATGTTACTTACAGTTGTTTCAGGGGTGCTGGATGCTGCTTTGGCAGTTGTCAATATGGACTGAACAGCTGCCACAAATTTGGCAACCGTTTGTGGTTCAGGTATTGGTATTGAAAATTATTTTTTCGGTTGGTTTTCCGTGGATTCGTTGGCAATCGGTAGCGATACATTCTCCTCTGTATCTTCCGCGCAAGGTTGTCCGTGGTGTGCTGTCTGATTACAATACTTGCACGTAGGAATTTGCCCCTCATAGGTGCATAACGTAGTTTGATGAATAGTAGCTTCGTGGGTTTTAAGTTTTATAATCAAGTGGGAGGGGATAGGTCTTTCGATCCTCATTCTCACCACAAGAACACCGTTGGGTGTACCCGGGAAGAAATTTCTCCACGTATCACGTGTAACGGATTCTACTTCTCCGTATTGCGACATGTATTTTGCGATTAGATCAGGAGGGGTACGTGGTGATAGGTTATGTAATTTTACATCTACATAGTCTTTTTCTATATACACGGGAATCTTAATTCCAACTTTATCACTTTCAGCCACGTGCTTCAAGTTGTCCTGCAAAACGAAACGTTCGGCTTGTGCTAACGTGTTGAATGATATGAGCACTACATTGCGAAGATGATGATACTGTAGATACATAACCTCCTTGAACTTTAGCTGCATCTTCACCTTCAGCAGGTATTCCACTTCACGAAAACTCAATCTTATTGAACAGAATTTTAAGTCAACGACCGCTGTGGTGGGTCGGAGCAGAGATTTTTCGTCAACTTTACTCATGATGGCAAGAATAAATTAAAAGTTTCCTTTGTTCTCGAGACAATGCACACTAGATCGAGAAGTTGCTAGTTGTTGTTCACTTGGTTCGATTGTACGTCTGACTTAGGCAGAAGTAGAAAGTAGACTGGGGCGCTAGAATCTTGAGCTACTTTTAAGTGAGTTAAGTGAGGTTAGGTCATAAAATAAGTCAAGATAGGAGTATTATTCCCAAAATTATTGGAAAGTCGAACTGAAAAAGAAAGCCAAAGTCGACAGCAAAGAAGCGCATAACTGAGACTCTACCAAAGGTGCCAGAAGACTACGCTACGGTTCTGTTAGTCCAGAATAATTTGGCTTAGCGTCAATCCGGCGCTAGCTTAGTTCTGACACTAAGTTAGTGTCGGATTCTGATGAGACGAAGTCGAAACGAAAATTCCACAACTGATGCAAACGATCCTTGTCGAAGAAGACGCAGTTTCACCAAACTAGTTTGAGCGGACCTCTATAATCGAAATAAAAAAAAAAAAAAAAAAATTGTTTGAGCGGGGCACACCATTTTGTCCCGTGCGATTGTCATTCGAAATCCTCGCTTACTGGGTCAAGGAGTCCTTCAAACAGCCAATCCCGCCCTTCAGTAGATCCACGCATGCCAAGTTCGAATCGATAGCTACACCATCGATTTCAACTTTGTGAGCGAATAATGTAAACGCGTTAGTTCTTCTTGAAAGTCTTGTCGCCAGTAACATAATTTGTTTGCTTTAGACAAAATATCACAGTTATAAGCTTATCTTGGCGAGCTTGCGGCGTCTTGCGGAATATTAGAATATTTACCTTTGATCCGAAAGAAGATACGATATGGTGGAACCCACTTCAATGTGTTTGATTTTAAATGCAAAGTTGGAGTCGTTGATGACGAATCTTGTACGACATCCACTTTAGGATCATTTCGGTCATTACAGGAGAGCTTATGACGGGCCTAGAGCCAGACGCAAAGTTAAAACTGAAGAATATGAAATCATTGGGGATATAATCTGAAAGACAAGTCTGAATTTGATAGTAAAGGAATAATGTGGTCATCTTTCATCGCACAATACAGGGCTGGATGCAACCAATTTTATTAGAAACTGGAACGAAGAATATGTGTAAAACTTAATCAATCAGTTCAAAGTTCCTAAAATTGTCTCTTCAGTATACGTACCGCGTATATTTAAAAAATTAACGCGCAAAAACCGCGTTAAAAAACCCGTTAATTCGAAAATCCGCGTGAAAACCCTCAGCAAAAGACTATTACTATTTTTGGAATTTTTTTGCACGGATTTCGCAAAAATATTTGAATTCCTTTTGAATGCAAAAGACTTAGACTTTTTCCTGAAAAAATTCCAAGTCCTTTTAAATTCAACTTAGAAGAATTTTGGTAGTTTTTTTTTTGCGCTGATTTCGCAATTAACAGGGTTTATCCAAAAATACTCAAAGTCCTTTTGAATGCAAAAGATTTTCGGAAAGATGGAACAGACGGGTCTGGAAGACTCCTTATGGCTCGCACCTCAACAATATTTGTATTTTCGGAATGGTCTTGACGAGTAGATGCTAGAAATTGATTTTTGCTGCCATTTTGAAATCCGTGATGGCGACTTCCGGCTTGAAAAATTGCTCTACAACTCAATCAATATGGGTATTTTCGGAATAGTCTTGACGAGTAGGAGACAAAGGCCGATGTTTGATGTCATTCCGAATTTCTAGACTTCCGGTTCACCGAAATTCCCGCATGCAAAATCTGGGTAATCATCCAAAACATACTCGAATAGAAGATCTAATCATAAACCAGCGAAATACAAAATATTTATATGTGTTCATCCAGAAGAGTGCGGAAGTGAGAGGAGAAAGAGAAGGATGTGGGTTGGGGGTTTGAATTGATTCAAATTTAAGACGTTTGTAAAATTCAAGTAAATTCAACTGTTTAATTAAAACAAGAAATAAAACTATTTGTACTACAACCTCCTAAAAAAACCCATATTTTGATATCTTGGATATCAAAATGGCAGCAAAAATCAAATTCTGGCACCTACTCGTCAAGACCATTCCGAAAATACCCATATTGTTGAGGTGCGGCCATAAGGAGTCTTCCAGACTCGTTTTTCCAACTAACCGAAAATCTTCTAAGTCTCTTGCATTCAAAAAGACTTCGAATATTTTTGAAAAAATAACGCGTTAATGGAAAATCCGGGTAAAAAACCGCGTTAATTGGAAAATTCGCGTAAAAACCGCGTTGATTGGAAAATCGCGTAAAAAACCTAGTAACAAACTATGCAAAAAACCACGTAAAAAACCTGATATACTGCAGAGTGCCAATATTTATGGTCATCCTGAATTTCAAAACGGACACACTTCAAAGGTATTGGCACCTCGAAAAAGAGTCTCCAAATCAAAAACAATGTCATGAAGTGTCGAGAGCTGGTGCAATGTTGAAAAAATGCCTTTGTGGAACAAGGAAAATTTTTGAACTGAGATGAAACTTGAGTTTGGAAATGCTGCTTTAATTTTTTTGTATGCCAAATATTTTGTAGATCCATGAAGTGTCGAAATCTTGTCTTAATTCGAAAAATAAACTTTTTGAAAATCTCAGTTTAAAACTTAAAAGTGCCTGAGAGGCAACATTTGTCAATTTTTTTTGCGTTAAGATCAGTTGTCTCATGCATTTCTAAGTCCTATAAAACCAGCATTCTCAAACCCCAGCATCAACTCAAATCCAGAATGGTCCATGTTTCCATAGAGGTTATCTTAAAAAAAATTCAAGGTGGTAGTAGATTCCGACGTCTCATTACATCCTTAGCCATTTGGCATTAAAAATTCGAATTAAATTTCTGAATATTCTAAGGGTCCTTTTGTGTTTTTTCACAAGCGCAAATTTTTGCACTTTGGTCGTTTTGCGCAACCTCTTAATCGTGTCCAATTGAATTAAAATTGTCCAATAGACTTTTTTCGAGATGCTATTACTGTTGATGTGCGTCCAGTTATTCAATTCGATAGTCATCTGTTTCCCATACATGCCATTGACAACCTAATATACAGTCTTCTGAATAGATGCTCCCTCCATCGCCTCCAAACAACTAGCGTCAACTGATTTCATTAATATACAGTAAAAGATTTGTGGCTGGAATTTACGTGACATGAACGACAGTTAAGCATGAATTAAGTAGGGAGGTAGTGTGCCTTCTCCATGTACATAAATTATTTTTTGAGGGTGGACCTGAAAAAGAAAGCCAAAGGGGCGCAAAATTGAGACTTCGCCAAGGGCGCCAGAAGACCACGCTATGGCTCTGCATATAGTTATGTTCAGCTGCAAGCCACTAAGGGGCCGTTCATATATCACGTGGACTAAAAAACCTTCGTTTTTAACCCAATTCGTGGACAATTTTTGTACTTCTACCCCCTAGCCACGTAGACTTTATATTTTTTTCGGGTGATTCATAAAAAATGCGTTTTCAGGAAATTTTCCTGTATTAGACTACTATGGTGAAAAAGGACTTAATGAAAATCGTTCATACTTTAACTGCGATGCAGCAGACGACGAGGATGGCACGGTAACGCACCTGGGAGCACACGCGGAAGACATTACACTACCGGCTCCCGATCTCCAAGAAATCCAGGAGGAGATCAGCCGGCTCAAAAATAATAAAGCCGCTGGGGTTGACCAAATACCAAGCGAGCTACTAAAACACGGTGGCGAGCCACTGGCTAAAACGCTGCACTGGGTGATTACCAAGATTTGGGAGGAGGAGATTTTACCGGAGGAGTGGATGGAAGGTGTCGTGTGTCCTATCTACAAAAAGGGCGACAAGCTGGATTGCTGTAATTACCGAGTAATCACCCTGCTGAACGCCGCCTACAAGGTACTCTCCCAAATACTATGCCGTCGACTATCACCAATTGCAAGAGAGTTCGTGGGGCAGTACCAGGCGGGTTTCATGAGCGAACGATCTACCACGGACCAGGTGTTCGCTCTTCGTCAAGTACTGCAGAAATGCCGCGAGTACAATGTGCCCACACATCATTTGTTCATCGACTTCAAAGCCGCATACGACACTATCGATCGATATCAGCTATGGCAGATTATGCACGAGTACGGATTCCCGGACAAACTGACGCGATTAGTGAAGGCGACGATGGATCGGGTGATGTGCGTAGTACGTGTCTCAGGGACGCTCTCGAGTCCCTTCGAATCACGCAGAGGGTTACGGCAAGGTGATGGTCTCTCGTGTCTGTTATTCAACATCGCGCTGGAAGGTGTAATAAGAAGAGCAGGGATCGACACGAGTGGTACGATTTTCACAAAGTCCGTTCAGCTACTTGGCTTCGCCGATGACGTTGATATTATTGCACGAAACTTTGAGAAGATGGAGGAAGCCTACATCAGACTGAAAAGAGAAGCCAAGCGCGTCGGACTTGCCATCAACACGTCGAAGACAAAGTACATGATAGGAAGAGGTTCACGAGAAGAGAATGTGAACCGCCCGCTTCGAGTTTGCATCGGTGGCGACGAAATCGAGGTGGTTGAAGAGTTCGTATACTTGGGCTCACTGGTGATTGCCGACAATGATATCAGCAGAGAGATTCGTAGACGCATCGTGGCAGGAAATCGTGCTTACTTTGGCCTCCGCAAGACACTTCGGTCGAACAGAGTTCACCGTCGTACGAAGTTGACCATCTACAAGACGCTGATTAGACCGGTAGTTCTCTACTGGCACGAGACCTGGACCATGCTCGTGGAGGACCAACGCGTACTTGGTGTCTTCGAACGGAAAGTGCTGCGTACCATCTACGGTGGAGTGCAGATGGAAGACGGCACATGGAGATGGCGAATGAACCATGAGTTGCATCAGCTGTTGGGGGAGCCGCCCATCTGTCATACCGCGAAAATCGGACGACTACGGTGGGCCGGGCACGTAGCCAGAATGTCGGACAATAGCCCGATGAAAATGGTTCTCAATTGCAATCCGACCGGTACAAGAAGACGTGGCGCGCAGCGAGCACGATGGATCGACCAGGTGGAAGACGATTTGCGGACCCTTCGCAGACTGCGTGGCTGGCGACGCGCGGCCATGGACCGAGTGGAATGGAGGAATCTTTTGTATACGGCACAGGCCACTTCGGCCTTAATCTGTCAATAAATAAAATCATACTCTAACCACAGAATATCATACACTTCTTTAGAGGCCATACACTGATTACGTATTGGCATAGGAGGGGGTAGGAGGAGTTCAAAAATATCTTAAAAATATCTTATCTGAGGGAGAGGGAGGGTTTCTTCCTTTCTTACGTAATATCATAAAACATGTACGAAAAATGAAATCAATAAGGAAAATATTCATTCCATAAGAAAAGAAACTATTTTTAATTTGTACCATGTGTTGTTAGGCCCACATTCTTCTTTTCAAAAGTTCGCTTCAAACCCGCAAGGTATCCAGAAAATTTTCTTTCATGTGTTTGTCAAAGATCTTGCAGGCCGAATATTTCCAGAGTGTGAACTGTATTTTACTTCAAGAAAGCTATGCGTACGATAAGCGATATGGTTGGAACGTAGAATAAATTCATGCCTGAAGAGGTTAACAATTCTTTTAAGATTTACAACGCGAAGAAATAAATTCAATGGAAGTTGAATATAGCAAAGCAGATTATGTGGACCTAATCGGAGTTTTGGATCCTAAAGGTTATTTGGACATTTCGACTGGGCGAGATAAGGATGCAAATAAAATTACAGCGGATAATTACAATTAAATTTTGTTATGAATTTTATTTTATTAATTCTTTATTCATTAGTTTCTTTATCGCTATCTTGTTATTTAATTAAATGACAATATTATTTTTTAATTACGAAAATCATTATAAGGTCTTATGTAGAGGGGAGGGAAAGTTAACCAAAATCTCACGAACTCTTATCTTTGGGGGGGAAGAGTGGAGATGAAAGTTGAAAAGTTCTAAAAAAACCTTACGCAATTAGTGTACGGCACCAAAAAGAAAATCAAGAAAAATATCTCGCGCTGTATCAAAAATGTCCATAAAATTCTCCGAATATATCACAAAATCGGTACATTTTTGGATATTTGGACGTTGTGTACATATCTCTGGAGGCTATCCTCCAATTTGAACAATCTATAGCTTGTTGCTCAGATTGACCCGATTCGTTGACCTAAGGCTTTTATGACTTGGCCTTTTGAATGTCGGGAGAAACTTTGAGCGGTTTCTATAATTTTCTTTTAAAACAACACAATAAGTAACATGTTCACAAGATTTTTGATGTTTCCTTTGGAGGATTTAGTTAGAAAACCATAGTCCTATACGATCAAAGATACCTCGTTTTACGGTACCACGCGCATCAATAGTCTCTTCAAAGTTGGATTGTGCTGCTGGCAGTAGTGGAAGGCAGCGAGAAAAAGTATGAAACTTGATTCTTCCTTCCTGCATGTACGTGGGTGTGTGAGCACATTCACTGATGTGTGTTGATTGCCGATGTAGGGACGCGGCGTAAGTCAAGTGGAAATATTCACAACGTTCGAACTGGAAATGACTGACATCAATTGGTTGACTGGCTTGGTTTGTGAGATGGGTGCACGCAAAGGACGACGGAAGGCACGCGTACGCCGTGAATAATTGAATGATTATTGATTGATGTTAGCTCTAGGAATAATAAAGCTATTCGCATGGAAGTATATTAGTGTTCTTTAGTTATTCTCAAAGTTTTGTTTTATACATAAAGTGGTGCTATCGGGTAACTGGTAACTTTTTCAGCTTATTAATGTTTAATTGTGAAAGAGCTACTCAAGGTTTTTGAGCATAACTTTCATTATTATTTTCGTTTATTTTTGAAGTTTTGGTAAATTTTTATGGTGTTACTGGTACAGGTAGAGTATTGAAGGAGCGAGCTTCTTCGATCGCACACAAAAAGGAAGGAGGAGCCCTTGTTCGTCTCATTAGTCTAAACTTAGAGTGACTAAATTGCGCTTAAATAGGTAGCATCATCTTTGCTTCATTCCTAAGAAGCAGTGCAGTTAAGATTTTTGCCTGGAAAATGCAAAATGCTCGCGTTTGAGCTAAGCGAAAAGTCGAGTACAACGTAACCTTATTCATCCTACCATTTGAGCTAAAGCGTTGAATAGAGATAGCAGATTCTGCTCTAACTAATGTGTTCAAATGGGTGGGATGAATAGAGGAGCTAAGATGAATTAGGGTGCAGTGGTAGGGTTCCTGTGCACTCACCTTCCACCAGAGCCAGTGCACAGTGTACATTCGATTTTGATACGTTTGTCTCAGTTGTAGGTTTCGATCGAACGGAATTCAGGACAGGCACAAAATTTACAGAATTAGCAGCATACCACTCTTGCATGGTTTGAGTGGCATGAAACCACATCGGACCAAACTAACGGGTTTTAATTGTGCTTTCTCAAAAACGGTAATAGAGGATTTAGAGACACTCCGCTTTGTAAATATAGTCGTTTGTTTTGCCTTTGGTAAAACGTTAATATTAACGGGTATAGGCCAGCCGTGTGGTATCCGGTGGTGGCTGAAATCTCTCGCAGTAATTCAGCAAAGAATTGACCCACTAGGTTTCTGTTCCCCATGTAGTAACAGGCGACTAACAACAGCTGTGCCGTCAAATGGCGAGATAACATCGTGTTCACAAGTTCTTATGCTTTCACGTGAGTCTATCGATGACATTTGGTCGTTAAACCGGTCTTCTGCTGTAGTAGCGGATTGAGAGGGTACCAGCGGGCGGGCCTCAAAACCCGAACCGTAAAATTTATACCCCAATATAAGATGTGACGCAACCCGTGCCGAGGGATGAATGCCGGGGGGCATCAAGACTTCGAACCCCAACCCTACGTAAAACTAGGACTGGGATCCAAAGTGTTGACAAATACCAAGCCGCGCATGGAGCCTGTAGGGCACCAGGGTGCACCTCACAGTATCTTTGCCCTTACTCTATCAAGCGGCGCTCTGACAGGGTTGACTTTATTTCCCTAGCTATTCGTGGGAACTAAACGGAAAACATTAAGAATACTGCAAACACGAGTTTGGAGGAGATTTCGGCGATGGACGTGGAAGAGGAGAAGGATTGCGCGGAAAGCAAACTTGGAGAGCTGCTGAATAGCGGATCATTGGAGGATGATGTGCCCTGCACTTCGTCCTTTCTCAACTTTCCAGATAGAGACGAGGATCGAACAGTGACCAGGGAGGACACAGACTTGTCTGGCGGAGCAACCGGTGGGTCGGAGGGCTCCGAGAATAAAACAAGAGGAACAGTGAGAACTTGTCCCTTAAGCGGAGCGGCGAAGAAACGTTGTGGGTGGCTGCTGAGAAACGGCCACAAACCCGCTGAAGCGCTAGAGTTGGCAAAAATCCCAATAGAAAAGACACCATCCAAGCGACATAGTTCGACGGACACTGAGTCGTCGAGCAATAGTGGGTGTAGGAAGGAACCGCAACCGAAAAAGATCACGGGTCAGGATCCCAGACAGACACTAAAAACTGAGTAGCGCCCTACCTTCAACGAAATGTCCAAGCAGTACTCGATGCCCGTCATTCCGGTTGGGTACCCTACGAATACCCTCAGCCATGAACAGCTGAATAGTACTCGATGCGCGCTGATCGATAGCGTCATGGAGCAGAGCTTAACAAAAACGAGACCCAAGTTTAGGAAGTGCACCTACGAACAAGGGTATCTCGAAATCGCCTGTGTAGACAAAGATACAGCTAAGTGGCCGCGATCAAGTTCTGGGAATGTGTTTTATTGGAAGTCGTTGAAGCGGTGCAGATTCTAAAACAAGTGTTTAACACCGGGAATTTCCCCGAATCTCATCGAAAGGTCTGATGGGAACATCCTTCGTCTGGTGCAGAATCAGAACGACAATTTCTGCACAGAATACTGGAGAGTCGTAAAAAGAACTAAGGTTCTCAAAACGGTAGCGATCCTGTTGGTGGTAGATTAGGCTTCAGTGAAACTGATAACCTCCCAACACAACCAGCTGAACTACGTATTCGGAAAGGCTAGAATGCGCCAGTTGAAGGGGGCCCGATCTTCGCCGAACGTGGAAGTTCTAGGCAAGCATGAACTATAAAAGCTCCTGTGGGTGACCCAAGACGTAGCACCTCACGACGGACTTCTGATCATAGCAAGCCTGCAGCAACGGTAATGTGCATCGGTGGTAGCGCCTATCACGAGCAATGTACAAAAGCTCCTTACCCGATGCGGCTCACGATCTGATACGCAAGGAGAGGCGCAAATACTGGGCCTAAAAAGGCCACTGGAACGTCGAACTGCACACAGGCTGTGACTAGCCGTCGGCACAGTAAATGGGATGAAGCATTGGCCCCAAAAATCGACGGCAGAGAAACACCGCAAAAATGAGCATCATTCGATGCATTCAAGTGAATCTTCACCATGCAAAAGGTGCCACAAGCGTCCTTGCCCAGAGGTTCACCAAAGAGCGACTAGACGTCGCCCTTCTACAGGAGCCGTGGGTAAATAAGCACAAAATCTTTGGCTAAAATTCCTCAGCTCACAAGATAGTATATTGTAACGACCAGCCAATTCCAAGAGCCGCAGTTTTGATAAACAGAGTAGTAAAATTCGCTCCAATTACAGAATTCATTCTACGATACGTCGTTGAATTAACAGTGGAGGCATCGACGGCCAGGGGAAAGCAGGAGATTGTGATCGCATCTGCCTACTTCCCTGGCGATCCGGATACAGCGCACCCTTCTGAAATCGATGCCCTCATAAGGTACTGCAGAAGCATAAACAAGCCCTTTATCATTGGATGTGATGCCAATGCATATCACACATTATGGGATAGTACGGATATAAATACCAGAGGTGAATACCTACTAGAATGCCTGTCGTCAAATGATGTCAATGTATGTAACAAGAGAGTTGTATTTACATTTATGACCGTAGTTAGGAGCGAAGTACCTTGGACGTTATCCAGCGCTCAAATAACTGAAAGATAAAGAGTTGGCTCGGTTCTGACCCCGATAGGCTTACAATGCAAAATCACAAAAATATTTGTTTTCCTAAGGAAAACAAATTAGCGTGTATTCCGTTCACACCTGGAACAGTCGAAAAGAATGGGGGATAAGATCCAATGTGCAGCGGATCTGGATAATGCGATAAACGACCTACAAGGAGGATCATAACCACCTATAATTACAGTTGCCCTCTTGTAATGAAGTTTGTATGTCGTGATGTTCCTTGGTGGAACGAAAATCTAGCAAGACTTAGGAAGGAAGCTAGGCGTCTGTTCAATAAAGCGAAGATTACTGATAACTGGTCAAACTACAGGACACAATACAACACTGAGTTGAGAAAGGCAAAAAAAAACTATCAACGCGTGAGTTTTGTGAAAACATCGGAAACTTTCCAGAGGCAGTTCGCCTTCAAAAAGCCTTATCAAAGGATCACACAAATGACCTAGGGCAAGTGAAAAAGCGATGGTTCTCTCACAATTGGCAATAGTGAAACATTGGATGTGCTAATGAATACCAATTTCCTGGGTCGGTTGAAATAGACGAAAATTCGACAAGACCTTTAAACCTATTAGTTTGACTTGATGTCACTTCTGAAACTGATGGAAAAACCGCTGGATCACTATATTCGAACGGAGCACTTCTCGAAAGTTCCGCTAAACAAGTATGTACCAGTTTGCAAAAAGGCGAATCTACGGAAACAACCCTACATACCTTAGCGACACTTATTGAGAAAATCCGCGATTTCAAGGAAATAGCAATTTGCGCTTTTCTTGATGTCGAGAGTGCTTTTGATAATACGTCCTACATATCAATTGACAAGGCCCTGGTAAAAAGAGGAGTGGAAAAATCGATAGGAGGCTGGATTCTTGCAATGGTTAGGAGTCGAGAGATCACAGCAATGTTGGGAGCACGGAAGTAACTACAATAGAGGCTGACCCCAGGAAGGCGTGCTATCACCACTACTACGGTCTTCTCAATGATCTGACTGAAAGAGGTTTCGAGGTTGTTGAATATCCAGATGACGTTGTCCTAATTGAGAAGGGAAAACATGAATCTGTACTAAGCGATCGGATTCAATTAGCCCTGAACTTCATCATGACATGGTGTTTCAAGGAGGAACTCAACGTGAACCCTGCAAAAACGGTCATTGTACCGTTTTCCAATAGGAAAAAAAACTGAAGTTGGTTCCCCCAACTCTCAGTGGAACTACAATCAACTACGCAGAAGAAGCGAAACACCTAGGTGTTATCATGAACAAAAAACTGAATTGGAACTCTCACTTGACATACGCCTTTAATAAACCAAAAATAGCACTGTGGGCGTGCAGTAAACTCTTCCGGAAAACTTGGGGTCTCAAACCGAGGTTGGCTTACGGGTCCTACACGACCATCGCCAAACCACGATTAACTTATTCCTTCGTTGTGTGGTTGGCCAAAGTTAAGCAAAAGACCGCCCAAGCTTAACTAACTATAGTTTAGAGGCTATCCTGCCTCTCTATCACAGACGCTATGAAATTATCACCCACTACAGCTATAGAAGCCATGATTCATCTATCTTCATTGCACAAACATGTTAAGGAAGAGGCGAGACTTGGCTCTTTGAAAGTGCTAAAGGGTTGAACTTCGATATCTCATATGAGGTCCAGATATGGGATGTGGGGGATCCCATACTACCTCAAGGTACAATATCATTCCATAGGCATTAGGCAAATTAGCAAAAGTCAAGATGACATTTGTCGATTATGTAGCTACGAGTCCGAGAGCTCGGAACATATTCTCAGACAATGCGTAGACTATTTTTTTTCGAAGGGACCGATACTTCGGAAGGCATCTTAAGAGGTATGGCATATCTGTCCCAAACAGATTCTTTACTTACATCAATAGTGTACTACCCAGTTGCGACGACACATGTGGAAAACAAACAACTCGCTTCCAACTACATTGGGTGTTTTGTATGCATTTTATGCATTACACTAGTTTACAAATTTGGGTTAATTGCATGAAGTTATGAAAAAAGGTGTTTTTTAAGTCAATTTTCAGTCGCTGAGCACGAAAATCATATACATTTTCTTTTTCAAAGAACCGTTTTTGTGATTTTTTAAAAAAAGGTGTTTTGAGCACTTTTTGCAGTTTTTGGCCAATATCTCAGAAACAAATCTTCCGATTAACACGACTCACCATTCGAAAGGTATTGATGTGCCCATTCCAAAAATGTATAACATGTTAGGATTAAATATCAAAAATTTAGGGTTAAGAGCAACCAAAGTCAAAAAAGTGGTGATTGATAAAATTACTAATTTTTGGTTGATTTTTTAAATAATCTTCTATACTTGATAGTCATTGTTTGTGTTGGGTACTGTCTTCTCGAGCTTGCATCTATTCATCCTGCGGCATTTGAATGGTTTGGGATATTTCATTGTACAACTAAGTGCTCTTTTTTAAAATGTGGAAATATCGTTGGAAATGTTTTGTTTTGTCTGTGGTGAGTACATATTTTACGAATTAAAGGAAATTTAGCCTTCTGCTTCAACAGGCTTCACAGCAGATTCTCAGTTCACAGAATATTACGTGACTAGTGCTACGATCCCACTGAGACTCCTTCCCGATAGGGACTCGAATATTTGACGACTGGCTTATGCTACACCCTCTAAACCGCCGCACTAGGGCAGGGTCCGCTAAAATCATAAAATTTCCATTTCGCTCAATGTGCCATAGCATCAACATTTTCCATCCGATGTTAGTGATATTAGACTAAAAATAACGGTAAATATATTATTTGACATCTTAGATTCTAAAAGGTCCGAAAAAATTGTTTTTCGGTGAAAAAATCATTTCAAAATGAGTAACTTTTAAAAATGGTTAAAAATGCACTTTTTTAAGCTTTGGTCGTTTGCAGCACTAAAAATATTACATATGATAGGCACATGTTATATGTTTTTGGAAAGGGCATCTTGGCACCTTTCAACCTGCATATTGACTAAATTAATTGAAAGATTTTGACAAGAAATGTTGACTAAAAACTACAAAAAGTGCTCAAAAACGTTTTTTAGAGAAAATCACAAAATCGATTCTTTGAACAAAAAATGAATATTTTTTTCGTGTTTAGCGACCCAAAATTAGTCTAAAAAAATACTTTTTCTTGAAGCTTCATTTTTCTTGTAAACTAGTGTTATCACTCAACACAAAATTAAAATTTTTCGCCACTTTTATCATTCTTCTAATAATCTAATTTATACCGCCGCGATTGAGCATGTAATAAGTCAAATAAAGAAGCTGCGTGCGATAATTCGAGCAAATAAATATAAATAAATCAATTTCGTCGTTTTCGTTTTTGGCTTTCAAACTTGGATGTAATCAGTCTGTCCTGCAATGGTTATGCAATCACTCTGAACATCGTCAACTTAATCCCAGCCTGGAGGCCCGTCTGTCATATACCATTCGACTCAGTTCATCGAATTCGGAAAATGGCTATGTGTGTGCGTATGTATGTGTGTGTATGTATGTATGTGACCAAAAATATGCACATCGGTTACTCGGAGATGGTTGAAACGATTTCATCAAACTTAGTCTGAAATGAAAGGTCCCATAGGCTGCTATTGAATTTCATTAAATTCCAAGTTTCTGTTCCGGAGTTACGGGTTTAAAAGTACGGACACATAGCAAATTCACATTTTTGACTTTCTCCTATAGAAAGGTTATGCAATCGCTCTGACTTACATAGGTTTTCTGTATTTTAACAGGGGTGTAGTTAGTGGGGTACCCCACACATCACTCAGCACCCTTCCCTAAATCGCCCTTCCCTCATCATGTACCCCCCTACCCGATTAAAATTTTCAAGTTCCTCCAGATTAAATTTTGGTGGCGCGGGTCTGAAAAACCTGTGAAAAATTTGGTTTGAAATGATTTTGAGTAGAGAAACTAATTCAAAATTTCTTAACAAGTTGAAATTTTTTGACGGGATCCAAACCCCCGAACCCTCCTCCTGGATTCGTCGCTGGTTTTACGCGTTTCAGCGTCGACACATAGCAACTCAAGTTCGTAGCTGTTGATTTATTGTACGTATGTGTAAATCACACAGACTATGTAATAGACATTTCCACCATTGTATTAAACATAATGAGCCATGGAATCGTAGTTTGGATAAATGAGAAAGGCACAATTGCACCGCTAGATGGATTAAAACGGGAGTAGCACCAGGTAAAACCAAAAACGCTATTAGATAGACACTGCAATTCAATGTAATTCGTATCGAATCTGAAATTTCAAACATCAAAAAAGCTATTGAACAGTCAAATGTGATGAACTTGGGATTCCCGAATCAAATGTTGCCAACTCAAACAGCTAATTAATAAAAAAAAACCCAATTATGAGACCCAGGGTTTAGTTAATACTTTTTGCCTGCAGTGAAACGAAATCAACCATGTTTGACCAACCCAGAAGAATAATAAAATACACTTTGTTAATTAATGGCAAAGATTCGGAAACTTTTATCTCTCTCTCTTCTCGGAACGTTCCTCTTGCTTCGGGCCTCTTAGTTGCGAAAGAAGTCTTGCAGGTGTATATTACAACCGACGGATACCAACGGGCTCTAACATTCGCAACCGGATGGGTCAATAGGAGAACGCAGGCAGCGTTCACCCTTTCGATTGTATTCAACGGAAAAACTTTTGCTAATTTTCCACCCCGATAGCCATGGGCAAGGGAAAGTTGCAGTTTGACTTACTAGAACCTGCTAGTAGCACAAAAATGGCACAAGTAAAATTACGGGGAGCAATTGGTTCGTAAAGCGTTTAAGACACTTTCGTGGGAATGGATTCCCTTCGGTGGTAATTGTTTGTACAAAAACTTTGTAACACCTTCGCCCTGTAACTGCTATAGCAATGCAAGAGAGAGAGAGAGAGAGAGAGAGTCCAAGTACGAAACAAAGGATCGCTAACAATTTGAAGAAGCTTAAGTGAACTATCTGAGAATATTAATTGTTTGAGTATCGCTTAGCAAGTCTTGTTTGAAAACATTTATTTTCTTTTTGATCTGAGCTCTACCCGATCAGAAAGAAATAGCAAAATTATTACAGACTGTGTTATTTTGTTATGATAACAAGTTGTGTAATAACTCTGGTCTCGTTAGTTGGTAAAATAACAGAAAACATAACAGAAATTCTTCTAGTATATATCAAAAATATGACAACCTGTGATAGGCTTCTATCAGAATTATAACAAATTTTGTTAGGTTCTCCCACGGCCAATATAGCTTGTATTACCTATTATATAGTATCAACAAATTTAGCGTGCAGATCTAAAAATAGAATAGAATAGAAAAATATAGCATACATTAAGGCGTTTTCGTTTGGCAGCAAAAAGCTTCATGTAGCAAAAGCTTTTTATAGTTTCGTCAAATGATTGCATACCTGCTGGCTGATTGGTAATTACGAATATATGACACGCTGATGGTTATTTGTGGATTATAGCGATTTGAACCTGGGTATTCTGAGTTTTATGTGGATGTTTCCTGCATGAACCAAAGACGTTGCTTTCGACTGATGTTTAATTTTAGCATAATATTCCTCGCATCCGTCAAGACCAAAACGATTATAGATGCATCTTGTTTCCAGAACGCACACATTGAACTTTGCCAAAGCCTATGGACTGTTTGTTTTCCTTATGTCATACGCTTTGTTTTCATGCAGTTTTACTCACTACTACAGCTGTCTATATTACGATAGACTGAATAGCTTTATGGTATCTTTGCAGATTAGGAAAGTGGCTGTTTTTAGATTCTGAATGGTGCACATCGGCGCTTTTCTTATACGTTAACATGTTTTACACGATTTCTAGTAATAATGTCGATGCGATGTGGTAACATTGAGTGGATAATTTACGTACATTATTTAACGGAGAATACGGCAAATGTTATTTATGATTCCGAATAGATTCAAATAAACAAATACCATAGTTTTGAGGATTGCTTTTTGAAATTTCAAGAGGTTTTGTTGTTAGCACTTTTAATATGGGGAAGATGAAGCCAGTACAATTATCGCAACCTAATAATTCCCAGAAATACAAATCTTTTACGGTAGTGCAATCTATTAACTGCGAATATTATAACAGATAATCAGAAAGTTCGAGAAATCGTTGAGGATTCTTCGGTGTGACGAATTCTAGAATATTTCATGTTTTTCTAAAATACATTTTCCATTCTAAATTTTATTTTATTTTAAGGGGAATTATTCAATATTTTTACATTAAAGTTTTTAGCTACTTCAAGCATTATTTAAAATTCATTTAAATTGTAACAGCGAACGATAATATCAGCTGGGATATGTATATAATCAGAGATTTCTAGGCCAGCTTTATGCAGCATACTAACAAATATTAATATTTCAACAATTTGAACAGGTCGCCTTATTTTGTTTTAACTTTCTACAAAATGAATCAAGTATCTTGACTATTACGAAAATTTGCTAGCTCGATGATTTTTTTTAAAAGGAACGAAAACCATCGAATACAGCAGAAACATTAGAACATTGCGCATTCAAAGCAATTGTCAGTTCAACCGTAAAATGTCAAACTTGTCTTACGTGGAATGAAAAGATATAACAATCAAGTAACTCAAAAATTTTTATGCGTTTGAAAAAAATGCAACGCTTTGGTAGTTCGGAGAACGCACAAACTGGCCAATTTTAATTGTTTATGAAAAACCAGCATAAATTGGAGAAATCGGACTGAAGATCCTCGAAGATCCTCAAAATACATAACGATATTGTAGAAATCAGTATACATCAGAAAGTTTTTAAGCTCTGAAAATTCGTTTTCGTAATATGCACAATCGATTAAAAGAAAATTAATCATATAACCATTTGACTAAACCATAACAAATAGTTTTAAAATGCTTTTTATTTCAATTCGCGTTTTATTATTTCATCTGGAGTACTTGATACTTCCTGCATCTTTTTCAAAATAACTTTTATATGAAAATTATAAACTTTAAAATATCTTGTTGATAACTTTACGATTCCAAAAAAATGAATAAAGGCATTGAAATCATTAGCCCCATATTCGAAATTGTGTGTCATACGAGTGTCTCAGAAAGTACATAATCTTATAATCAAAATGCAACCAAGTAAGTCAAACACCTTACTGACAATTTACATCTAAAACTTCACAAATTTGCTTTAAAAAGTTGAATAACGACGCATGAAAAGAGACTTCATATTAGCAGTCCAATGATATCACCGGAAGATATAATCTTGAAGTATGTTTGCTTGCCTTGCTGATTGGGATATCACAAAGATAACACAGTGAGTAATAAATATCAACATGAGATATAAATTTGATAGCTTTCTGTTATGTCTTTCTGATCGGGTATACTGTTGAAAGATGATGTAAGTTACTTGTGGCAGCAATTTCAGTTATTTCCAGTAGGTTCTGAAAATTTCGTTGTAACTGCTTGCCCAACTGTGGATATGGATCCGTTTCTGGTGGGAGCAGATAAGAGCATCACTATAAATAACATGTGATACGTGGTCGCTAAATATTCAGTTAATTACTCTAATCTACGATCTGAATCTATTCCATATAAAGGTTATTCATGTCATCCAAGTCAAAGCTATATGAGATTGTTGTAATCCAGCGCTGCTTTACATATGATTTAAGAGCATCACTTTCCATTTATTTACCTTTCACCTATATGTAAATAAGCAAGTTTAGCCGATTTTCAAATATCATATCTCACGGAATCATTCGCTATATGCCACCCTCGTCCATCACTACCGGCATAATTCGAGTCCGATCATTCAGAGCTCGTCCGTGAGGCGGCAGCGGAGGCAGAATTAATGGGAAATAAATCCGGCCAAAAGGTAGATAAGTGCTTTTTCGAGTGAGAGTTAGTCAATGCTCTAGGAGGAGCGCTCCTTCGGTCGGTCGAATAGAATCCGGTATGCAGAGGGAGGAGCTTTTTGCGAGGAAACAATTTTATGCAAATTCCCTTTCCTCCTTTGTGTTTGCCACCAGCCGCGGCGGGGGAGGAAAATAGTCCGGGAAAGGGAAGGTGTGGATCAGTCAAAAGGTTCGCCACAGCTATGCGGATAGTCAGTGGTAAAGGATGTTTGTCCTGTAGGAATGGAAGGGATACGCTACTGAACACGATATGCTAGGACCATGGAGTGGCTTTTCGGTTGGATGCCAGGATTTCGAGAAGATATTTTTTAAGCATGGCACGATGAGCCAACCATCAACTATCATCATTCTCGTTATGCTGCGGTGAGAGAGCTATTGCTGCTCCACTTGCAGGGATATTTTGAAAATGAGAAGCGATTGCGGTACTCAGTAAACAGCATGACGACCGCATCAAGAAGGGATCTACGGCAATTTTCTGGGGGTAATGACGTTACAGGCTATGAATTTTTCTTCCGGTAAAATATTGGTCTGGCGACGGCTCTAATCGAGTTGTTCCAAGAAACTGCTCAGAAGCTGTCGCCATTAGGTCGATGAGCCCAATTGATCAATGGTGATATAATTTCACCTGCGTGGTTTAGTTGACGGTACGATATAGGGCTAATCAGTTTTCGACCATTATATGGTCACGTGCATCGGTTAGGTATATTCAGTGGTAGCGCAGGGACAAGCGGCATAAAAACAGGGTTGTGTACAGGACATGACCACGGTGACACTAAAAATGTATCTTTTTTCAAGAGCGTACAATACAATTTGGGAATTTTAATTTTAATCTATTCCAACTATCCACTCACGTTCTAGCTTTCTCTCCAGCTCCCCTATGTTACAATTTGCTATACACCCTTCCCAATGAAACACAATTTATTGAAGGCCATTTAATAGTAACAGAATTCTAAAGCCAAACACAATAGCAATGCGTTAGCATAACTGAGCCGTGGGTCTTTAATGATTTTTACAATATGTAAAAATTAAAATTCACTTTCATGTGTCCATCGGGTCTTGTTGACGCTGCTTGCTGCTGCATGTTGAGATCCTCTTCCTTGGTGGTGAAAAATAGGGGGCGTTGTCTGCCGCACCTTGGGGGTCATTCCGTCCATCTTCTCTCGTATTTTCGCTCACGTCCATGTCGTCATCGGTACGGCATTCATGATGTTCACGGTCCGATGTTCTTGTTTGTTTCTTATACTTACGGGTCGCTTTTGTAAATCCTTCGTCATCGGTATTTGATTCTTTATTGCTGGTGTTGGTTGTTGGTTTAGAGGTGTTTGGTGTAATCGTTGTTACTTCGCAGTTTGAAATGGCAGTTGATTTGGTGGTACTGGACCGAATCGTTGTTGAGCTGGTGTTTGTTATTGCCTGGCCCGCAGTCGTTGGTTTAACAACCGGTTGTGGTTTAGCATACGATGATTGTATACCGATTTTGGTAGTAGCAGGTGGAATTTCCTTAGCAGTCTCTGCGCAAGGTTTTCCGTTGCGTAGTGGCTGATCACAATACTGCCATGTAGGAATTTGCCCTGGGTACGTGATTAGTGTTCGTTGATAATATTCAACACCTCGAGGTGATGTGCATGTGAAAGTCAAGTAAGATGGAATAGGTTTTGTTGGATGCATTCTAACCACACGAACGCCATTGCGGAGTCCTGAGAAGATGTTCCTCCAAGTATCTTCCGTAACACTATTCACCTCTCCGTATTTTGACATGATTTTTTTTGATAACGGAGGAACTAGTACGTGGTGCAAGGTCATGTATCTGTCAACATCTATATACGTTGGGATACTGTGTTGTTGACTTGGATTAAGATCGCTGCGAAAGCTGTGTAACTAACATCGCTTTGGATTTGGAACCGTAGATCGAAATTTGTGTTAGATAGAACTGGAGCGCTTATCAGGCATTTTTTGATGCGTACGAAGGCTTGCTTCGCTAATTCCTTTTTTTTTTGTTTTATGTATCTTCCGTAGAAGATTTGCCAGAGGCGCAGTGTATTCACTAAAGTGAATATCGCCTCAAGCCTCTCCGGGTTCGGTCTAAGTCCTTCAGACGAGACAATATATCCGAGATATGCTAGTTCCATTACACAAAACTTAGATTGTTTTATGTAAATCGATAAATTGGCTTGTGGTGGCGTTTTCAAAAACTCCTCTTTAATTTAAATTTTGTGCGATATCATTGGGGTGATATCAAGCATTCCTCTTCCACCGCAACTTTGAAAAAAAAACCCTTCACTTCTTCCAGTTTCTCTCTCTGCTCGATCTGAAACTGTTTTTATTTGTTTTATTTCATTCTGATCGGGTCTATTTCCATTTCTGAGGTTTGACACGCTTTTCTGGCCGGAAAATACTTTGGATTTGGATATGACTATAAAATTGTTTTATTTTATTGCCTGAAAGCTTGAAAACGATCCGTTGATTTGATTTCGTACACTCGTTAGCTAAGTTTTTTGTTTTTTGCTAGTTACAAGCAGAATCCAAACCTGCCTCGCGTACTAGGCTACAACACACGACGAAAATTGAATTTTATTGAGATCAAAGTTTAAATATTCCAGCATAGGCGGCTCCAGCCGACTGAGGGAGGAGCGGGGGGAGTGTGCACTCCTTCTTGACAAAAATAGTTTTGAATTTTGGAAACTTGCTTTTAACCCTCAAAAAGGCAAGGCGCTCCTAAGACCCAACGAAATCAAAAGCCTCTTTTTTGTCGTTTTATCAGTGAGGGAATCGAATGCCCGAAAACACTCGAATATTTGTATTTCGAATTACTAGTCCACTGAAACTAGAGAACAGCAACTAACCGAGTCTCTGAGACCCCTTGCCTTTTTGAGGGTTAACAGGGTTCGTATTCAGAGTTTGGCGAATAGTTGGACAAATCACACCATCCTTGGATGCAATCACTATTTTGTCCTCTACTAATCTTCAGGGAGCTCTTCTCGTCTTTGATCCTTTTTAACTATAAACAGCTCTTGGTGATTTTTTTATGTTGTTCCCATTGATCAATCTGAAGGGTTTTACTATAGCTGAACTGTTAGCAATACAAACTCAAAAAGCATTTTCGGTAGTATCAATGTACAATCGTGCCATTTGCCGTGCAAAGTCAAATATAATAATTGCAGAATAACGAAATAAGATTTTGATATTAGATTCGAACTCAAATTTTACATATTGTGAGTGCCAAATAAGATATCAAGCTTTGTTCTCATTTTGCTACACTTACGGCCGATGCTGATCAAACTCGATGGATGTGTTTTCATTGACGATGAAACTTTTGCAAAAACGAATTTGGCACACACAGTTTATTTTCGCGGATGAATTATCAGAAAAAAAAATTTGGCAAGTGAATTGTTTCTGTCGCAAGAAAATTGTTTGCGCTAAATTCTTTAAATTTTCTGAATTCAACCTAAATGTATTTTGTCCTAATTCTTGAGTGTATTTTTAAATCGTATGTTTTGAGTCACCCTAATCTAAAAGTAAAGTATCATTGTGTATCCTAGTAATGTAAGCAAAATCAGTACTAATAAAGAATCCAACGGGAAGCAAGCAAAAGGCAACAACCGCGAAACCCGCAGATTAGTTCGATACCGAAATAGTGTATATATCTTTCTCTCCGAAGACCCGTGATCCCGCTATCAGTTTCTCGATCCATGTAGCTTATAGAGTGGTGAAGGTGCTGTAAAATCCGCGAAAAGTGTTGACACCTGTGTAAATACTTTGTTGCCCAAGTGAACCATAGCTCTGATTCGCTGCAAGCTATAGGCACTAAGAAAAACCTTTGGGAAACCGGCAATATTAAGATCCAGCGCGATCAAAAATCAACACCAGTTGACACGTGATGGTCCATTTACGTTATGGGCAGATCTAGCCAGCTGCCTTAAAACTGAATTCATAAAGTTGTCCACAGTTCCGTCCAGTAGAGACATAGGGAGAACAATTGGCGGAATTAGCTTGCCAAAACCGTGACTGAAGAAGATGTGCGACAAAGTTTCTTAATAGGCGGTTAAAAATATACGCATTTGTTGGTTCTTGGTTCTGTCGATTTGTTTGTCGTGTGCTCACTTGGATTCGTTCAGAAAAATTGGTTTTCTTGTACATTGGGCGAAAACAAAAAACAATGTGTCATATTCCTGCAATGTGAAACGACACCGTAGCGGTTGATGTTAAGTATTGACGTATCCATTCGTCTATTCGCGGGTACGAGAACAGTGACAAATATGTCGCACTTAAGCGAGGTGATATGATGTCCGAAAGAACTTTTTTCCAGATGTTATTAGCGGTGTTCGAGTAATGAGAAAGCAACAAGCCTACCAACAACTACCAGATCTGATAATATCAAATTATAAGTCCAAGCTACGTACACCATATCATGAGTCAATACTTTAGGCAGACAGCATAACAAGAAAACTGTGTACATGTGCTTCTAAAAATCATCTACTACTATCGAAATCGGAACATAGTTGTTGTTTTGAAAACCCAAAAAGTACCTGTTAGAATCTTGCCTGGAAACGATTTTTTCGCATAATTATTCTTGTTTAACACATTAGCAAAATATTGGTACTTACATCCAACTAAAATTAATAGTGGACACATTCCAATTTTAGCTCTACATTTACATATTGTGCATATTTCTTTGTTGCATCAAATGATGAGAGATAAAAGACTCACTAGTTACCTAAATTAACACTTAGGGCCTGCGATCTTTTTGGAAAAAAAAACTTCAGCATCGGAATATAGAAACTAAGGTTCCCAATACCGACCCTTTTTTGGCGTTAATCTGCAAAGTGGAATTGACACCCTCATTGCCGGTAGTACCCAGGAAATATCGATACTTAACCCTTTTATGGCCAACTTCTCTCTAGCGCATATAGGATTTATATACTATCTTTCCGTAAAACTGGTAGGGTCAATAAACACGGAAAACTTATTTTGATCAATATAGGCAGTGCAGAAGCTGCGCAACTTTCACTTTCCTGTGCTCGATACAATTCTCCTAGATATTTTACAATAGTCCAATTGTTTGGAAAGTGTAGTCCAAAACTGTCGAAATTGATAGGTTTAATCAGTTTTCAAGAATATTTCAAGATAGGGTTGCAACCCCTGCGGGTTTGACCCGGAAGCTCCGGTTTTCGGGAGCGATCTCCGGGTTTTACATCAATTTCTCCGGATTTGGTGGGAAGAAGCATAGGTTCATTTTTTTTGGAATTATTTGAATCTTTACAAAATATTTAAAAAATCTAAATTAACTATTACTCTGGTTCAGATTTATTTTTCCCGATTAACCCTTCGTTTCAAGGTGGCGAAGAGTTCACCAAATATTGGTAATTTCTTTCACAAAGCAATGAAAATGAAAAACAAATAAAATTTACTACAAATTAACCTTCCGGAAGTCGTGCTAGTGCACTGAGTGCACGCTGCTCTGAAAATCTAGCGAAATCGTCTTAGGGGACCAGCGGCTGCTCGTTCGGTAAGCTATATGCGCGACTTCCGTAGGGTTAAGGAAAGTATTATTTATTAAAGTATGTGCTACAATTGAAATGTTGCATTCCACTAAGTCGCTCAAAATGGTGTAAAAAGTTATTTTACTGCAATTTTACCAAATCATTTCACTCTTAGTGGTGCTTCTCACCAGCTGCGCTAAGGTCTGGCAGATTTATTCTAATCCAACTGACTAGGTCAACATCAAACGAGTTCTTGCGGTGTTGTCGCTACTCCAGCAGCGATCTTTAACTGGGCTAGGGAGGTGAGTTTTGCCCCTTTGTTGCGAAATTAAAATTTGTTGGTGACGAATAACCGACACCACATAGTGTGATGTCGCAGCTCTGCCTCCTTTGCTCTCCTTCTCCTGTTAGGTGTGGAGGAGAGCAATGCTCGTTCGACCTCCACAGTGAGAGTAGCTGGTGCTTTTGTATTCTTGGCACTTAGTCGGGGAAGTGAAATACTACACCTCATTAAACCGATAAAACCGTTCTCAAGCGTGAAAAATTTACAGTTTTGCTTTAACATGGTAATAAACAGCGATTAAAGTGCTCTAAAATGCCTAGCAATCGCTTTGATTCCAATTTCTGTCTCGTTCCACTCAAAATCCACCACCCCCCAGATCAGTGAAAATCTCCGGGTCAAAGCCTCTCCAGAGGTGGCAACCCTATTTCAAGATAAGAAAGATTTATCAAAATTCCATTTTCCAGCATTAACTTATACTGATCCTGGCAGCACTGTTTCAACACACTAATTGCAATACCTTCAGTTCTACGTATAATACTTACAACTGTTCGAGCTAAAATGAAAGGTGATGGTTACAATTATTAGTCTTACTTGTTTTTTGTGAGAAATGTTTGCCTGAATCAAAAGTTATGGATGTGGAAACACATTGTTACTTATAAACATCATGGGTATGGAGAGGGGGACTTCCAAATTGCCCTCTTTGGCAACTCGAATGCTTCCGACTGTCAATTAATAAGTCAACGATGTCAGCCGTCAGCTGGAAACCTCCTGAGGAGCACTCCAACTTCCATCACGGGTGCTACCAATTCATGCAGTTCACCCGCGCCTTCTGCTGTTAGCAGTCATTCCAGTCGCCCCGGTGTGCATTCCAGGCGACGGAATCAAGGAGTGCCGGTCAGCCTTCCGTGCCTAAAATCGTCGCCCATCCACTTATACTATCAAAATGTGGGTGGCATGAATTCCTGTGCAAATACCTATCGCCTAGCTACCTCGGACTGCTGTTACGACATTATCGCATTGACAGAAACATGGCTAAATGAGCAGACCCTTTCCAGCCAGGTGATTTGCTCTGACTACGAGGTTCTCAGATGTGACCGGAGTCCTCTCAACAGCCACAAATCCTCCGGAGGCGGTGTTTTGCTCGCTGTGCGTCGTGGATTAAAAGTTCAACATATAACAAATGATGCTTGGAGCAGCATCGAACAAGTATGGGCAGCGATAAAATTGGGAAATCGAACATTATATATATATGTGTGGTTTATTTCCCTCCCGATAAAATTCGCGACTCTGCACTAGTTGATTCTCATTCTGAATCATTGACTTCTGTTGTTGCGATGGCGCAACCCACTGACGAAATCATGATCCTCGGCGATTTCAACCTTTCTACAATAAAGTGGCGTTCCATTCATAACGGATTTCTACAACCCGACCCAGACGAATCAGTTTTTCATCCTGGCAGCATTACTCTTCTGGATGGCTATAGCACGGCTACACTTCTGCAGATTAACAGCACAACGAACGAGAACGACCGGATTTTAGATCTATGCTTCGTTAATGCCAGTGATCAATCGCCGCATATTTCCACCGCCCTCGCCCCGCTAGTAAAGTATGTTCGCCACCATCCGCCTCTTCATCTTACACTCCAGGACGTACCGCCTATGAAGTTTTCGAGCCACGCGCCCACCGTGTGTTACAATTATAAGCGGGCCGACTATAGCAGCATTTTGAATATTTTACAAAGTATTAACTGGGATTCTGTGCTAAGCAAGGATGATGTGAACTCCGCCGCTGAAACGTTCTGCCATATAATGAGCTACCTTATCGATCGTCATGTCCCAAAGTGTAATCAACGAAGTGATCAATCCCCCTGGCAGACAGCCGAGCTACGTCAGCTAAAAACTGCGAAAAGAGCAGCATTACGAAATTTTACCAAACGCCGTACCTTGTCACTGAGAGCTTATTATGTAAGGCTCAATAACGATTTTAAAAAACTGAACAGTTTTTGTTTTTCAAACTATCAACGAAAAATGCAACGTAAGCTTAAGTCGGATCCTAAATCGTTTTAGAGATACGTCAATGACCAGCGGAAAGAAACCGGCTTGCCTTCTGCAATGTTTTTGAATGGCGAAGCTGGTCATGATTCACAAGCCATATGCAAATTGTTCGCCTCTAAATTTGCGAGTGTGTTCGTCAGTGAGACATTGTCCTCGCAGCAGATTGACGTTGCAGCTAGCGGCGTGGCCCAACTCGAACGGTCAGTGAATGAGATTCGTGTAGAGCACTCGGATATTGTATCAGCAGCATCCAAGCTTAAAGCATCGTCATCTCCCGGGCCAGATGGTGTCCCTGCTGTGTTTTTGAAAAAGTGTATATCTGGTTTGGTGGAACCACTCTGTCAACTATTCAAAATGTCACTGACAACCGCGATTTTTCCTCAATTGTGGAAAGCAGCTTTCATCTTTCCTGTCCACAAAATAGGTGATAAGAGGAACATTGACAATTATAGAGGAATTTCTGCGCTCTGTGCCATTTCCAAGCTCTTTGAGTTAGTCGTGGTGGAGTCAGTGTTTTTTCACTGTAAGGAATATATTTCTAAAGACCAACATGGATTCATGCCGAATCGATCGACGTCGACGAATCTACTATCTCTAACCTCTTTTGTGTCCGAAGGGTTCGATGCGAATCAACAAACTGATGTTATATATACTGACTTATCTGCAGCTTTTGACAAAATCAATCACGATATCGCAATCGCTAAATTGGAAAAACTTGGCTTCAGTGGATCACTCCTGCGATGGTTCCAATCCTATCTCGTTGGCCGTCAACTCAGTGTGAACATAGGTGATGCATACTCCAAACTATTCTCCGCAACGTCTGGAATTCCGCAAGGAAGTCATCTCGGACCTTTGATATTCACTCTCTATTTCAACGATGTAAACTATCAGCTGAAAGGGCCACGGTTGTCGTATGCAGATGACCTGAAAATTTTCAGCAGAATTAAGAGCCGAACGGACGCACTTTATTTGCAGCAGCAATTTGACACTTTCAGCAGATGGTGTGAAAACAACCGAATGAATCTGAATCCGGCGAAATGTTCTGTGATATCGTTCTCCAGAAAAAAGGATCCCATTGAGTTTGAATATAACTTGTCTGGAGCTCTTGTTTCCCGGGTGAGCTGCGTTAAGGATCTTGGAGTGCTGTTAGATTCGAAACTTACATTTAAGAATCACATTTCGTATGTTGTTGGTAAAGCATCGCGAAGCCTGGGCTTCATCTTCCGTACGGCTAAATCCTTCACAGACATTTCAATAGTAATTCTTCAAAAGGGCTAATGAGACTTTTGTAAACAAACTTATTTCGCTCATTATTCCGCTACCGAGTTGAATTTCATGAAAAATACACATGAATCAACATCTTTATCCTTGGTAGAATCAATTTCAAATGTTTTCTGTGTTGAAATGATAACAAATTAGGAGAAATCAGCAAAACAAAAGTTTGTTTACAAATCTTATTAGCCCTATTCAAATGTTGATATGGATTTATTGTCTCAAAAGCCTCTACTGCTCTTTAGTGCGCTCCACGCTGGAGTATTGTTCGTCAGTCTGGAACCCGAATTACATGAACAGCAGCGATCGAATTGAAGGCGTTCAACGAAAATTTATACGGTATGCTCTTCGACGCCTGCCTTAGCGCGATCCTTTTCGTCTACCAAGCTACGAGAGTCGGTGTCAACTCATCCAGCTCGATACCCTTCAGCGCCGTAGAGAAACTGCAAGAGCCTTATTCATCTCTGATCTTCTGTCAGGACGCATCGATTCTCCAGATTTATTAGAGCGAGTCAACATCCAAGCAAGGTCCAGAACGTTACGCGGAAACGTTCTTCTGAGAGTGCCGTTTCGACGAACTATTCAAACAGCTAATGCCGCTATCACGGGACTACAACGCCTCTTCAATCGTGTGTCGCACCTGTTCGACTTTCATTTGTCTCGGATAACTTTAAGAAAGCGATTCCTGCAGTTTTTTTTAAATGTAATTAATTTAAGTTTCCATCATTGGGGCCGAGTGCGGCCTGTTGATGCGTGCGATAAATAAATAAATAAATAAGTATGAAGAGGCTAAATATTTGTTTTAATCATAATGAACTCCATAGTGAAATGAAACGTTCAAAACCATGATTTTTGGATCAGATTTTGTATGCATAATATGTATTCTGATCAACAAAGCGTGTTTAATATGTCACTTACTTTGGAACAATATTTCGCATTTTATCATGTTTTTCTTGTACAATGAATGCCCGCTGTTTGGCGCGCTTTTTTATTCAATTAACAATCAACACAGCATGCTTAGTTTGCTAGATTGGATTCTCTCTTCTACCACATCTCGAACACAATTCATTGTACAGCAACCTTATGGTAAAGCGCGGTTTTCCCGATTCTCTTTTTTGATCTTCAAGGTTTCTTCTACTCGCCATTCAAAGCGATTCGTACGGATCGTTCGTAAAATTATGCACTAAATCGGTGTTCGTTCTTTTGTAGAGAAATATTAGCAAATCGAAACCAGCGTCACGCCACAAACTAATTATGTCGGTACATTGCGAATAATGGGAACAAATCAGAACCTCTCTTATGTAACATTATCAGAGGATCATATTTCCCAGTCGTTGTAAATTCTTTGAAACTGTTGATATTTTGAAATTGGCACTTATGTTGAAAGGTTTCATCAGGATAAAACTGTGCGGTAAAGTTAGTTTCCAGTTCGCTATCCTTTCAAATGTTCGCTCGTCCCAATGTGTGGGACTCCCATAAAACTGCATGTCGCTTCTGAATTTCCTGTCTACAAAAAACTTCTGAGTATCCAGCGTGCATTGAGGAAACGGAGACGAATAACAACTTTAATGTTGCGATTAGTGTTTACTTATAATGTATCATTCTACTCATGAGTGTGACGCTTGATTCTGTTTATTACCGGATAGGATTCTGGAAGTGATGGGATTTTGATTCTCGCCAAGTGCTAACTTTAGGTTAACTATATTTTTATCAACAGTTTTCCATGGCACTGAAAGTAACGGAACTTATTTTTATTCAGGACCGGTATTTCGCTTATTTTGAGGTTGTGCTTACGCAAGAACTTAGTAAATGCAAGACATCCCCCAACGTCCTGTAGATGGGCAATATTGAGCTCGAAACCGGCATTACTATTCAGTATTCTCCGAATTTTCGATCCTGTACTACCGGCACCACAATCCTAATAGAAACAATGCTTTACTTATTGCTAAAAAAAATCGAAATTGCATTTGTTACCAAAATTTACCCTCAGAACGGTAAGCTAAAATTGTAACTTCAAGAAATATCGCTCCCAATGAAATCAAAAGCTCTTTTTTGTCGTTTTATCGGAAAGAGAATCAACAACCCGATCATTCGAATTTAAAATTACATGTTCATTGAAACTAGAGAACTGTAACTAGCCGGGCCCCTGAGACCCGTTGCCTTTTTGAGGGTAAATGCATTTTTATTCACTTTGTTAAATAAAGTGGTACACACGCAGAAAAAAGATGTGTAGGTTCAATAATAATATGGATTAAATTCAATAAATTAAATTATTGGTCGGAAGACAATAAACTATTTATTGTTCACTTTATTATTGAAGCTGAAAAAAAAATTGACACTGAAAACGTTTTTATTGAAAGCAAAAATTTATGGTCGTTCTGGTAAAAAATATTTTCAAAACAATAATTTTGTTGGTTAATGTGATAAACAATAAATTGTTGGATTCAATAACACATATTTTAGGTTTAAATGGGCTAAATTTTCCTGCATGCAAAGAATGAAAGAAAATTATCACCTTGTTGATCAATTAAAAATATTTGACATATGGAAGTAAGGAAATGCAAACATCTTTTTACCAAAACAGCTTCTGGTCGGATAGGGGGCACGTGCTCCCCATGCCCCTCCCTGGAGCCGCCAGCGATATACCATATATGTTTCATTAACACGTAACTATTTAAATAAAAGTAGCCGAAAAATATTTTATTGAGTTTGATTTTTGTGTTTCAAATTCATCTCGTCAGTAACTAGCAACAACTGGGTGTCTAGTTAGACGATGTATCTAAACTAGTACCCAAATTAGCACTAGTTAAGCACTAGAAAAATCTTTTCTAACGTTCCTCGACCATTTTGTTACAGCAGCGACATCCACAATATAATTCACGGACTCCAACGTTGTTGTAGCGTAGGTGTTTGCCTGCAGCAATGGAATAATGAAAAGTGATAATTTGCATACATATAGGATTTTTCCCATTTTCTTCCTACTGCGAATAGAAACTGAGGCCATGCAAATTTCATGATTTTGTCGCCGGTGGGCAATGGTTTGTTCATATTCATATTGTGATGGCTTATCTAGAACTTTTTTTTGTCGATGGTGTGATTTTTTAAACCGTAAAAGGGGGTTTCTTTGATCACCGGGGTAACTTTGATTATATTAGAATTTTTAAAAGTAATTAACGATACGACAATTCCCTGTAGCAAAATCATCGAAAAAAAACCAAAGCATAACATAAACGTGTTTAGAATCTATCAGCATCGATTATTTCGTCATTTAATGTACCTTTTATTGACATAAATTTAAATCGAAAATTACACAGCTCATCTGTACCTTTTCAATCTGTTCAAATAAACCCTCGTATATTAATGAATTCATTCAACTATAACTGAACTAATCAGTTGTTTTTGGAAATCATGAATATTTTTGTCCAATAACCCATTAAAGCAATCAGAGATTTTTTGTCAACTATTTGGTTTCGACAAATTTACTGACAAAGTTCGATAAAAGTCAACTGTGTCCTTCTAGACAATTTTGTTTTCGTTCGAGACGTCACAATATTGAGCCATGGCATTGCCTGAAGATATGAAATTTACATAACATTTCGAGCGTTATTTCGTTTTTCGTTGCAAGGATTTTGCAGAGTACTAGTACTTGCTCTATGCAAAAAGAACATCTATATGATTTTAAGAAAATTATACGAAAAACTTTTGAAAAAGTGATCAATATTCCTCCATTTTACAATACTTGTTGTAGAAATGTTTGTTAACATGCTTTAAGACGATTTTTTATGCATTCTGTGTTTGTATATTTTGTACCATTTATGCTGAGGTTTGTATGCCTGGTTAGTGTGAAGATTTTATTGAATATGAAACCAGATGTAAATATTTATCTTGAGTCAACATATAAATATGTCCAAAAAAGAGAGAATTATTTGTTTAGCTTAAATTAAATTTTCACTAAAATTATATTCATTGCTTTAAAAATAAAACGCTCAATCACCATTCAGCAAGTTATCTGGATCGGACAATAAATAAACAAGAGGAGAGGCTAGATTTGTGCAAAAACGAATAAGCTTTATTAAAAGTGAATATATCATACACTTTAATCTGATCTTTTCGGGGTGAAATTTCAATCATTTCTCCGACATGTTGCCCTCATCCCCAAAGAATGCTTAGAGTTCCCTTTATGGTTCACGCGAAAGCTACTCTGACATTTGGCTATCCATCGGACAATCATAGCTGGATGCTGTACAATGGTGCGGTTTGCGCAATCACCAGGTCACCGGAAAAGGACGGACGTCAACGGCAGTGTTGAAATTTCAATCCGAACAATCGGAACTGCCGTTGCAACAATATTGATGTTGCTGCCTTCCGGGTCCCAAAACGACACATGGTCGCCCTGACAGCTTCATCATCATTGCCGTGCAAAGGACTGAGTAACATATGCCGACAGCCATCAAATAGGATCACACAGCTTCCCCGGCGGTAGGGTGATTCCAGCATCGAATAACACTAAACAATCGTCGAACTTGGATGATGCCTGTCTGTACTGCTTGACAATTTAGTGTCACCCCAGTCTTCCTCTGGGTACCGAGATGGCCACGCTTTGGGTATGCAAATAACCGGACAGGATTTTCTGGATGCTACTGAGCCATAGTTCGGAAACACAATTCAATTACGATAGTTTCAAGGCTCTCATGCACCTCGCAGCAGGTGAAACGCGGCAGAGTGTGCTTCTGTGGCAGTTATTGACAGAAGATATAAGTCGATAAACCAAATATCTTTCGGTAGGTAGATCGAAAGTTTGCACCCTCCAGCGAGACGATGTGATTGAAGTCTCAAAACTCAAACCCGACTAATTCTGCATCGTGATAGATTGCACAGACAGTATCAGCTCTTTGCTATGCTATTCGTGAATTATTTTAAAATGATAACATGATATTTTGTATATCTTAGGATTGCTCAGTGTTTCCACGGGATAGTTTGTGGATCGTAGTATTGATTTTGGTTCGTCATTTCTACTACCTTTTCAATTTTTGGAATAATGTTTTGCATTACAAATTTCCTCTGGTTGTTACAAACAAACAAACATCCACTAAAAATATAGAGTTATCAGAAGTTTTTCAATATGTAGCAACTCGTGTAAAGAATAAAATAATATGAAATGTTTTGGAACGAGACGATTCTATTCATGCACTATGATTTTATTGTGAATGTTGCATGGTTCCTATTATTTCACAGTTACCCTCTCTCCCTTATCGGTGCAAAAGCGTGTGAATAAATGAGTTCTCTTGACACTCTGTCGGGTGAAATTTATGTCGAACAAGTATTTTCAAAAACTCCAATTTCCCATTTAAAACCCTACCTATTAAGCTCGGTTGGACTATTTGTGATCTTTTCCTTGCCCATAGTTTGGGCTCTAAGCATTCTAATAATCTCTAATAAAGTACGGCCAGATAAACTCTAGATTGTGGTTTCTAGCCGAAAGCAAGTGGATGACATTGTACGTACCAAACAAAATAGAGATCGATGGCGTAATCACCTATTTCGAGTTTGATTTGCGTGGGTCTACCCCTGCTTCAATAAATAAATTGCAATCAGTACCGGATGACTTTTGCTATGTCTGCTTCACCAAATTGTGTCTTCTTCGTCAAGCTGTTTGTTCACCTTTTTGTACTGCTGGCCATGAATTACAGTAAATGCAAGCAGCAATAGCAGCAATGCTGTGTACGACGAAAATCATGAGGACGATTCCTTCAGTGGAAATTTGGATAGGCAACATGTATCGCCTAGTAAAAGCGCTATAAGGACTCTTTTACTGAATTTCTAAGGAAATCAACACCACCGATAAGGATAAATTTAAATGTTCTCTTGGGACAAGTAGAGTGCCACACTAACAATCCCGCGAGGAGACATCTTCATGTGTACCTAGAATCTGTAGGAAGAAGAATAATAATATATTCCCCACTTGGTATTCCTTGTAGAAGCCAAAAGATTACTTGTCAAGGAACGCCATTCCAAAACTGAGAAAACCAGCTGCCGATCACAGCTTGTATACGCCGATGGCAATGCTTTGCTATATTCGGTAGCTGCACTAAAAATGGTCCGGGACATTTTACTCCTTAATGAGAATGATTTCAATACCTTTCTGTAATTAAAATAAAGAGCGATTTTTTTTCTCTTCAAGAGAAACTCTGGACTCCCCAGAAATGGGTGGCATGTTTCTTTTCGCTCGGGTGCTGTCAGTTCAATCGAAGATGGCGTCGAAGCAGCAAGCACTCCGCCAAAGTGTTGTACAGTTTAACGAAACGTATGGTTATCGTGGGAAAAAGTTTACGGTAGACCACTTTCGAGACGAAATTCCCACATTCCAGAAAATGACAGGAAAAATCGAATTAAAATATAAGTCTAAGCATAAATTTGAAAGAAAACCCTAGTAACATTTGAGCAAATATTGTATATTAACAATATAGTCCACTCCTGTAAATCCCATACGAATCACAAAGGACATAAATGTTATCCATCTGTGGACGAGAAAGGTTTTTAATCTCAATAAATAATCATTCTGCGATTAGCGTCAAACGCGCCCAAGAAGTATAGAAAAGAAAGGTGAGCAAATTGCACGGCTCACAGAAACGAGTCTTGCTACTCCGCGAATTGATAGTTTTCGGTGACGTCAGAGAAATCGTTGAGATAAACAAACGAATTTCTCGAAAGTTAATTGACAATATTTGAGCTCTTATGGTGGAAAAAATAGTGTGCAATGGATTCTTGACGTAAATTACGCCATAATTACACTAGACACAGTGGATAATCAGTGCATCTGTGTGATTATTAGCGTAAATCGAAATTTAGCTGCATGCCATAGAAAACATATCCCACCATAATTTTCTGTTCACAGCAAAGGTATTGGACATCGGCATAGCTTCCTTGTGATTTATCAGGTGTCGATCATTCGTTTGCAGCAAACAATATAGGAATTTCATGTAATTGTTTTCACCGACGATTTCTATGACGCACGCTCGTCAAATGTTTACACTTTAAGACGTGGGCAAATTTTCTAACGTGTTGGTATTTGTGTATCTGAAACCTTGAGTATGCTGCCAGGCTTGCGCAACGTAAGAATCAACAGATGGAAAAAAGTTCTGCCAGGCCTGCGCAACGTAAGAATCAATAGTTGGAGCTCAGTGTAAAATATATCGTGGGTTTATCGGTGTAATTTGTTTTTGCATCAGCTGCATTTTAGGGATGCTGCTTTAAACTACCAGAATCTTCTCCAGCTGCGTTAGAAAAAATTATCCCAAATACATGTACTGCCCATAAAAGCATAAGAGTCCCATATTGAAAAAAACAGCAAGACGAGAAAAACACTATTGAAGATTTACATTCTCATTGAGCCTTATGGATGGGACAACCATGTTTTGGTATTTTTTTCGGGATTTTCATAACAAACTTGGTAATCTTATTTGTTCATTGTGATTCAGTGGTTATACAGAATACAATCCAACAGATAACTCATTTTCGTCAAAAATCCATATGGGACTCTTATGCGTTTATGGGCGTGTAAGCAAAGAATGAGATTTCCAGCATTTTCATCAGCGAAATATTTTTCTGTTTCCTTTTTTCTGCAAATTGTGCCTCTTAATGAACTGGTCAGACTACGCAATGATCGTTATCTCATGTGGGTATTAAAATATGATCATTAGAACGAAATCATGTAGCTTTCTCCTGCTGGAAAGATAATAAATCCAAAAAAGTTTTCTCCACCGAAAAAACTTAACACGTTAACATCATGCAGAAATCTATTGAATTATTTCAATCCATAAACACATTAAATACACACCGTTGCCACTTTAATATTCATTCGAGTGTGGGAGATATGGTTTTCAAATGAAATTCATGCGAACATGGTGTGAAAAGCACATCAACATCATAAGAAATACCATTGACTAAGATTTTCAAATGAATTACACGTGAATATCACATTATTTTACTTATAGATTTCATTGGCAGAAGAATCGGTGAAATCAATTGTTTTACATGTAGAAATGCACTACATGTTTTTCATGCGAAAGTCATGTGGAAAGCTCAATAGTATGGTAATGATCATTCAATGGATAAATATGTCATATTCATGTGGAATTTGTTTGAATTTAATTTGAATCACCACATGAAATGCTTTTTAATGGATTTTCATGTGAAATTCAAAGGGAAATCATTTCTTTAACATTTTAACATGAGAACGCACATGAAAGTAATGTTTAATTGCATATGGTTTTATCGTTTTGATTATGTCCAGTGTCCCTAATCTAGAAATGTTGCCACCTCTACTATAATGTATTGTGTTGAACTGAGAATTGTCATTACGTACTGCAAAATTTACAGTGTACTAGTAACCTTTTGTGCCATGGTGGCGCCAGTGTGGTGTCTTTTAAGAAATGCAGAAGTGAACCATATTGTTATTTTATAATATTTGATTTGAGGTTTTATGGCTCTCTTGAAGCCCATCTTAACACTCACAATGGACTTGTAGTGTGCTATAAAACTAGAAATGCTACTTGGGAAGTTATGCTGCACATCGCCATATCGGACAGAGGGATTTCATGCCGAGCGGTTTGGCCATCAATCAATAAGTGTACCAGGAGGAGTACCTTGAGAAAATTCTTCTGCCGTTTTTAAAGGAGCATCATGCGGATGAGAAGTGCGTCTTCTGGCCGGACAAGGCGTCTTCTCATTACGCCAAGAAGACGCTGGAGTATCTTGAGCAGAAAAAGATACCGTACGTGCCGAAAGAAAGGAAGGAAGTGCCCTAGTGTACAAAAATAATTGGTGGGCTAAGGATACGAAGTAGTTGACCACCAGGATCTGGAATTGTATCCGGAAGATGGACGTCAGTGCCGTCCACCGCTCTTGTGAGACCATCGCGGCTAAGTTGCGTCGTACGGCTGATCAGGGCCCCTTTTTTTTTTATTCAAATCGTTTATTTGATAAGGCACGTTGCGTTAGCTTAAAGGTGCCAATTTTGTTTTGTTTTACATTTTAAATTGCTTAAAACTAGGGGATTACATATTGATTTTTTAAAAATGAAACTAATGCGATTTTATAGCTATCTTATATATCTACACAAGGGGATAATATTGTTTTCGTAAGATTAGGGGGGTCATTTAGTTTTTGTGGCAATATGGTTTGACATTTTTATCAGTGAGATTATTGGAGCAAATAATGTTTAATTAAGGGGGACAATTTTTTACGACTAACTTAAAACTAGGAATAACTAGAGGGCATGATTGAATTTTGTAAAGATTCGTAATTATAGTTATTTTTGTGGGTAGTAGAGTTGGGCAATTTCAATGAGATTATATAATATAATAGTTAAAACTAGAAGAGACAAGAAGAGCTAAATGCTTCGTGATGATATTGGGTGGGGGGGGGGTAGGGGTGTTACTTCTGGGTATAAGAGTCAGGGGAGGGAGGGTAGACAAAGATGGCAGGGAGAGAAAATTATTTCAGTTTCAGGCATCGTGAGATCAACGGATGGATTACAAACTCGGGTGGCCTTCATCAGGGGAATCATGTACTGGGACGCCGGGTGGTCCTCCTCAAGATGGCAGGGGTTTTTCCAGACGATTTCGTAGTACGGCTCAGATGTGGATCGGCTACATTTCGAGTTAAGCGTGTTATGTTCGTGCCGTAGGTCCCGTGTTTGTTGGCTCATTCGATACAGATGGTTTGATACAGGTGGAAGAGCGTGCTGAGAATGATAAGGAGATAACAAGGGGCAGTTAGACTTGTATATTGATGGTTTTCACAAAGGTGTATATAAGGGACATATAGAGAACATCGCGGCTTGCCAGCACATCTCGAACCGGGACGTTGGTTGGTCTTCCTCGGGCCCGCAGGGTATCCATTAGCCGAGACCTAGCGGAACTGTACTCGGTGCACGCCCAGACAATGTGCTCGATGTCGTGATAGCCGTCGCCACAAGCGCAGATACCACTATCCACGAGCCCAATACGCCGGAGATGTGCATCCAGCGTGTAATGGTTTGCCATGAGTCGGGACATCACACGAATGAAGTCACGACCCACATCCATCCCCTTGAACCAAGGTTTCGTCGATACCTTAGGGATTATCGAATGTAGCCACCTTCCCAGCTCTCCACTGCTCCACGAAGTTTGCCAACTTTCGAGGGTTCTCTGATGAGTAATACTGAAAAATTCGCTGAAGCAAATTGGTCTTTCGTAAACGTCTCCTTCTAAGGCACCCACCTTAGCTAAGGAGTCTGCCTTCTCATTGCCCGGAATGGAGCAATGAGAAGGGACCCATACCAAGGTAATCTGGAAAGAGTTGTCAGATAAAGCACTCAGTAGCTCCCGTATTTTCCCCAAAAAATACGAGGAGTGCTTGCCTTGTTTCATCGAGCGAATAGCGTCAATGGAACTGAGGCTATCCGAAACGATGAAGTAATAGTCTGCGGGTAATGTTTCAATGACTCCAAGGGTATACTGAATAGCAGCTAGTTCTGCGGCGTAAACTGAAGCAGGGTCACTGAGTTTGTAGGAGGCGGTGAACTTTTGATTGAAAATACCGAAGCCAGTGGATCCTTCGAGGTTTGATCCGTCAGTATAGAACATCTTAGAACAGTCGACTTCTCGGAATTTATTATAAAAAATGTTTGGAACCACTTGTGGGCGTATGTGGTCCGGAATTCCACTAATCTCGTCTTTCATGGATGTGTCGAAGAAAACAGTAGATTCAGAAGTATTTATGAAATGCACACGGTTGGGATTGTAAGAAGAAGGGTTAATATTCTGCGCCATGTAGTCAAAGTACAGGGACATGAAACGGGTCTGAGAATTGAGCTCAACAAGCCTTTCGAAATTTTCAATCACGACCGGGTTCAAGATATCGCATCGAATGAGCAATCGATATGAGAGTTCCCAAAATCGATTTTTCAACGGGAGAACGCCCGACAGCACTTCGAGACTCATCGTATGGGTCGACTGCATGCACCCTAAGGCGATACGCAAACAACGATACTGAGTTCTTTCGAGTTTGATGAAATGTATGTTCGCGGCGGAGCGAAAGCAGAAGCATCCGTATTCCATTACCGACAGTATCGTTGTTTGATACAACCTAATTAGGTCTCCTGGGTGGGCACCCCACCATGTTCCGGTTATTGTACGAAGAAAGTTGATCCTTTGCTGGCATTTCTGTTTCAGATACCGAATATGGCATCCCCAAGTACCTTTCGAGTCGAACCAGACCCCTAGATATTTTACTGTGAAGACCTGAGCGATAGTTTGACCCATTAATAGAAGCTGTAGTTGTGCTGGTTCACGCTTCCTTGAAAATACAACTAGCTCAGTTTTCTCCGTGGAGAATTCGATACCCAGCTTAATAGCCCAAGCAGACAAATTGTCCAGGGTATTCTGTAATGGTCCTTGTAGATCGACAGCTTTGGGTCCCGTAACAGACACCACGCCATCGTCTGCAAGTTGCCTTAACGTGCAGGAATTGTCAAGACATTCATCAATGTCGTTGACATAGAAATTGTATAAAAGGGGGCTTAGACATGAGCCCTGGGGAAGGCCCATGTAGCTAAATCGTGATGTCGATAAGTCACCATGCGAAAAATGCATGTGCTTTTCCGACAACAAGTTTAGTAAAAAGTTGTTTAAAGTCGCTGAAAGACCATGCTGGTGCAGCTTCTCTGAAAGAATGTTGATCGAAACTGAATCAAAAGCCCCCTTAATATCTAGGAACACTGATGCCATCTGCTCTTTGCTAGCATAGGCCATTTGAATTTCAGTTGAGAGCAACGCAAGACAATCGTTCGTCCCTTTGCCTTTGCGAAAGCCAAATTGTGTATCTGACAGTAAGCCATTTGCTTCGACCCAATTGTCGAGGCGGGATAGGATCATTTTCTCGAACAACTTCCGGATACAGGATAGCATTGCGATCGGACGGTACGAATTGTGGTCGGAGGCTGGTTTTCCTGGTTTTTGGATGGCGATGACCTTCACTTGTCTCCAATCGAGTGGGACAATGTTAGCCTCGAGAAACTTATTAAATAAGTTCAACAAGCGTCTCTTGGCAGAGTCAGGCAGATTCTTCAACAAGTTGAATTTGATTCTGTCTGGCCCCGGAGCTTTATTGTTACACGACAAGAGAGCAAGTGAGAACTCCACCATCGAAAAAGGTGTTTCGTTCGCGCTATCGTGAGGAGACGCGGCGCGGTAAATCTTCTGTGCCGGGGCGGAATTCGGACAAACCTTCTTGGCGAAATCGAATATCCAACGGTTTGAATATTCCACGCTCTCATTAGTACTGTTTCGATTTCGCATACGTCGGGCTGTTCCCCAAAGAGTGCTCATCGATGTTTCTCTCGTTAATCCGTCGACGAACCGGCGCCAATAACCGCGTTTTTTGGCTTTCATCAAACTCTTCATTCGCTTGTCTAACGTCGCGTACTGTCGAAAACTAGCGGGTAACCCGTCGTTCCGGAAGGTCTTAAACGCGGCGGCCTTCTCTGCGTACACGTCTGAGCACTCTTTATCCCACCAGGGATTGGGAGAACGTTTTTGTATGTTCGCGCCGGGTACTGGCCTAGTCTGAGCTTGATTCGCGCTGTCGAGAATCAAGCCAGCCAAAAAGCTGTACTCTTCCTCCGGAGGAAGTTCTTGGGTAGATTCGATGTTGTCGGATATCGCGGCAGCATAGCTCTTCCAATCGATATTTCGTGTGAGGTCATACGAAATATTGATTGATTTCAATGGCCTTGAACCGTTATTGATTGAGACTACAATCGGCAGATGGTCGCTGCCGTGGGGATCAGGAATTACCTTCCACGTGCAATTTAACCGCAGCGATGTTGAGCAAAGGGACAAGTCTAAGGCGCTCGGGCGCGCTGGAGGAGCAGGAATCCGTGTCATTTCACCCGTGTTTAAAATTGTCAAATTGAAGTTATCGCAAAGATCCTGAATTAAGGAAGACCGGTTATCATCATAGAGGCAACCCCATGCTGTACCGTGAGAGTTAAAGTCTCCTAAAACTAGTCGCGGTGCTGGCAGAGATTCTAAGATGTCTTGTAGCCGTCGGTGCCCAACCGCGGTGTTGGGGGGAATATATATGGAAGCTATTCAAAGGCTTTTGCCTTTGGTTGTTACTTGACAAGCGACAACTTCAATACCTGTTATCGAGGGAAGGTTAATTCTGTAGAAGGAATAGCACTTTTTGATCCCCAAAAGCACTCCTCCATAGGGGGTGTCTCGATCCAGGCGAATAATATTAAAGTCGTGGAAGTTGAGATCTATGTCGGAAGTTAACCAAGTTTCACATAATGCAAATGCATCACAACTCAAATTATTTATTAAAATTTTGAAGGAATCGATTTTCGGGATGATACTTCTGCAATTCCACTGTAGAACAGTGATCAAATCCGTGACCTCGTTCGATGAGTTAGCCATCGAAGGATACAATCGCTGAGAGGAGGGGCCATTTAGCAGTCAACTGCTTCAAAAATGTTCTTACTGTAGGGAGAAAAGCTAACATAAGACTTTTAATAGGATCAGTAATATTGAAAGTTTTTATTATCCAGTCCACTATGTCCGAGAGTTTTATAATTCCAGTGCTGTGATTACTCTCGAACTGAAACAAAGGAACACTTGGGATTTTTGATGTTCCTGGAAGTGCTGGGAACTCCTTCTCTGAGCTTAATCCTCCGAGACCAGGAGCTAATTGCTTCGGTTTGGTTGCAACACTTCCAATAGATGTGACTTTCGGAGCCCCCTCAAGGGACACCTTCTGGCCTTTACAAGGAACTTTACGAGAGGAAGTGTTCCTCCTCTTCCTATAAATTCTAGGCACCCTAGTAGATGTTCCCTCTTGTGGGTTACCAGCCTCGCCCTCGTCAGGAGGCAAGTGAGTATAGATGTTTGCTGAGGATGGTGGCGTAGCATTCTTTAACATTTCTGCGAAAGAATGTTTGGATCGTCCCGCAAGGGAACGTTTCAGTTTATCCCCGCGTAGTTTGTACGCGGGACATGCCGAGATATCATGCAGACTCTCCGCACAGTAAGGACACTTTTCGGCTTGCTTACTGCACGAATCATCCAGATGATTCTCCCCGCATTTTCCACAGCGGGCCTTATTACTACAATGGGTGGCTGTGTGACCCAATTGTTTACACTTTGTGCAATTCATGACCCGCGGCACAAACAGACGCACAGGCAGACGAACCTTGTGCAAGAGGACGAAATTTGGCAAAGCGGTACCAGCGAAGGTCACCCGATAAGAGTTTGATTGGGGGTACGTTTTTGAACCATCCCCCGCAACTACTACTGAGTGCAAACGTTTGCACTCAAGTATTTTAACTGGCTGAAGTAAGCGGTCTCTGAATCGGCCAACCCCGTACTTCAGCAGATCCTCGCACGTCAAACTCTCATCGGTTACGACGCCTTCGGATTGTACTTTTACAGCCGGAATATACACGTTATAATCCCGCGTAAAGTGCTCACAGCAAGCAATATCGTTTGCCTGCTTTGAGTTGGCTAGCAACACCCTTATCTTGTCCGAGCGGACCTTTGAAATTTCGGTCACAGCCGAGAACCGTTCCGTCAGGTCTCTAGAAATCTGAAGAAGATTCAGTGATTTAGTCTTGGGCCGAAAGAAGACCACAAATGGACCAGTTGAGAGTTCTGGATAGCATTTGGGCCGGGGGGGAGCCTTAGAAGTTGAACCCGATTCAACTTCCATTTGACCATCCGGAGAGGGAACCATAGAAAACGTCAACGCACGGGGTCAGCGCCCGCGCAGACGGAAGAAAGCAATAAATGTGTTACAAAAGACAAAAACCACTTAGCTTTAAACTGGTGTCCAACGACGAACCGATCCAGCTTATACAGCTGGCTATTGTTTAATCCTCACACGCGAACAAAAGACTGAGGACCGAACCGAACTGGCAAAATAACCTTGAATGCGGATTAAAACTATTCTTTATCGCCTCACACAGCACTACGGACTAGAAAAAACAACCTCTGACTCGATGGAGAGCTCGAAAACGAATGTCATCAGGGCCCCTTCTCCAATATTCATTGGCATTTTTTGATGAATAAACATTATGTTTTTAATAAAAAAAAAATATGAATTCGTGGAAAATTTTGATTAGTTTTTTAACTATATGACTGAAAAAATTCTCATTTTCTATTGAACACCCGTTAGAGCAAATAGATAGCCGGAAAAAACAACGATTGTATAACATCAACGTTGTGTTAGGACTTTTAGAGTTGAATACTCTAAAAGTCCTAACACAACGTTGATGTTATACAAAGTTTTTTGAGCAGATATAGGATTTTTAAACAACGAACTGTCAGGCGTGTGAACGTTGTCCCCTAACAATGAATAGTGTCTAAATTCAAACAGTCACACGACATACCTGATTTTTATCATTTTTTTTATTTCGTTCGTCATGCGATTGATTAGTCCCGTGTCATGTGCCTGGGAGCGAAGACAGAAACTAGTTTTTAACCGTAAATTATTTGTTTGTATTCGTAGTAAATTGTTTATCTAACATTTTTTGTCAGAATGAAATTCGGAGAACTTGTTGAGCTTCTGAGCTATTGCGATACCACGACTGTTGACAGCATAATCAGCTAGTCTCGATTCAGGAAAAAGATTAATTCTTAGGCGAAGATTGCTCTCAGCAGCTTATTAGATATTACTGTATAGACAAATGTAGTGGGAAGTGGAACAATTACTAAAAGTGCTCATGTTACAATTTCATCATCACAGAGTGCTGTGACAATCAAACATAGCGTGCTGATTATGCTCAAGAACATTAACCAGAGTCTGTTGATTCGCGGAACAACATGCAGCACACCGCCGAATGCAACAACGTTAAAATCAGAATCCCGCTTTAGTATCTTTGCTTTGTTTCGAAGTACAAATATAATCACAAAAATGGTCTAAAAATTGTGATAAACTTCTGTTCAAACGCAACGAAAACTTGAATAGAAGATAGATGCTGCTCCAACACCTCGCTACAAATAAGTAGAGTGATAATAGAAACAGGGCAAAAGTAGGCCCATTACCCTATTTTTGGAACTAGTAGTACGCTTGATCCCACTTTTTTATTTTGTTTATAGAGATTTTAACCTTAGGTCATTCGCCTCTTTTCGGGTTAGAGAAATCTCCAACCCTATGTGCGGAGTTGGGAAACGAGCCCAGGTGAGCTGCGTACAAGGCAATCGATTTACCAACTACGCTATGTCCGTCCCCATCCCACTTTTGTTTTTAATTCATAACCTTTCAATGAAATATAAATTTTAATTGCAATGTTCGCTATCTTGTAGTCAATTCGAATTGTTAGAGATATGAATAATGTTTAAAGTCGAATACTACACACTTAATTTTTTCTGCCGAATCTCAGCTCAGCTCGAAATCCCAACAGTTGAGATCTCAGTAAACAATTTTTTGGCTGAGATCTCAGTAAAAGTGACGTTTCGAAGCTTTCACCGAAAATCAGCTAACAAATCTCACTTTACTGAGATATCAGTTTCTAAATTTGCTGATTACACGGCTGTTGGGAAATTGCCGAGCCGAATTGAGTGTGTATGTCCTGTCAGTAATTTGAACAGTTTTGAAAATCATACAAAAACGAGGTTTTTGTAAAAACGTGTGTGTGGTAACTTGATCCCCCGCCTACTAGGGCTAAAGAAACAAAGCACACTATGATTCATAGATACGAAAGTTCAGCTAATCACCTATCCTAACAAATTAATTAATAAGACTATCTTTTTAGATGTACGACAAACTATAAAGAAAGACAATATAAGTATTTGCAGTAAATCAGTGCTGTTTAGTTTGCTTATCCATTCTTTAATAACTTATACCATAATTTGTTGACGGAAAAAATATTTTGGATCAATTATTAGTGCCAGGCGCTCTACGAAAATGATGGTTTTCTATTTCTATACATTTCAAAAGTGTTTGAGAGAAATAATGATAGAGATCAATAATACCCAGTGTTACAGGGATCAAATATACCTGTTGTATGAGGTGAACAAAATTTACATTTTTTGTATGTGTTGTGAAACTTTTTATTCGAAAATCGAGTTTAACAGTTATATAAACAGTTTTTACCAAATTTTCCTCCTTAGGGTGAAATATAGCATAGTGCTTTCGCATAGACCTGCTAAGCCTAGACAAGTTTTGGATTCACTGTGTCTCATGAGCATAAACAGACTTCTGCTCGAACGGCACATCACGTTTGATCAGTCGTTCGATTGAAACACAAAGTGTGTTTTAGTTTTAAGGGATTTGCGTCAAGCCGGCGCTGATCTATTCCGACAATAAGTTAGTGTCGGTTTCTGATGAGGCGAAGCCGAAACGCAACTAAGTATGAAATAAGGATTTGTGCCCTCCTGTACAAATACTGGTTTTACCAGCAAATTTTCACCCTAGTGAGAACTTTTGGTTTTAACCAAATTTTCCTCCTTAGGGTAAAATATAGCATTTTAAACCAACTTTGACCACCAAAACTGATTTTCGTTAAATGATGCTTTGACATATTGTACAATGTTGATTCCAAAATCAAATTTTCGGACCCCTCCCGAAATTTTGTGCTGGATCCGCTCCTGGATCCTATGAAAGTCGGTTTAATAATATTAATGGTAATGTAGAAAAAATATTTTTTTTATTAAAATGTCTCTGAAGCGTGCAATTTTAATTATTTTGTGAATTGTGCTATGGAAATTATTTAATTTGTATAGAATTTAGACGACACTCAGCAGATGTTATTTCTAGCTGATATAATGACATCCAACCGATATGACAGCAAAATACGAAGTGTTTGTAAATTTACATTATTTTTTATATTTGAAACACCGTTCGTATATATGAAATGGGGTGTTGCTAACAACGCTAAAATATGCTCGCATGCCAGTCGAATAGCATGGACCAGATAGTTCTTACTTTCACAAAATCCATTATTTTCTTTATTTATAAGAGTCGCGCATTTTGTGAATGTCTTTTCGTTCAGTATAACGAAAGAAAAATGAATTTAAAAACTAATAAACTATCGCGGTAAATTTTTTTGGAACGGTTCCCATTTAATGAAATATTTGAAGAATTCTACTCCAAAAGTGACATCTAGAGATAGTGAATTTTAAGTATTTGAAGTTGAGGAAGTGAGTCAATTTTCAACATTTAAAGCGTGCATATTTTATTTTAGCTTTTATTCATCTTCGTAAATATCCAATAACTCGTTAACGCGAGCTGTAAATTCTACCTCCAAACCGCGAGCCACTTTCATGACCAACGAGGACATACGTTGCCCAAGGTAGTGGCTGAACTCTTTGTGACGATTGGATTGTTCGTTTTTCATGGAGGTACTAACGTCTCCAACCACGTTTAAAAGTCTGTGGATGTGTTCATCCACTTCATTAGATTTTTTTTTTCGTTGGCGGCACCGATGGGAGTTCTGGTATGTCCAATAGTTCCACATTTTCATATTCTGGAACGGTATCCTGCGTTTCTGGTTCCGACTCATCTGCTACGGACTTCGAAATGTAGTTGCTGGTGGTACTGATATATGAAATCGGAAATAGTTTTTTGTACAATCATAAATACAGTGATATTACCTTCGGCGCTTGCAGTGGCTCGAGAGGAATGACAGTTCCTGATACAGGCACCATTCCGGCTCATGAACATGCGAGCTGCCTGCGCCGGAAGTCGCCGTTTGTTCGACCTTTCTTAATTCTTTTAAATAACGGTCCCTAAAGTTTTTCCATTTTTTTTATTCGTTTACTGAAATATAATACAAAATTGTTTTGCGTAATATGAAACAACTAATACAATCGGGTCTTACTTGTTAGTTTTACCTCGTTGCTAACGGCCAACCAAAGGCTTTCTTTTTTGGCAGCATTCTGATAACTTTTATCGGATTTCGCGTATAATACTGGATACTTTTTAATCACATTTATAAAAAAACAATTCATAACTTCCTTCTCCGAAACTTCTTCCACGGTATCCATTTTTTCGTCTCGCTCAAATAAAATTTAACCGTAACATGAATAAAAATCAGCGCCGTCTTTGTTTTTTTTAAGTGTCCAAAAAACCCAATACTTTACGAACCATTATCATCATCATTTGGATTAGTGAAACACCTAGAACATTGAGTGACAGTTTCGAAGAATTTGGCAAACACTTTTAGAAGTTTAAGTTTTAGAAGTTAAGAGGTTTTAAAGGAAGTATACATCCATCATGGGTGTTAACACTATATCTAGAGTGTGTGGTTCATGATACGATATCTCTCGAGGGTTGATAGAGGAGCATAATGGGGAAATTTTTTGGAGGTTTTTGATAAATTGTAGTTTGTAGTCCTCTCCACATTTTTAAAACGTTTGGAAATATACATGGCTCAGCTCAGATTTTTGTTTCAGGTGTGAATTTAAAAACTTTCGTCAAAAATGACTTAATTTGTACATGATTAAGAGGTGTCTCCAATCAAAAACCATGTTGTTAGTATGTTTACATTATTATTTACACTCTAGTTCAATAGGCCCTACATGCCCACAGATCATAAAAGGTTGTCCCTTAGACTACCTTAGGATATTTTAACAGGTAATCATAGCTTTAATCGCAATAGAAAATTGGTTAACCTTCCGGAAGTAGCGCTAGTGCACTGAGTGCAAGCTGCTTTGAAACTCTAGCGAAATCGTCTTAGGGCACCAGCGGCTGTTCGTTCAGTGGGCCATAAGCGCAACTTCCGGAGGGTTAACTGAATTTTTATATAGAAAAGTATATCAAAACCAAGGAAAAATAGTAGTATTTTTTCTTGGTTTTGATATACTTGACCACATAAAAATTCAGTTAACAAATTTTCTATGGCGTTATTCTGTTAAAACATGTTAAGATATGTCAAAAGAAAAACGCCTGTAGTTTTGTCGGAGGATAAAACTTTTTAAACCTCTGTATAAGTGAAATTACTATGGAAACATCGCAAAAATACGATTTTAGATTGAAGACACCTCTTAATCATGTTCAAATTAAGTCATTTTTGGCGAAAGTTTTTAAATTCACACCTGGAACAAAAATCTAAGAGTTGACCCAAGTATATATATATATATATATATATATATATATATATATATATATATATATATATATATATATATATATATATATATATATATATATATATATATATATATATATATATATATATATATATATATATATATATATATATATATATATATATATATATATATATATATATATATATATATATATATATATATATATATATATATATATATATATATATATATATATATATATATATATATATATATTACTGGTTCAATTTTTTACTTTTAGCTCCACCAGGCTTAACTGATTCCTTTTATGGCCCTTAGTAATTGTGCAAATTTTGGTACCGATCGGCTGTGTCTACGGGCCCTCCAAAAATTCCAAAGTTTATATGGAAATTAGTATGAAAAATCGGTTAAAATTAAAAATAAATTCTTAAAAAATCACCTCAACAATCAATTCATGAGAAAACTATATATTTCTAAAGGTATTCTTCTACTGAACACATTCGTGGAACATTGTAAATTTGTGAAAATTCGCTGAGAAAAGTTATTAACTAAAGAAACAGCATGGCTTCAAAACAAGTGGATTTTATTATTAATCATAGCAACCCTGTTTGAATAACTTCATCGTTATACAAGTGTAAACTAGGCTTACCACTCACCGCTCCCGTATGGCGGATACATCACCCATCTACACCTTAAGAAATTACTCATAAAAACCTTTGATTCAAACTGCAGTTTCAGAAACAGTGCGGTAAAATATCAATTTCTAACGAAAATATTCGTTTCAAGTGAATCTGCGAGTCTTTCACTGTAAGCAGTGAAAGCAGTGCAGCCAATTTCTTTGTTATATTTAGATAGGTTGCCATAATACTACGTTCATCTCTATTATATTTTTGTTGCAAATTTGATTCTGATGAATAGGCTGTTATGCTGGCCAAATTTGCTAGAAACATGTAGAGTGTGATAAAAATGTTGGATTGATTTTGGCGAAATGTGTGTTAATAAAACGGTCATAATTATTAGGGTGTCCCAAAATGACATCGTGTTAAAAAAGTCATCGGGCTCACTTCTTAAATGAAAGGTTGGGGTATCAGGACCACTTTCTTCTTCGGAGTGAATTTGCTAAAACGCTCCCTATTGGTGGCGAATTTTGATTTTTCGAAAAATGGGCCGATTTTGGGTAAAATTTCAAATTCATGCTTGTTGAAGTGCTCCTGAACTGTCTTAGATTTTTTCAGCATTTTTTATTTTTCTGGAGATCAAAATGGAGAAGTTTAGTTAGTTAGTTTGTACAAATTTTGAAGTATAAGAGCGGCTGAGCCATTAAAACTTAGTAAAAAGTGTAGTTTTTGGCGTTTTTCATTAGTTTTTCTTCAAAACCGGGTATCTACATTTTTTTTAAAGTTTAGAAAACACTTCAAATAGTTGAGCCGAATAAAGGGGCGTAATTTTGTTGAAGACTGTGCACACCCGAGCAAAGTCCAACATCAAAATTACAGCAAATAGACAACATATTTTGATATTAAGCATCAAATTGAAATCTTATTTTGATATCAGTTTAAACTTTTTCAGATATGACATCATATTTTGATCTCATTTTGATGTGCTTGCATTTTTAGAAAAAAAATGTTTGTTTCTATTTCTTTGACAAACATCAAATTGATTACTTATTTTGTTATCAATGAACTATTTCACCATCTCAATTAGTTTTCAATTTGCTTTCACTGATAGCATAAATAGTTTTCTGTTTGATGTCATAGTGCAATTTTTTTGCTTTCGATTTTGATCTTTTAACCGTTAAAACGACCAAAATGATAACAATCTGAGCAATCATTCCCTACTACATCACAACATCAAGTTCTCAATTTGATATCAGACTCTGCTCGGGCAGGCACTGTAAAAGAGGTATGAGTTATATAAGTTTTTTGTTATGTAAGCTTCGACATTTTAGCAATTCACCAAAAATAATAATGTTTCAAAAAATAAAACAAATCAAATGTGCTTAGACCACATATTTTTTTTGGAAAACAGAAGGAAAATCATTTAAAGCGGTGTTTTCTGGTTGTCTTTAGTTCGTCAGGATCTGGTTTAATGAGAATTTTATGATTTTTTGTACCATCAATTATAAAAATAATGATAACTTTACTAATGCCATTCCAAGTCTTTAATTATTTTTAGAAAAGTTAATTCTCCATAATTATTTCTGGAAGGTTTATTCACCAAAATTATCGTACTAGAAGATGCGCTGTATTCTGTTGTAAAACTTTTTCGAAAATACAAAGCTTTCAAAATTGACTATTTCTGAATTGTGTGATTTAAAACGTGAAGTCGAGTTTTTCAACATTCTCCCCACCCTTCTACATTTTTCTTCACTCTAAGGTACTTAACATGGGAATGAGACTTTATATACAAAATCTGAATACGTTAGTCAATTCGGCATACAAATATACGCCACAACTTTTCACTAACTCGACATATTTGTTTAATTTTCAAGATTTTCAACCCCACTAGGTGATTATTAAAATACTAAATAATTTTTAAAAAATCGTCAAATGCTCATAAAAACCGATTCTGATGTAGTAGAGACAAGAAGAAAACGCCATTTTTCATCATTTTCCTCATATTTTACGAAAAACAAAATGCGGATTAAGCACAATGAAATTGTTTTATTTTGTAGAACAGTGTTATTTTTTATGAATAGCATAAAATGTGAAAAGGTTATCTAGCAAAAACTTAAATAACTCTTACCACTCTAGCTGTAGATATACACTTTCTTCAGCAAAAATACGCCCCTATATTTGGCTCAACTACTTGTGTTTCCTATGCTTCTAAAATTTTGTAGATACCCAGTTTTGAAGAAAAACTAATGAAAAACACCAAAAATTGCTAAGTTTCAAAGGCTCTGTCGCTCTTATAATCCACAATTTGTACAAACTACCTAACCAAACTGCTCCATTTGGATTTCCAGAAAAATAAAAAATGCTGAAAAAAATCTAAGACAGTTCAGGAGCACTTCAACAAGCATGAATTTGAAATTTTACCCAAAATCGGCCTATTTTTCGAAAAATCAAAATTCGCCACCAGTAGGGATCAACAAATTCACTCCGAAGAAGAAAGTGGTCCTGATACCCTAATCTTTCATTTAAGAAGTGAGCCCGATGACTTTTTAACATGATGTCATTTTGGGAAACCCTAATAATTTTGTGTATTATAGCAACATATCCAAATATGACAAAGAAATTGGCTGCACTGCCAACCTCTCTAGCTGCATCCACTCATCTGTCATCTGGCACAAGAAAGGCAAGATAACCAAAAATACGAAGCCAGTTGTGTCTTCTTGTCTTAGGTTTACCCGGATCTCATTTGACTGGTGCTCACTGGGTAAATTGAAAGCGGATTTATTCATTTGAGAGGATCAAACGAAGGAGGTTGACTATGAATGACTCATTTGACTGACTATGACTCATTTGAAAGCGACGGTGAGTGAAGAGCCATGAACCGAGCTTCAGATCAACAGCAACTGATGCGTTAAATGAATATGAATGCTACCGTAGACGACTGATTGACTGCGTTCACTCAGTTTCGATTGAATGAAATGAAATTTTACTACACTGTTCAGAAATATCGAAACATTGCGCTGATACTGTCTGTAGGACCCAATAAAGATAGTCACCTCACAAATCAGGACTCCCATACCAGGTTAACAAAACGTGACTACATTATCGCACCTGGCTTGCAAAGCAAAATGATTTTCGTAACTCTAGCAACGGCACTGTCAGACTGATGGAAACCTCGATGGTAACGAGGAGCGGATTAATCAAACTTATGTAAATATTTGACGGTTTTATCTGATCGTACCGTATAACTGGGGCGCCCGCCGCCGCCGCCGCCGTTGGGAATGGAGCACGCGAGTCCTAACCGGGCAACAGCAAAGGTGATTATGGCCGGTGGTGGTAGAGCGTTTATCCTAATTTTCAGATTTACCCGTTGATGGAGTATACAGAATGCGATCGTTTGATGTAATTGCTGCGTTTGTCGAATTAATTAACGACTCACAGCAAAGTTCAAACGAAGCAGATGCTGATTTTATCAGACTGCTGTATAGTTTAAGGGTATGTATACGTATTATTTATATTCGACGGGAATAACCACCAGGGAAACTGTTATTATTCGAATCGAATGGGAAATAATTTAGCAAATTTATGGTTCGTAGCGAAGGATCAATAAATTTAAATGTCTAACCAACTGCTTGAGTGTTTGGTGGTAATTTTCGCGCACTACTGGGAAAGTATGATTTATTATGGTACACTTTATAAACATGAAATGTGATCGAAGTGTAATTTAAACATTCACCTCTAATCGTTATATTTGTCAAAGAATTTATGTTTTTGTCGGTTTTCATAGTTAAACTAACTAACTCAGACGTTTGCACTTGCCATACGACACAGAAGTCTAATCGTACATCACGCTTAGACACAGTCCGCAAGGTGTACGGAAAAATTCGTACTAATTGGCCAGCTCAATTATACTGTGTGCATATCCATTTGCTTCTAATTTCATGAGACTTCTAAGACAAATAGTTGCAGAGGTAATATTATTTTACCATTGTTAATTCAAATTAAATCAAACTAAAACACACAGAGAATCGCTCTTGCATCTGAATATAAAATATCAAAATAACTACACAATTTATAAACTGGGAATCACCCTTCCGGGGGAAGAAATCCATAAAGCAAAGGCAATAAGACGGCTCGACCTAATTACGGATGTCTGAAAAGCGTGCGCCCATCGCGAAACCGGCCAACTGAAAATCCCGCTATCAAAGCAGATATCAAGCTACATACAAATATATACGTACCATGCTTCCAGACAAGCCCGAGACGCCAAAGGACACCGCAGACGAAAACGATGACTACAACGAGGACGATGGGATCGATCAGAAAATACGACGAGAACTGGCGTTTCGTTGTGGGATTTGCGTGTGTGTGGTGTAAAAAGATGTCGTAGTACAGACATAGTGGCGTCTTTAATGTTTTATTATGAATTTATGTAAGCAGTTTTTCTTGTGTCCTTCTGCACTTGTTTGTAGAAGTGTGCAGAGCTACCCTCACCGATGGTGGCCGCTTTTAGAGCTTTTTTTTCTCAATTTTGCCAAGCTCCACTGCTCGGGTAGGGATTTGTGAGAGGGAAGAAGTGCTGCTACTCAACACAACAAAACTGAACCATCGTGTATGCCGGCAGACTGCTATAACTACTGGTTTCGCTACACATAGTGTTTCACGTCCGTCGTAGTGGCGCATTTTCACATCCACGTGGTTACACGAGGCGCTAGAAGCTGGACGAATGTTCTCTTGAGGAAGAATACGGTGATGTTATTTTCCAGTCGAAGGCGAATTGAAAACATTCCAAGAAGGAAAAATTGATGGTGGCAAAGTCGTGAGAGGGTGAGCAAACCTACCAGTTTGTCATCGCTGTGTGGTTTGTAGACAGTAGACAATGCGGTGAGCTTGATATGACTTTTTTCGTGAAACCCGGTGTGCTAGTACTAGGTACTAATCGCAACGAAAAATGTTTTGTTTGCATTTTGAACAAGTCTGGCGTAACTTTTTGATAGAACGTATCGATTTTTCAGAAACTCGAGTAAAGTTGATTAAAATGTTACAAAAATCAATTTTTAACATTTTGAAGAATGTGACGATTTCTGCTAAATTGAATTTACGCGACATTTTATGTATGTATTATGTATTATATATTGGTTCTAGGACCGCTATGGGAGCCGAAGATCGCGCAGATTTTCGATCTACTAGAACTGGTTGGCTAATCACCGTAGCGTAGCTGCTCATGCAGCGGCTTTAGGCAATAAAAACCGATACAGGAGATGAATGGGCTTGTTATCTCAGGAATCAAAATATATTGGCTCAAATGGCAAGTTTCTTATATGTAGTCGGGAATTTGTAACTTGCCGTGTTTTTTCATCATTTCCTGTGCGGAAAGAAAGAAGAAGGCGGAGGAAGGAAGTAGAATCGGAAAAGTGGGAAAAATAACAGCACAAAAACAAATAGTTCAACTCGTCTGCGAGTAAGCCTAAAGCTCTTTACCACATTGGATAAGAAACTTTATTATGTCTCTGAGTTTCAGTAATCCAAATATGGTGTCGTCTATGTAGGGACAGACGAAAACTCGAAATCGCAATTATGCTACTGGTGGGCAGTTACATATCAGGTGATATGCGGTTACGTAGTCGGATTCACAAAGATCAGATGAAAAAGACTCAGTTCGTGGAATAGTTGCCATGTAATAATTGAGTTTGCAGTCGCCGGTTAAAGCCCTGGTCAGCATGCCGCAGTTGAGTTTCGAAAAATGTAGGAGATTTTTCGTAATTACTGGGCACGGTTGTTCAAGAAACGCCTTTGTTTGGCGACACGTTTGTAGATTTCTCCAACCATTGCGGTGCTCGAACGAAGCCCAGGATCGTATTTTTTCTCTTATCCAACTTGTCACTGCACCTGACCTAGCCAATTCGTCTGATCATTCATTTTCAGTAATACCGGAATGTCCGGGCACCCAGACAAGATAGATAGTGTGGACAATGTTTAGTTCTTCCATTTGGGTTCGGCACACTAGTTTGGACCGTGATTTGTCTGAGCTAAGGGCCTTGATTGCAGCCTGACTATCGGAGCAGAAGCTTATAACTTTGCTGGACAAGCTCTGTTGGAGGGCCAATTGTACCCCGCACATAATCGCAACGATTTTTGCTTGGAATACTGTACAGCATGTACCTGGTGAGGGAGATTGTTCCAATCTCATTTCACAGTAGACACCAGCATCACTACGTCCCTCCATTAGAGAATCTTCAGTGTAACAGACCACTTATGTTCGATGTCTCTCCATATAGCCAGACAACCACTCCTCTCGAGATGGAATCTTCACATGGAATGTCCTGTAAGGAAAACTACATATGAGTGTTATATCACAGGGAGTAAGAATATCTTCACCCCATGTAACCATTTGTGACCACAAACGTGTATGACTGGTAGCAAGATCAACATGGTTACTGTTCCAAAGCCCAGTAACCTGCAGTATGTGTGCACATGATAGCGCTTCTGTTTGAAGTGTATGGGTAATTGTATGATATTTTAAAGTGCCTCGAGAGCAGCAGTAGGAGCACCAGTCCCCGTCATGAGCGCCATTCTTTGCTTTGACTTTATCTCAGCCTGTTGCAGCGACGAGCAAATAATGCGGTAACTAAGCATTGCGTTTATCCAACCTGAGATACATGCAGATATCCCATGACCGCGCGTCGCTTCCAAAAGAGACTGTATATTACATATACGTTCTAGGACTCCTGTGCAAACCGAAGTTCAAGGCTTCAAGGCTCAATTACCGTTACCAGCACTCATCCTGAACAAAAGGACAGTCATCTCGCAGATTTTCGATCTACTAGGCCTGGTGGACGAGGAAATGAATGGACTTGTTATCTACCTTTGCATCTCCGCAGCAAGTGCAGGGAGAAATATGGTACACTAAATGCATCCTCAGCCATCTGCATTCCAAGATTAGTGTCGAAGGTCAAGACGGACACCATGCTTTTTTACTATATCTTAGAGAAGGTCTACAGTGTATGCTGCTGCGCCTGGTCAGATTGTACTGCTGGGATTCGCACTTAGCTACGAAATCCAAGATAGCTCTATTTGCCACCTGCTAATCGATTGTTCGCCGAATGCTATGGCAGCCATGTTGTCGGCAAGACTGTACAAGAAGATGTAAAAGGAATTCTGGTAGGGCCTCTAAATACCTGGTTTATACGCCAGACGACGAAGTCCGGGATTACCGATCAGTTTGTCCTGGCTAGCTTTATTTCCTAACCCTACCGCAGAATCCATCTCCAGTTCCTCTCCAACTCCAAGGCTGCCAATACCTACCTGTCCTTACGAATATTTCCAAAAACTTCCCAAATTAATAAAAATCAAATCATCTTTCTTTAAACAGTTTAGAGAAACTTTTCATTTAAACTCTTTTATTTTTGAATGCAAATTTCCTCTATTTTAGAAAGCTTTCAGAGTTTATTTTCTTGTTTTCTCTCCTATCGCTATCCTACCTTCGTGACGTCATTTAACCTTTCCTAATTTCTTCCGAATCTTGCGGGACCTAAAATCTCTCCCTCTCTTCTTCCCATACTTTACAATTTTAAATTCCCTACTCTCAACGCGCACTATGAATGTTCGTATGTATGGTTGGTCGTACTTACAGGCACTGGAATGGTTACCTGGTTCGCTCTCGAATGGTGAGTAGTCCAACGGTTTCGACTCACCATCGGGTGCTGATGGGTTCACTGTCCAAGTGTCCACCTGCTGTGCTGGTGTTCGTTTTGGGCCACCCGACGGGTGGGTGGTAACTGTACCGTCTCGATGATCGACGGACGATGTTCTGTTCACTGTGGGCCACTAGTGAATGGTGGTAAAGCGTGCTGCTTCGGTTCGCCCAGGGACGATTTATACGGCGGTCGATGCGGGCCACCAGTGACGCGGTAAAGCGTGCTGCTTCGGTTTCACTGTTTTTTACATTTCTTACAAAAGAAATGTATAGGATTCGCTCAAACTTTGAAAACTTTTTCCGAGGCCCGGAGGGCCGAGTTTCATATACCAATCGACTCAGCTCGACAAATTGAGACAATGTATGTATGTGTGTATGTATGTATGTACGAAATGTCATGTAATTATCTCAGCAATGGCTGAACCGATCTTAATGAAACTAGTTTCAAATGAAAGGCCTAACGCTCCCATTTGTCACTATTATTTTTGTTTTTCGATATGTTGTTTACTTTCTGAGATATGGGTAATTTTGTCAAAACAGGGCTGGTTTGAAGCGAATAACGTTCGAACAGGGCAACTATATCGCTTGAAATAAACAGAAACAAAAAGCTTATGAAAATACCTTTCTCACAAGCTATAGATTGTCAAAATCCGTTCACGAGCGGCGGAGATATTAAACATTTTGTATTTTCATTCTTCGCTTACCAATTTCCACTAACGAAAGCCAAGACCGTTCCATACAGAGTATTGCTTTGCTGGTTTTTTAGGGTCAAAACTAAACCGATTTTGAATATCCGGGTATGCAAACACATCTGCGTGATTCAAGGATTTTGATTCCGAAATCATTTAGTGAATTTACTTAATAATCAATTACCTATTTCTCAAAAATTAATAAGCAAAGTTCATTTCGAAGACAAAATAATGTGTAAATTCACTTCAATGTGCAAATTTGTCCAGAGTTTTTTAATTTCGATTATAGAGGTTTTAACCTTAAGGTCATTCGCCTCTTCGGGTTAGAAAAATCTCTTATGAAAAATTTCTAACCCTATGTGCGGGGTCGGGACTCGAACCCAGGTGCGCTGCGTACAAGGCAATCGATTTACCAACTACGCTACATCCACCCTCATTGTCCAGAGTTGATGAATTTACCCGTTGGATTGAGCAATGCGTTCACTCGTGAGATAAACGTTGGATGGTATATGAATACATCAAGTAATCCTCCTAGTAGTGAGAAAATAGATTTCTAATATAATTCATATTCATATTAGACTCGTAGCATCACCAAGAGCAACTGTATTTTTGAATAACAAAATTGTAGTGAAAATTTATCAGTTGCATTATTGAAAATAAAGATTTAAAGAATCAAAATTTCGCACTATAAACAAAAATAATGTCACAGCTCTAACCATCATTTACCATTCCTCACAACTGACACTGAGTTGTACTGAAAACCACAATATACAGTTTTCATGATCAATGTGACTAAAAGCATATTTATTTGCGAAAAAATACGACATGTAATTTCAAGAATGTTCGTGTCTCAAAGCAGTCCAGGGGCACTTTCAATACTAACTGGCTTTTCGATGAATTTAAGTACTTATTCTGGTAGTTTGAACCATTTGCATACCTTACCTTTGCAATGGTATTGCTTTGTATAGGACTCATTAACCCATATCTCCAGAACGAGAGTTCCGAACGAAACAATTCGCAAGTAATAAGGATGGGTGGAAAAAGACTGCATTGTAATCGACTGCATGTATGAGTTTTATGCCATCGACAATAATATAATTGCCAACATAGCCTGGACACTTGACACTCTTTTCTAGATATTTTAATGCGAATGAATACTATTTACAGGTGGCCTTTTCTCAGTTTACTATTTCTAATTACGCGTTAAAATACTGGACCTGAAAATTCCATTCTATACAAAATCATTTTTCAGATGCCTGTAACCAAAAAGATATCTTTTAATTCCAAAACAAATTCCTGATTTCTAGATTTTCTGATGACTAATTAAGGACCATCAATAAAGTAGAAACACCAGATAATCCTAAAAATTCCGTCAAGAAAAGAAGAACGAAAACGTGCTCTTTGCAATTGGATTTTCACAAACATTTCAGAATATTCTGAAACAATGGTTTTGGCATTCGTGAAATTCGTTTTATTCATTTACTTCATTTCAATAACTTTTTTAAAATATTATATATTCTCATTTTTTCCAGCTCATTCCTTTAATGTATTATATTCGTTTGGTTTATTTTTTCCATTTTAAATATTTGACTAATAATAAATATATGATCATTTCATTTTAAAGATTTTTTTCATTTAGCATTGTTTTTATTTATTTTGTTTATGTGACCTAATTTTATCTATTGTATTCATTTAATTCTTTGTATGCATTCCGATCAATTTATTATCTTATTCGAATTATTCATTTAATTTATTTTATTCACTGTTTTCTAATATTTTTTCTGATGTTTTTCCGGTTCACACTTTTATTCATTTTAATAATCTGACTAATTTTGTTCAGTCATTCACTTTATTCATTTCATCTAGAACATTAATTAGATACAATATGATTTCTTCTATTAATTCTATTACTTTTTAATATCGCTGTTTTTTCATTTAAATAATTTAACTGCTTAAAAACAAACAAAATGATAAAAAGATAGAAAACATTTTTATTGTGATAAAAATTCTTTATTTTGTTTATATTATTCATTCCATTCATTTTATTGATTTTATTAACTCTCTGTTTATCCTGTTATTTATGAACAACATTTTCAAATAGCTTTACTGCCCATGCTCGCAAATCAGTCCCATAAAGATATAAAACGGGACAAATATGCGTTCATGGGCAGTATAACTTTGGGATTGGACAACGTTTCTTCACAAAAAAGTAAAACTAATAATTGTGACAATCACCGTTTATTTGAGCGCTAATGTTTGCAAGAAAGATCCGTATAACTCAAGTTATTGCAATTGTTTTGATTGGATTTCACTAGAGCAGTGCTGCCAGAGACATTTTCAGTTATCGGTGAAAAATTATATTTTGATATATCTTCGTTTTCTTCAAATATTTTTGAAAACTGATAAATCTTATTAATTTGGACTGCTTTCGGCTACCTTTTCTGCCCAAACTATTCAAAACTTTGCAGGAGATGTGTATTAAGGATTAGTATGTAAAAAATCAGCAGCTTCTAACACTGCTAGAGAAGCATCTATCTTGATCAAAACAGGTTTTTCGTGTTTCTTTACTCTAACACTTTTAAGAAAAACGGCTTTGGTACCCTATATATGCGACAAAATAATTCGGTATGAAAGAGTTAATTTAGTCCATATTATTCATATTAGGGTAAGGTGGGGCAAATCCGACCGTTGGGTAAACCCGATCCCCTCTGTTATCGAAAATCGAAAGCACTAAGCGAACTAATATCAATGTTGTCGTGTAGAGCATCGAAAATAATTATAATGGTGGTATGACAGAATTTTACTAGTCTACATTGAGATGCTCAAACCTTATTGTTGTTTTTACAACTTTTGATTTGATTTTTGTGTATCATTGACTACAGGATATTTCTTATTTTTAAAGTGAAAGCATAAAAAGTGTAAGTGGATTTAAATTCTTTGATTAAAGGCCTACAAAGTGCATAGATGAATTTAGTCCAACTTTTTCATCATTTTTTTTAATTGCATCGTAATGAAAAATGACGCGGTGGGGCAAATCCGATCTCTAAATAGTAGGGTAAATCCGACCGCTTTTTTGCTAAGAAAATGATTATTTATAAACTTGGAATATATTTTTATTGTTATTTTTTATTATTTTTTCACAATGCTTCATAATTACAAACGAAAGATACAAAAACGTGATGAATATAGTATTCGTCTAGTAATTGCTCCGAGAAAAATGGGAATATCTTTACGTACTACTGCTCGTGATTTGGACATTCCAAGATTGACATTGAATTCCATTTTCTTCATGCTACAATTCAATAACATAACATTCATTGATTTATTTTCAATGATAAATCCATATAATTTGGGTATTATCTATACTAAATCAACCAAAAACATAGGCGGTCGGGTTTACCCCACCATTTTTGAAAACAGCAAGAATGAACGTTTTCGTAAAACACTGGTATCTCAAAGTTTTCCCAAGATAGGAATAAAATACTATACATTGAACGTTGTCCAGAAGTCTAACCTTTATTTTGGTATATAAAACGACTTGATCCGATGTAAAATGAGCATTTTACAGCCAAAACCATTTACTAGGTCGGATTTGCCCCACCTTACCCTATTTATTTTATTATTCCAATTTTTATATGGTTCTATTCATATTATTTATTTCAATCATTTTATTAAATGGTTAGTTTTTCCCAGTTCACATATTTTATTCAGTTTCTTAATTTTATCAATTCGGTTTTGCCAGTCCTTTATGCTATTGTATGATAGCTTGTTATCCTGAAACAATTTAATTTTCTCTCTTAATATCGACTCGTTTTAATATCGACTAATTTTAATTTGAGCTAATTTGATTTATTTATTTTATTAATTTGATTTATGTTAATCATTCTATCCATTTTATGAATAACTTTTTTATTTTTAATTTTGTTTTGTTTTATTATTGTTCTTTAATTTATTCAGTTTATTCGAAGCGTTATTCGTGCACATCTCACATCTAGTTGCTTGTAAATTTAGCGTGTGATCGGCTAGCTAATGAATAATACAACAGTGATATGTGTAAGAAATGTCTCATCTCACTGATAGGTGGATTAAATCGGTTTTTTTAATTCATTTCGTTTATTTGATAGGCACAAATGCGTTAGCTTGGCGGTGCCGAATTCTTTTGTTTTTACATTTTGAATATCTTAAAACTAGGGGGTTACAATGTTGAAATATTTTGTTTATAAACGAGAAAAAATTTACAGCTATCTTAAGACTAGAAAAAAAATTCTATATATAAGAGAGGGGGCAAAACATTTTTTTTTATGAAAAATTTTAAAACAAGGAATTCAATAGTAATAGTTTTTTAGGAAATATTTACAGTTATCTTAAAACTAACAATATAGTTTGGTACACAAAAGGTGGAACAAATATTTATGAAAAATTTCACAGATGTTTTAAAACTAGGGATACAATTCTGTTTACAAGATGGGGGACAATAGTTTTAACAAAGAGTATAAATTACAACTATCTTAAAACTAGGAATACGGAATACAAATTTGATTTTTTATTGGATACTTATGCTTGGTCATTTCCAAAATCGGTGTAGAAGTAGTTGTATCAACGGTTTCAATGTTGCTGATGCTGCGGTTGGACGATTTCGAGCAGCGCGAAGTGGAACTTCGTTGCGGCGGGGTTGGCGTTCCATGGCCGGTGCTCTGCAGACGGTGCTCGCGTGCACCAAGGGTTGCCCACGTGGTCGCACGACGAGAGCGCGGTACAGGGTCGCTTCTGGGCTGTTAGCTACATGCGTAGCAGGCGAATCTCTCTGGCGTTCCCTTTAAACACGACTCGCTTTCGTGGCTACCGGTAATGGCGGGAGGTGCCGCGAGGCCGAGATTTTTATTGCTTCCAACGCACTCCAGATGTGCCAATAGTAGCACGCAGTCACGAAACGATTGTCACATCCGGGGGAAGAATACCCGAGGTCACTGCACTCACAAGAAATAGCGGGATTAGTCCGTCGCCGCCCTGCTGAGTGAAGTTGTGTTGCACTCCGGTGCTTAGCAGGTCCTTAGACCAGTGAATAAATAACCGGAAACCCAACGATGTCAGCCGCCACCGTGGCAACTGCGAAACAACCAAATATTAAATTCAAACATAGTCTTCAGGATGCCCTCATGATGTAATTAATTTAGGCATTATTCAATTTACTGACGAAGATATTCTAACTGCTATGAGAGAGCTAAAGTCTTCAACATCGGCAGGACCAGATGGTAATCCTTCCATTATACTGAAAAGATGCCCAAGCGCATTGTGTACGCCTTTAAGACTAATTTTTAACCAATCGCTGTCGCAATCAACGTTCCCCGTCTGTTGGAAAAAATCAGTTATGTTTCCAGTTTTTAAAAAAGGTGATAAGCAAAATGTTGCGAACTATCGTGACATAGCTTCACTCTGCGCTGGCTCAAAGTTATTTGAAATATTAGTAGGAAATGTGCTGTTTCATGAGACCAGAGCATATATATCGAAGGACCAACATGGCTTTTTTCCTGGTAGATCGACAACTACTAATCTAGCCCAATTCACTTCGCTCTGTATTAAAAATATTGAACTTGGATCTCAGGTCGATATTGTATACACGGATCTCAAGGCTGCATTCGATCGTGTAGATCACTCTCTTCTACTGGCAAAGATGAAGCGGCTGGACGCTTCGGAATATTTTATAGGGAGCTTAAATCATATCTCGTAAATCGTTCTCTATCTGTAAAAATAGAAAATAACGAGTCATACAGTTTCATCAACTTGTCGGGAGTGCCTCAAGGGTGCAATCTAGGACCGTTGCTTTTCTCGTTGTTCTTCAATGACGTTTGTTTTGTTATACCTCCTGGGTGTAGACTTATATATGCCGATGATCTCAAACTATTTCTTATTGTGCGGTCAATAGAAGATTGCAAGGAACTACAGCAACACTTAGATGCTTTCTGTAGTTGGTGTAATCGCAACTTGCTGGCTCTCAGCGTGTCCAAGTGCTCCATAATATCTTTTACACGTAGAAAAAATCCAATACTGTGGAACTACACCATCTCCGGGGAATCGCTAGAGAGAATGACAGTTGTCAGAGACCTCGTTGTAGGGAAAAGAGGGTAACAGTGGAACTATGAAAACGTATTGTTTTCATAGTTCCACTGTTACCCTCTTCCCCCTACTTCTGGACTCACAACTGACATTCAGAAATCATTACTTTCATGTTACAGCACAGGCAAATAGAAATCTCGGTTTCATTATAAGAATCGCCAAAGAGTTCACTGATCCATATTGTTTGCGGGCGCTCTATTTTTTCACTTGTGCGATCTGTCTTGGAAGCTTCAGCACCCATTTGGTGTCTTTACACAAACATTTGGATCAACCGAATGGAAGCAGTGCAGGCAAGATTCCTCCGTTTTGCTCTTAGAACTCTGCCGTGGCGTAACCCAACAGAGCTACCACCGTACATCGATCGCTGTCGTCTGCTCGATATGGAAACCCTAGCCAAAAGGCGGAACACATTTAGAGCAGTATTTGTTGGGAAGATATTAACTGACCAAATAGATGCTCCAGATATTCTCTCTCAAATAAATGTCAATGTGCCCCCGAGAAGTCTCAGACCGCATAACTTTTTAATACTCGAGTTTCAACGCACCGAGTACGGTATAAATAAATAAATAAATAAATAATTATAGAATTTTGTGACGAAATGCTACGATGGGGGAGGGGGTGTTAAAAATCACTCAAAAAATGCTACGTCATTTATGGATCATCGCTTATGCAACCTGCGAAGTATTCCACTGAAAATATGAATTCGTAAATATAATGAAAATGATCGTGCAATGTACGAGATCATTCGTCGTTTTCTGCAACGAAGTATTTCCGTGCATTGTAAATAGTAGGTTTTGTTCATTTCATGAACTGAATGGTCGCTTGGTGAACGAAGGTTTTCGTAATTTTTACATATTTATTATGCATTGCACGAATATTACCGTTCATAACGACATTAGTTTTCGAGAATGAACGAAATGTTTCGTTTATTTTAATAAATGATTGCGTATATTACGAACGATTTCGTTAGTCGCACGAATTCATTTCGTTCATCTTAGCAAAGTTTTCGTATTTAATAGCATATTATTTTGACATTGCTCTGCCAGAATATGCAACGAGCTCGGTTTCTTTGTGAATTGTCCCGGAAGAGAGAAAAATTCAAAAACCAACGAACAGTTCACGATGGCTCAACTGAATCCAACCAAATCCGTTCTGCTCCGGCTTCTGGATCAACTGCAAAATAAGGTTCAGGAAATCTTCCTGAAACCGGCGGACACGGATACGGTTACTAAAAACAGACCAAGACCAGGCGCACTCAGAATGGTAAAATACTGTTCGAACTGAAGAAGCTCCATTGATCAAGAGCTTGACCTATCGGTAACTCATGGCAGAATCGATGGGTGGAGAAGCGAACGTGAGAGCTTCAGTTCAAGAAGCGGTAGGCGATTGCAGGAATGTGGACAAGATCACAACGGTAGAAGAAGTGAGAAACACACCAATAGAGCGATGTAACCTGGAGAAAGAGCAGATGAGAATCAGGTTGAGGAAAGCGTATAGAGACATACAGACAGCAGCGATACGCTTATCGCCAACCAGCTTTTATCGACCAATAAGAACAAAGTCGAATGGTCGGTGAGCTCTATACGATTGATCTCTAGCGGCACTAAACAAACGGAGAGGTGTTTCAGGTGTCTAGGTCTCGGCCATTACGCAAGAAATTGTAAAGGCCCGGACAGACCTGATCTGTGCAGAAAATGTGGGGAGAAGGGATAAATTGCTAGGGACTGCAAAAAGCAACCAAATTGCGTGCTCTGCACAAAGGAGGGCGGAAAGGACTTCATGACGGGAGGCTTCTTATGCCCAGAGTACAAAAAGGCGAAGGCAGACAGACCAATAATGATGGACGTAACCCAGCTTAATCTCAATCGTTCCGACATCGCACAGTAACTGTTGTGGCAATCAACAACAGAAACGAAGTGCGACGTTGCAATTATTGCAGAGCCGTATCGTGTTCCTCTCGATAACGGTAACTGGTGTGGATAGTGCAGGAATGGCAGCAATCTTAGTGATGGGCGGTTTTTCTGTCCAAGTGGTGTTGAATAGAACACACGGAGACTTCGTCATCGCCACGATCAACGGCGTATTCGTATATATCTGTTATGCCCCCCCCCCCACGGTTGCACTAGAGCAATACACTCGGATACTGGACGCACTAACCGAGTCTTTAGTCGGCAGAACGCCGGTTGTTATAGGAGGAGATTTTAACCACCCTAGTAACAATTGTGGTTTTATGGCACTCCTGAAGCCCTTCTTAAAACTTAGAATGCACTTGTAGTGTGCTATAAAACTAGAAATGCTGCTTGGGCACGGGGCTCCATATTCGGCCCAACGCTCTGGAATATAATGTACAATGGAGTGTTAACTCTGGGACTGTCCAGGGGAGTGGAGATCGGCGTTTTTGCAGACGCCGTGGTCCTTTCGATAACCGATGAGATTTGACGATAACCTTGAAGAGATGGAGATATTAACGGCAGAGATAGTAGATATCTTGGAAACTTGGATGGCTGACGCCAAGTTGCATCTGGCTCACCACAAATGGGAGGTGGAGTGGAATGATGATCAGCAACCGTAAAAAATCCAGTGCGTTCGAACGAAACAAAATATTTATTTGTATTGTATTAATCTTACCTAAATACAATTGAGATTGATTTGAAATTCATATTGAAAATTAAAATGCAGCAGTCGTTTTGGAATAGTAAATACTAAAATTTCAAGGAGTCAAAATAAATAATTGGATTAAGCATACACTGTACAACAAAACCACCTCATATGCGCCGAGATTCACAGCTGCCATAGAAGTTATGAATATTTGTTTCTGTGGCACAGTATATCTATGTATCATACATGTTCTCGATTTCACCGGTCAAACTGTTATCTGTTCTGTATTTCGTTCATATGCATCTGGCAGAGTTGTAATTGTTACCACGTCCCTACGCCAATAAGTTTCGCCGAAGCTCTTTCACAATTAATATTTAATATATTTAACAAATAGTTCATTTCACAACCCCCCTCCTATCCTCCCTGACCAATTTATCAAATAATCACATCATTGACAATAATTTCGCAAAGTTTTCCATTATTCTAAATCGAAAAGAGCGAAAGCCATGTTCATGATATGTCCTCTGCTAAATCTCTATCATCGATGTCGCGAACAAAAAGCGTGCCTGCTTCGCTTGGCCATCAATCAAAAATATTTTGATAAATGGTATACGATAATATCAGGCTCTTACGAAAGCAATCCGTTCTGTTTGTCTATTGTCCCTCCCATCAACATTGGCGCTGTGGATTCCCCAAAACCCGTGTGCCGCAATTTCATTCAGACTCCCCCGACCCGGTGTGGTATCGATCCCCGCGAGTGAACGGTGAACTCTGGCCGAATCTGAACCGAATCTGAACGAGTATTTTGCGTGCAACTGCTGCTGAGTAACGATTGGTATGTCATGTAGCACTATTTGCTAAACTACTGTCGGCGGGGATTGAAGTAAATCAATCAACTTTTGAAACCATATTGCATCCTGCTACTGTGTGCCGGGATGGTGAGTGAGTAGGGATCGGAGGGAAAATGGGTTTGCTGTTAGATTTGAAAATACATTCGCTTTTTCGTTTATAGACAAACGCGATTTCGGTTGGTTTCGATAGAAGGACGGACAAGAAGTGAATTGGATATGACAGTCAACGAACGAGAAACTATTATAATGGGGAATGTTTTACGGTTCAATGGGCATTTGAACTGGAACTGTTTCGGACAGATTTATCAAAAATATTTCTCGTTTGGTAGCGAATTTGCCCGAATGGAACTGCTACATTTTTGTTTTGTTTGGATTTACAATTAACATATCTTGACATGAATCCTGGGACTGTGAAATTCACGTTATGAATTCTGCTTCAAATGTCAATGCAATACGACATCGATTACACACACATCCTCTTGTTTAGATTTCTTGTACGGAAACCGATCTACGGCCATCTGCTTCAAGTTAATAAAACCACATTAATGAAAAACACCATCAACGAATTCACCACAAAGACGATCGAAATGACGATGTAATGTAAATCTAACACCTCTTACAATTTATTATTTCTTCATTGCATATTCAGTTTTAAGCGTTAACGTTTTGTAACGAATAATTTAATTCTTTAATGTAGATTAACAAAATTGCGACATATTTTTTTTCTTTTTTTAAATAATCCGAAACTGTTGAAATATTCTTTTTCAGTTCCTAGACGTAGTATCACAATACTTTCTAATTAGTTAGTACCAATTTCCCTTAAGGGGGTCAACCAATGCAAAATAAAAAAAAAAGTTTTTTTTTATTTTTGAAATTTTGGTTTGTTAGGCGGCGGTGGTCAGTTTTTTGGGTTCGCGGCCCTCATCACATATTTTTATTAAGTAATTCTTGAACAGTACTATCTTTGAAAATGAACCACGTTGGTGATGCAACTAATTTCCCGATCGTATTTTAATGCAAATAATTACGTTGTTCTAAGGATTCAGCGCGCAAAAAAATCGCTTTTTAAAGATTTTTTTAGAAAATTGGGTAAGCGAATCGATCAAAACTTTTGTACTTGTATATTTTTTATAAAATGCAGAGACGTTATACAAACTGCTTCGCCACCGAGTCGCTCGCCCATATTTTTGCATAAAAAAATTATAGAATGTTATTGAAATGACATATTTTAATGTGCAAAAGTCAGTCTCTACGCATCGCTCGATCGAGAGTGTTTTGTTTTCGGTCTGTTGGAAAAAGAACAGTGCAGTAATCCGCGTTCAAGGTTATTTTGCCATTCTCTGCCTCTTCGGTTTGGACTTTTATTTTCTTTTGTGCGTGTGTTAACCGTTAGGCCACATTCCTCAACCTTTTGTTCGTAAAGCGAGGATTGAACAATAACCAGCTATTTAAGCTGGACTGGTGCGTCGTGGGAAACGAGTATACAGATAAGTGAAATCTACCTTTTTGATACATTTACGGCTTTTTCCCGTCTGCGCGGGTGCTGACCCCGTGCGTTGACGGTGTCGATGGCTTCCTCCCCGGATGGCCAAATGGAGATCGAGTCGACTCCTAAGGCTCTCCCCCGACTCAAACAATATCCAGAGCTCTCGACTGGTCCCTTTGTGGTCTTCTTTCGGCCCAAAACAAAATCGCTGAATCTATTACAGATTTCAAAAGACCTAACGGAACGGTTCTCGGCTGTGATCGAAATAAAAAAGGTCCGCTCAGACAGGCTGAGGGTCGTGCTGACTAACTCAAAGCAGGCAAACGATATTGCTTGCTGCGAGCACTTTACGAAGGACTATCACGTGTATATTCCAGCTGTGAAAGTACAGTCTGAAGGCGTTGTCACCGATGACAGTTTGACATGCGAGGAACTGCTGCAGTACGGGGTTGGCCGTTTCAGAGACCGCTTACTTCAGCCAGTGAAAATACTCGAGTGCAAGCGTTTGCACTCAGTAGTAGTTGCGGGGGATGGTTCAAAAACGTACCCCCAATCAAACTCTTATCGGTTGACCTTCGCTGGTACCGCTTTGCCAAATTACGTCCTCTTGCACAAGGTTCGTCTGCCTGTGCGTCTGTTTGTGCCGCGGGTCATGAATTGCACAAAGTGTAAACAATTGGGTCACACAGCCACCCATTGTAGCAATAAGGCCCGCTGTGGAAAATGCGGGGAGAATCATCTGGATGATTCGTGCAGTAAGAATGCTGAGAAGTGTCCTTACTGTGCAGAGAATCTGCATGATATCTCGGCATGTCCCGCGTACAAACTACGCGGGGATAAACTAAAACGTTCCCTTGCTGGACGATCCGAACGTTCTTTTGCAGAAATGCTAAAGAAAGCTACACCACCAACCTCAACAAACATCTATGCTCACTTGCCTCCTAACGAGGGCGAGGCTGATGACCCACAAGAGGGAACATCTACTAGGGCGTCTAGCAGTTATAGGAAGAGGAGGAACATTTCCTCTCCTAAAGTTCGTTGTAAAGGCCAGAAGGTATCCTTTGACGGGACTCAGAAAGTCACATCTATTGGAAGTGTTGCAACCAAACCGAAGCAATTAGCTCCTGGTCTCGGAGGATTAAACTCAGAGAAGGAGTTCCCAGCACTTCCCGGAACATCAAAAATCCCAAGTGTTCCTCTGTTTCAGTTCGAGAATAATCGCGGCACTGGAATTATCAAACTCTCGGACATTGTGGACTGGATAATAAAAACTTTCAAAATAACTGATCCTATTAAAAGTCTTATGTTAGCTTTTCTCCCTACAGTAAGAACATTTTTGAAGCAGTTGACTGCTAAATGGCCCCTCCTTTCAGCGATTGTATCCCTCGATGGCTAACTCATCGAACGAGGTCACGGATTTGATCACTGTTCTACAGTGGAATTGCAGAAGTATCATCCCGAAAATCGATTCCTTCAAAATTTTAATAAATAATTTGAGTTGCGATGCATTTGCATTATGTGAAACTTGGTTAACTTCCGACATAGATCTCAACTTCCACGACTTTAATATTATTCGCCTGGATCGAGACACCCCCTATGGAGGAGTGCTTTTGGGGATCAAAAAGCGCTATTCCTTCTACAGAATTAACCTTCCCTCGATAACAGGTATTGAAGTTGTCGCTTGTCAAGTAACAACCAAAGGCAAAGATCTTTGCATAGGTTCCATATATATTCCCCCCAACACCGCGATTGGGCATCGCCGGCTACATGACATCATAGAATCCCTGCCTGCACCGCGACTAGTTTTAGGCGACTTTAACTCTCACGGTACGGAATGGGGTTGCCTTTATGATGATAACCGTTCCTCTTTAATTCACAATATTTGCGACAACTTCAACATGACAATTCTAAACACGGGTGAAATGACACGGATTCCTCCCCCACCAGCGCGCCCAAGCGCATTAGATTTATCCCTTTGCTCGACCTCGCTAAAGTTAGAATGCGCGTGGAAGGTAATCCTTGATCCCCACGGTAGCGACCATCTGCCGATCGTAGTCTCAATCAATAACGGCTCAAGGCCATTGGAAACAATCAATATTTCGTATGACCTCACACGAAATATCGACTGGAAGAGCTATGCTGCCGCGATATCCGACAACATCGAATCTACTCAAGAACTTCCTCCGGAGGAAGAGTATAGCTTTTTGGCTGGCTTGATTCTCGACAGCGCGAATCAAGCTCAGACTAAGCCAGTACCCGGCGCGAACATACAAAAACGTTCTCCCAATCCCTGGTGGGATAAAGAGTGCTCAGACGTGTACGCAGAGAAGGCCGCCGCGTTTAAGACCTTCCGGAACGACGGGTTACCCGCTAGTTTTCGACAGTACGCGACGTTAGACAAGCGAATGAAGAGTTTGATGAAAGCCAAAAAACGCGGTTATTGGCGCCGGTTCGTCGACGGATTAACGAGAGAAACATCGATGAGCACTCTTTGGGGAACAGCCCGACGTATGCGAAATCGAAACAGTACTAATGAGAGCGTGGAATATTCAAACCGTTGGATATTCGATTTCGCCAAGAAGGTTTGTCCGGATTCCGCCCCGGCACAGAAGATCTACCGCGCCGCGTCCCGTCACGATAACGCGAACGAAACACTTTTTTCGATGGTGGAGTTCTCACTTGCTCTCTTGTCGTGTAACAATAAAGCTCCAGGGCCAGACAGAATCAAATTCAACTTGTTGAAGAATCTGCCAGACTCTGCCAAGAGACGCTTGTTGAACTTATTTAATAAGTTTCTTGAGGCTAACATTGTCCCACACGATTGGAGGCAAGTGAAGGTCATCGCCATCCAAAAACCAGGAAAACCAGCCTCCGACCACAATTCGTATCGACCGATCGCAATGCTATCTTGTATCCGGAAGTTGTTCGAGAAAATGATCCTATCCCGCCTCGACAATTGGGTCGAAGCAAATGGCTTACTGTCAGATACACAATTTGGCTTTCGCAAAGGCAAAGGGACGAATGATTGTCTTGCGTTGCTCTCAACCGAAATTCAAATGGCCTATGCTAGTAAAGAGCAGATGGCATCAGTGTTCCTAGATATAAAGGGGGCTTTTGATTCAGTTTCTATCAACATTCTTTCAGAGAAGCTGCACCAGCATGGTCTTTCAGCGACTTTAAACAACTTTTTACTAAACTTGTTGTCGGAAAAGCACATGCATTTTTCGCATGGTGACTTATCGACATCACGATTTAGCTACATGGGCCTTCCCCAGGGCTCATGTCTAAGCCCCCTGTTATACAATTTCTACGTCAACGACATTGATGAATGTCTTGACAATTCCTGCACGTTAAGACAACTTGCAGACGATGGCGTGGTGTCTGTTACGGGATCCAAAGCTGTCGATCTACAAGGACCATTACAGAATACCTTGGACAATTTGTCTGCATGGGCTATTAAGCTGGGTATCGAATTCTCCACGGAGAAAACTGAGCTAGTTGTATTTTCTAGGAAGCGTGAACCAGCACAACTACAGCTTCTATTAATGGGTCAAACTATAGCTCAGGTCTTCACAGTAAAATATCTAGGGGTCTAGTTCGACTCGAAAGGTACTTGGGGATGCCATATTCGGTATCTGAAACAGAAATGCCAGCAAAGGATCAACTTTCTTCGTACAATAACCGGAACGTGGTGGGGTGCCCACCCAGGAGACCTAATTAGGTTGTATCAAACAACGATACTGTCGGTACTGGAATACGGATGCTTCTGCTTTCGATCCGCCGCGAACATACATTTCATCAAACTCGAAAGAATTCAGTACCGTTGTTTGCGTATCGCCTTAGGGTGCATGCAGTCGACCCATACGATGAGTCTCGAAGTCCTGTCGGGCGTTCTCCCGCTGAAAAATCGATTTTGGGAACTCTCATATCGATTGCTCATTCGATGCGATATCTTGAACCCGTTGGTGATTGAAAATTTCGAAAGGCTTGTTGAGCTCAATTCTCAGACCCGTTTTATGTCCCTGTACTTTGACTACATGGCGCAAAATATTAATCCTTCTTCTTACAATCCCAACCGTGTGCATTTCATAAATACTTCTGAATCTACTGTTTTCTTCGACACATCCATGAAAGATAAGATTATTGGAATTCCGGACCATATACGCCCACAAGTGGTTCCAAATATTTTTTATAATAAATTCCGAGAAGTCGACTGTTCTAAGATGTTTTATACTGACGGATCAAACCTCGAAGGGTCCACTGGCTTCGGTATTTTCAATCAAAAGTTCACCGCCTCCTACAAACTCAGTGACCCTGCTTCAGTTTACGCCGCAGAACTAGCTGCTATTCAGTATACCCTTGGAGTCATTGACACATTACCCGCAGACCATTACTTCATCGTCTCGGATAGTCTGAGTTCTATTGACGCTATTCGCTCGATGAAACATGGAAAGCATTCCTCGTATTTTTTGGGGAAAATACGGGAGCTACTGAGTGCTTTATCTGACAAATCTTTCCAGATTACCTTGGTGTGGGTCCCTTCTCATTGCTCCATTCCGGGCAATGAGAAGGCGGACTCCTTAGCTAAGGTGGGTGCCATTGAAGGTGACGTTTTTGAAAGACCAATTTGCTTCCACGAATTTTTCAGTATTACTCATCAGAGAACCCTCGAAAGTTGGCAAACCTCGTGGAGCAATGGGGAGCTAGGAAGGTGGCTACATTCGATAGTCCCTAAGGTATCGACGAAACCTTGGTTCAAGGGGATGGATGTGGGTCGTGACTTCATTCGTGTGATGTCCCGACTCATGGCGAACCATTACACGCTGGATGCACATCTCCGACGTATTGGGCTCGTGGAGAGTGGTATCTGCGCTTGTGGCGACGGTTATCACGATATAGAGCACATAGTCTGGGCGTGCACCGAGTACAGTTCCGCCAGGTCTCGGCTTATGGACACCCTCCGGGCCCGAGGAAGACCACCCAACGTCCCGGTTCGAGATGTATTGGCAAGCCGCGATGTCCTCTATATGTCCCTTATATACACCTTCATAAAAACCATCAATATCCAACTTTAACTGCCCCTTTTTCCTTATCATTCTCAGAAGCGCTCTCTTCCACCTGTACCATACACCCACGATGGTTTGATGCGACTCCAAGGCGACACAAAACATCCCTGTCGAATGAGCCAACAAACACGGGACCTAAAGCACGAACATCACACGCACAACTCGAAATGTAGCCGATCAACATCTGAGCCGCACTACGAAATCGTCTGGAGAAACCCCTGCCATCTCGAGAACGACCACCCGGCGTCCCAGTACATGATTCTTCCTGATGAAGACCACCCTGATTCTGTAATCCATCCGTTGATCTCCCGAAGTCTGAAACTGAAATAATGTTCTCCCCCTGCCATGTTTGTCCACCCTACTTCCCCTGACTCTTATACACAGAAGTAACACCCCTTCCCCCCCAAATATCTTCATGAAGCATTTAGCTCTTCTTGCCTTTTCTAGTTTTAACTATTATATTATATGATCTCGTTGAAAATGCCCAACTCTACTACCACATAAAATAACTCTAATTAATGTCTCCGAATCTTTACAAAATTTAATCACGCCCTCTAATTATTTCTACTTTTAAGATAGTCGTAAAAATTTTCCCCCTTAGTTAAACATTATTTGCTCCAATAATCTCATTGCTAAAAATGTCAAACCGTATTGCCATAAAAACTAAATGACCCCTCTAATCTTACGAAAATTATACTACCCCCTTGTGTATATGTATAGCTATAAATTAGCCTTAGTTTAATTTCAAAAATCAATATGTAAGCCCCTAGTTTTAAGTAATTTAAAATGTAAAACAAAACAAAATTGGCACCTTTAAGGCTCAAGTTACCTCAAGGCTTGGTAGTATGCGTAAGAAAAATTGTGTTCAGCTTTGCCACCAGATTATCCATTTAAACCTTTTCAAAACTCTAAAAGAAGAATATCAGTCGATTTATTAGATCATCACGATTCAATTCATGCAAAATACCTGCTGGAAAAACCATCGGCTTAGCTGGATGGTGCTTTTGAAAAAGTGGCTGTGATTTTTATCACACTACCACACCGAGCTGGGGTACGCAACACAACTGCGCAATGAAAAAACCACAGCCACTTTTTCAAAAGCACCATTTAGCTAAGCCGATGGTTTTTCCAGCAGGTATTTTGCATGAATTGAATCGTGATGATCTAATAAATCGACTGATATTCTTCTTTTAGAGTTTTAAAAAGGTTTAAATGGATAATCCGGTGGCAAAGCTGAACACAAATTTTTCTACGCACACTACCAAGCGTTCAATTCTAACACATGCTTAAAAAAGGTAATTTGAACCTTAAGCTAACGCAAACCTGCCTTATCAAATAAACGAATTGAAAAAAAAAAAAATGTGCAAAAGTTGATCAATTCGCTTCACTCAAATTTCCAAAAAGATTTTCTCACGCTGAAACTCTTAAACCCCCCTTAAGCAGTATTTGGTTTATTATATTCCGAAATGCACATCCTTTGTCGTAAGTAATTTAAAATGTTCTTTGATTTAATGGCATGGCAAGGGAACACGTAATCGCCTGTTGATGTCAATCGAGTTGACTGAATTACATGCGAATAAGCATGATTCTAATGAGAACTTTGCATTGTAACTGGTATAATGCATTAAGGCGATTACACCACGGAAACTTACACTAACCCACAGTTGGGAATGTATTAGTGAATTTAACGATATCGGAGTATTAGTATTAAAATGACTCCGCACTAATACACATAAAGGACATATCCACTCGGATACATGTGCGCTCAGAAAATACTAATACCAGGACCAGTTTCTATTTCGTCTTTCTACTGATCACATGCTGCATATTGGAGAGAACAGTTTATAGAAACATCAAATTGGTGGGGTGTAGGTGATGATTTTGTTTTGATGATATGTTGAGCTTTCGGCGTTCTCTAAACCCTAAATTTACCAGCGATATGCGAGTTCTAGCCACTAGATAGGTTCATAAATAATGATTAATGATTATTTAAGCGCACTATACGCAGGATAAAGTTACCTATCTGGGAACATTGGGCTAACAAGTTAATTCAACATTTGTCGGATAGAAGCCGTCCGCCAATCATTTCTGGCATTCCGCATATCAACAGTACTTTCAGGTGATATCATATCAGTATTTCGCAGTAAAAGTATCTAAATTTAAAGTATCATAAACTATAAGGGCAGTGATGATATGGTTTTGCACTTTTGAGCAGCAGTGGTAGTTACTCATATCAGTTTGTATTATTTCCCTAACATGCGAATTCAGCGCACATCATCGTGGGCAACGATCATCGCAAATCAATCTGAGCACAAATTATTTTTTTCCACTCTTCTCTGAAGCACAGAATGGGAGAGCGATGATTTTACTGCAAAAACCATTCGCTATGGGAAAATAACAACGCGTATATCACACACTCTGGTGAACATAAACTGTTCACGCGTTTAGTGTGGTTGGAATTGCGCTGTTCGCAGAGAAAACAGCGTAACTGTGTATGAAGACAGAAGTTCTTACAAATACCACAGAGGTATTCATGCATAGAATACACCGCCTTTTTGACAGACTCAGCAAGCAAAACCAACTAATACTTTTACATGCGGGCAGATAGTATGGTAGCGTGTATTCTGAATCAATTTATTTCATCATGAATTAAGCGGTGTTGGTATATTGCCGTAGCTATGCTTGGTCTACAATGCGAAGAAAGCATGATTCTAATTCAAAATATGCACGAAAGGATGTAATGCCTTTTTTGCATTGGGAAATTGTTTTGGGTGTAGCATATCTCCCTCGACAAATATCTGTAGACACTACAGGTAATCGTTTTTCATATTGTACTGTTCTTAGAATGTTGTGTTTCGCCGAAATGAAGAAACAAGCAGGTATGAGAACGGTGCCGGCAAACTATATTTTTTCGGTATATTAAATATTTTACATTTGCACAAGCCGTACAGCCCGCTCTTGTCAGAACAATAGCCAAACTCAGTACATTTTTGCGTAAAGCAGTAAAATACATTTTTGTTTTGCTGCTGTACTCCGACTGTTCGGTGAGAGCGTGGCGTAGTAAAGTTTGTTCTCCCGCTTTGTACACTTTGCTCTGCATAGTCAAAGGGAGAGGCACGCACACGAAAGCGTTGATGCCGGTCGTGGCGTAAACGAACCGCATTCATTGTCGTCGTTTGTGATTAAAATAATTGAATAGATTAAAAATAATAAAAAGTGTAAAACAAGGAATGAGAAGCTGTACCGCTCGCGTCTGGTGGCTGTACTGGGGGCAGTATTTTTTGTCATGTTACTGCTTTGCTTACAGGCTGCCGTACAGCGCTGGGCGTCCTGCACTAGCGAACGACAGGAGCGTCGTATAAGAAATGAGAATGTAGGCAGAAAAATCACATCCGCAGAAAAGGTAGGCATTTTGCATCCTGAGTAATAAAATCGCCCACCTGCCATTTGATTCAATTAAACATAAGCAATACTCCCGACTGTCGGCACCACATAGTGAGAGTGCTCAAAATTAATCCATCGCCATCGGTTTGTAGTTAGCCTCTCGAGCTATTTTGCTGCTCCAAATAATCACGCTAAAACATGATTCTAACGTGTGTTGAATATTTTCATTGGCAGTAGCACTACCTTGTGGAACTATTCTGAGTAGATTTTGTCCACCATACTTGAAATAAAATATGGGCATGAAGATGAGCTTGATGACTGCCCAATTTTTAGTTGCTACCCCGTGATTGACCCAAATGAACCAAGTTGGACAAAAAATCTACTAATGGCGCCTGGAAGTAGCAATCTATCCACAATGTTCACATTTCTATCTCTTGAAATGCCAATAACGGAGTCGGCGACGTCCTTGTAGTCATCGGAGAAGGAAAGGAGTGTTGGTTAGAGTGACAGGAAAAAAATGACCCCTATCGGCCCACCTCTGCTTCGATTCCTAGTCCCACCAGGAGTACTTGCACCAAATTTGAAGCAAATCGGACAAGTCTAGCTACCGGACCAATGTGCATGAAGTTTGTATGGGATTTTTCAACAATTTACATGGAGAAAACCCACTAACTCGTATTTTTGTCGCTATGTTGCACTGTATGTATTGTATTATCACTGTAAGTGAAAATAATAAAGATAATTTAATTGTCTACAACTTTGTCGAAGACAGTTAGTGAATTTGGCTTTGCTAAAAGAAGTTAGTGACGTGATGTCTGAGTCAGTTTTGCATGGGGCCTAGCAGTGCATGGTTGTGTATCAGTACTCGATTCTCACGAACTATGCATTTTTGTGAAATCTAGAGAAAATTTTCAATAGGACGTAAGTAACAATGAGAGATTCTCTTTGAGGTCTTTCTCTTCTGTTCATTACTCGGCCATTTCAACGTTTACTACTCTACTCTTTGCATAATATTGTAGTAAAAACCGTCGGCTTTCGATATGTACTGGAAAATTAGTACAAAGTACGAAAGAGAAAGTAAACAAAGAGAGGCTCTCAATGTTACTTACGTCCTATTGAAAATTTTCTCTAGAAATAATCGATAGGTTTAGCCCAATAGTATGTTCAAAAGAACTATAACATATAATACGAGTTATGTTTTGGTTGGAAAATTTTAGTTCGAAGCAGGGGTGAGCCGATTGAGTTTTCAAAAAATTATTATTTTTCTGGGCAGTCTAGTGTTGGTGTAACAACCATTGTTCTGGAGACCTCTGCATCTGCATGTTTACCATGGTATGGACATTTTGTTAGTGGCAATGGGTAAAGAGTTGCACAAATCTGGATTCACTTTGTTAAGTGATACGTTCTATGCAACTCTAAGAACTGTTATCATGTGTCATACTATGTTGCGTTTCGGCTTCGCCTCATCAGAAACCGACACTAACACATTGTCGGAATAGATTAGCGCCGGCTTGACGCAAATCCCTTAAAACTAAACACACTATGTGTTTCAATCAAACGACTGATCAAACGTGATGTCCCGTTCGAGCAGAAGTTCTGTTTATGCCGATGAGACACAAGTGAAGCCGAAACTTGTCTTGGCTTAGCAGGCCTATGCGAAAGCACTATGCTATATTTCACCCTAAGGAGGAAAATTTGGTAAAAACCAAAATTTCTCACTAGGGTGAAAATTGGTTGGTAAAAACCAGTCTTTGTACAGGAGGGCACAAATCCTTATTTCATACTATGTTGCGTTTCGGCTTCGCCTCATCAGAAACCGACACTAACACATTGTCGGAATAGATTAGCGCCGACTTGACGCAAATCCCTTAAAACTAAAACACACTATGTGTTTCAATCAAACGACTGATCAAACGTGATGTCCCGTTCGAGCAGAAGTTCTGTTTATGCCGATGAGACACAAGTGAAGCCGAAACTTGTCTTGGCTTAGCAGGCCTATGCGAAAGCACTATGCTATATTTCACCCTAAGGAGGAAAATTTGGTAAAAACCAAAATTTCTTACTAGGGTGAAAATTTGTTGGTAAAAACCAGTCTTTGTACAGGAGGGCACAAATCCTTATTTCATACTATGTTGCGTTTCGGCTTCGCCTCCTCAGAAACCGACACTAACACATTGTCGGAATAGATTAGCGCCGGCTTGACGCTTCTGCTCGAACGGGATATCACGTTTGATCAGTCGTTTGATTGAAACACATAGTGTGTTTTAGTTTTAAGGGATTTGCGTCAAGCCGGCGCTAATCTATTCCGACAATGTGTTAGTGTCGGTTTCTGATGAGGCGAAGCCGAAACGCAACATAGTATGAAATAAGGATTTGTGCCCTCCTGTACAAAGACTGGTTTTTACCAACAAATTTTCACCCTAGTGAGAAATTTTGGTTTTTACCAAATTTTCCTCCTTAGGGTGAAATATAGCATAGTGTTATCATGTGTTTATAGCTCTGGGCAGCCGGCTGCAGATAATTTTTGACAGAGTTATCGCGTGTTGAAATAATTCGCAAGTTTTCTGCATGTAAACTTAATTTTAATGCCTTCCAACATTTGTGGAAATGGATGTGTGAATACCTATGAAATTGAAGAAAGCTTAGAAAAGCCTGGGAAAGGGTCATATGAGCAAGCTTAGAGTTTACCGGCGACTTGCCCCTTTGTTTGCTACCACAGGAGTGAAGATATTTTGGTAAAAGTACCATGATCCATTCAGCAGCTTTGGGTGAAAGCTGTCGATGCCGTGTTCAATCAGCACTCAGTGACCATATGGCACAACTGTTGATGCAAACACAAAACTCCGATCAAATAAAACACCTCTGCAGGCAATTAGTGAGGGCAAAAACTAGCTCATTCATTGAGTTTCAACGTCGTAAAAAGCTTAGTGTGGAAGTTTACCGTGACTTAACTTTTTGTCGGTTCCGACAGCATGAAGTACAAAATTACTTTAGGCTCGTCCGGACATGCCGCAGACTCAGGTGTTTCGCTAATTCTAATGCCAAAAGATCTTGACTCCTGCGATAGCAGACAAAGGGTAAAGTCACCAGTAAACTGTAAGCTTGCTCATATGACCCTTTTCCACGCTTTTCTAAACTTTCTTCCTTCAACTCCTTGCTCTCCCTTGAGTACTACGGCTCTTAATATTGAAAAATATACTTCACTTTCCAATCCCTTGCTAATTGAATGTCGCTGAAAAAAAAGGAAAGTTGACTCACTCTTACGGCCAATTTCTTCACTGGAGGAAAACTGGTTTTCGCTGAAAACCAGTTTTCGAGTTGCTGGTGGCCAATAGGCCGAAAACTGGTTTTCAACGAAAAGCGGTTTTCATCCAAGTGAAGAAATTGGCTGTTAGTCCGACTAACTTAGTCGTTTATAAAAAAGAAAAAAAATGTATGTAATTGAACATATCGTATTTTATTGTTCAAACATTCCAACATTATGATTATACTATAATGTTTAAATGAGCTGATATTTATAACCTTAAATAAATCATATACGTTTAAATGAACCTAACTTTTTTGCCTCATTTAAAACCTACACTTTTAATTTTTGCTCTTTATATTATAGAGAATTGCATAATAAGTAAGTTTTCTGTGGTAAAGGTTTGTTATAGAGAATTTTACAAGTTTTAAGAAAAGTTAATCATCGCACAGTTTAGTTCACCGCAAGAGACTGCAGACTTGTAGTTCAGAGACGATATCTCGCGTGCAGAGGTCAATGCGCGCCGCCACTTAGCAACCGCTATTTTGACATTCGGCATGATAAAAATATCAACGCATTTAGAAATTATAAACACGTTTACAAAGAATACTGGATGTTCTGAAAGATATTTGCCTTAAGGGGATGCATCACCGTACAATTTAAAAAAAATCGAAATTATTTTTATTGGTCTAAAACGTGGTCTTGAAAATGATATACCAAACAACCGCAGGTGATGATAATTGCTAAATGTTCAAATTTTTAATTCGGTCGCAACGTCTCTTATGTATAGTTCAAGTGAGTGTTATAAGAAATTAGAAAAAAAATGTTTAAAACTCTAGATTAAAAACTATGTGGGATAGGTTTCTGGCCGGCCCATTCCAAAAATTCCATTCGTCTACGGAAAAGGCTGCACCGCCGCCATCTTGTGTCAAAATTACTTGAACAAAATATGTTTTGTGCTTCGCAACTAGAATTATAAATCACATTTGACAAGATTCCGATTCAACTCTTAATTGCGTCTAGAAAAATTCCTGAAATATAGTAATTCTTTCGTGTTCTACAGTGGTGTAACCCTTCAATGAGAATGAATATTATAATTTCGACGCTATGCGCACAATAGCTTAGCTAACACCTGCCGCGCTTCATTCTCAGACATACACACTACGAACTATTGTCATTTTGTTATGTTGCAGTTATAAGTGTGCTTATGTGGCACATAAACAAAACGTGTTTATTACACATAAACGTGCTTTTATAAAATTTCAAGATACCAAAACGATTTTGGTTAGTTGTCAGTTTTTAGCAAAAATGATAACATTCATTCACATTAAGATGGAAAAGCAAGTACATATTTGTATAATCATGATGCTAGGAATGTTTTAACCGTAAAATAAAGTTGAGCGTTTAGAAAATCCGGCTAAAAACCATTTTTTAGAAATTTTGTAAAAACACCGCTTCGTACTGTACTTTTTCCGATTCTCACGCACACATATTTGCAGCTGCAACATGAGAGAGCGTGCAGGAACGGTATGCGACTAATTATATCCGTTTTGTGCCGAAAACATGAATAACCGATATATGCAAATTGCAATAAATACCATGCATGGAGACATCTTATGCAAATTTCAACATTTTTACTGTACATTTTCATACAATCTTTAGAACTGTGTAACAGTAAAGTTAACGAAGGATGATAGCATTCAAAAGGCGTTCCATAACACTGTTCTAACTTTGTTATTCAGATTACCCCCTTAAGTAGCCCTTAGCTGGTGGTAGTTGTGCTTCCACAATGTGAAATTCAGTTTTGTTTTGTCTTTCAATGGGAATCTTCAGATTAAATTGAGCCTTCCAGTATTGATGCAGGAATGATTTCATCTATTCAGGGGAAGGGCAGCGGTAAATTGAAATTTGGTCCTGCAGGACCGTGCCGGCATTTTATAAATAAATAAATTAAAGACGAAAAGGGTAATGAGGGTGAGTTCGCTTAGAATTATAGTAGCTCTGGTTGCTACAAGGGTATTCATCGAGAAGCGTGTGACATTTTTTCCATTGTGTATTTAGATGTGTTTTTAGATTCTATTCGTTTGAAGTCACGTATTTACGAAAATCCTTCAAATTATCGCTTTATTGGGTTGTGTATACAAAACATCTTACAGCACAGATTAAACGACATGCTTTAAGAAGTTGCAAAAGACAACTTTTTCACATGCCGACCAACAGTTTATGAACAAATTTTCGATAAGCTGCCCGAGACAGCACGATGAAACATAAACCGATAAAAATTCCAGTCGTTCCGCTCCAGTTTTTCTTTTGCATAGAGACAAACTTGATACCTAGTACCAGTAGAATCTCATCTCACCACGAAACCGACGCGACGAAGAATATCAACAACAAAACTCTGAACAGCTCAGTGCATAGATAAATTGTCGACTATCAAGGACCGTTAAGCAGAAGATTAAACTTTCGGAACCAGCCCAAAAATCCACCCCAATTTTAAAGTTACACTCATAGACAACGGCACATCAGATGGACAAAAATACATTTGTTTAGTTTTAGCAAATAGTGATCATCCCAGTTTTACGGAACTGGATGAATACAAATGGAATTCGTTTTTTTACAATTTACTTTATAGATAGTGCCCAATCTATCAGATATAGGTTGAAAAATCTCAATCAAAATTCCCAGAAAGACTAGGAGGAATTTTTTGTCCACCGGTTTGTTGAAAATCGACCATAGTACATAGCAGAGTTCTGATTCGGTTACCTCGCAACGATGCGATTTTCCGAACCATACACCGTACGGGTTTTGAATAATCGTCTAGACTATGGACGAATATATATGCAATGAATGGAGCCTTGGTTCTCGATCTTGTCTTAAACTAGATTACAGCTGGAAATTGGAAGATACAGAAGGAAAAGTTTTCCTGCGGGGAGGAAGGAACTTCACTAAACTTCGACTTTTTTTTCGACAACGACATGACGGAAAGCAGTAAATCTTGAAGATTCTGGCTTTTACGGAGCTGAGTAAATATTTTCCAAATACATACAATTGCATTATCTATCAGCAGAGATTTTCACCTTCACACACGTCATTCACATATGCATATGCTATATTGTACTGTTATTATACACAGTGAAGATCGGATTTTGTCAGTCCCAGAATTTGCCTGCCGCCGATTTTGCCTACACCTCGATGTTATCAACCCCCAATATTATTAGCTTTTGAACTCGTTTTTGGCAACATCTTGAATTTAACAAAATTTGAGCATCAAACGGCCTCGATTAATTGTAACTCTCTGTTCTCATAGTAAAGAGAGACAAGTCCCCCATCGCCATGCATACCGTTTTAATGTTACTCTGGAACAGTAACCAAATAGATCGTGCAACTAGTAACACAAGACTGGGGCACCAAACACTTTCTCCCAGTGACTTTACACTCACCTGTAGTTTTCCATTTAAAACTTTTATTGTGAGAATTCCTGGCTGTCTCGCTGGATAGAGTGACAACTTGGAGAATACGTAGCTTGTTATACTGACGGTTCTTTGTTGGAGGGCCAAGCCGATGCTGGTGTCTATTGTCGTGAAATGAGATTAAACCAATCTCATTCGCTTGGTAGGTACTGTAGCGTATTCCAAACAGAAATCTTTGCGATTTTGTGTGGCGTACAATCGGCACTTCAGCAGAATTCTCGGTAAAAGAATCTATGTTTGCTCTGACAGTCCGGCGAGATCGAAATTAGTAATCATATGTCGAACTCATTTCAAATGCTATACCTTCTATGCGTACCCGGTCATTCCGGAATTACTGGTAATGAATGGGCGGACGAATTGGCTAGAGCGGGCACTGCGGCTGACTTCGTTGGTTCAGAGCCAGTTATACCACTTTGGATAAAGCACAAGATTCGTTAGCTTCGCATGACAACCATTGGCGTAGCTTGCCGAAAATGTCAAAAAAAAGCACAACTGCAAAATTCTAGTCAGGGCACTGAATAGACATTGCAAACTCGATTATCGCATGGCTACTATTCAGCGCGCTGAGTATTATTCATGTGATCTTTGTGAATCCGATTACGGAACATCATATCATTTGATTTGCAACTGCTCTGTAGTAATGCAATTGCGTATCCGGATTTTTGGTTCTCCATACATAGATGAACCTATGAACAGAAAGCTTAAACTCAAGGGTATGCTATTGTTTCTAACCCAGAGTGGTAAAGAGCTACAGTTTAAGTCGTATTTGAATGACAATATCTCTTCGGGGGTGTTTTCGTTTTGTTATCTCAATATCCCCTCGGAGGTGTTGATATATCCGGTCAATGTTTGAATAAAAATTCCAAATCCCTCCGGGGGTTGGAAGTAGCACCTGCAGAGCGTACAGCAACCTTCCGGGGGTGCGGAATGCTCTGTTTTAATTGTTCTGTGTCGTTATTTTCCTTACCCCTAACCTTACCATTTCCCCAATTCTTCTCATCAGGGAAATGATGAAAAGACAATTCATGGAAAGGCACAAATCTTCGATCAACATGGGGAACGTGCCATTTGAGCCAGACGCTACTGATTCTTGATGATAGGCCGTGAGAGCAATGAATAGTGAATGAGAGCAATTCTGGTAAAAAGAAAGTGAGAGCGTTCCCCATCGAAAGAGACTCCAGTAGGTTTGACGCAACCGCGAGCGCTTTTGTACCGACCTTCAGTATTCGATTTTTAAAGCGTTAACACGCAAATGCGCATAGTGCAAAAAGGAGTAAAATTCAAGATGGAGCTCAAAGGATGCAATAGAAGGGTTCGCCAACAAAGATTAGTTATGGAAATGGCGATAATAAAATCGATTTGTTTGTGTTAAAATTTGGCATGGTTTGCAGAGATATCGTGCTTAATGCAAACGCTATTTTTAAAATAAGGAAAGTTTCTAGAACGTCTGCTGAAAAATATGTTTGGTTCATCGAATGTATATTTCGTCTAATGTGTTATATCGGAACTGTAATATCAATTTTATCATGAGTTATGCATACAACTTTGCCTTTCGGGTTATTAAAATTTTTGGATGTACGAAAAGAACACTACAGCTCCACAGTAATGTGGATAGTTGAATCATTTCATTGACGATAACCAAAAGTAGGTGCTTTGCGTTAAATTGATCAAATTCCATCGAAATGCTCTGCGCCGAATTCCAATTTTGGACAGTAACTCCAGCAGCTGAGTTTTTCATATCGTCTCAATAGTAATGAGGACTATTATAATTTAGGGTATACATATATCTACGAAAAATAATCCAAAATAAGTTAATATTGTATAAACAGAGTGACTCCACTAAATTGATATCTTCTGACAACCGTTTTAGAATAGGTGTAAATTAATCAATCGGGTTTGAAAACTTCTTAATTTATTCTTTTGTTTTCAAGAAAACAATTCATTATTTTAAATTTTTCTTCTTTATTCCCGCGAAATTTATTATTTATTTTCCGAATCCCGGTAAGGTGAAAACCGCCGGGACATAGAATATTTAATTGGGACTTGTCGTTTTGGAGCTTCCATTTGATATTACATCAAACCATACTATTAAATTCGTGGAAAATTTAACAAGTTTCCACTACATAGATGAAATGAAAAGTAACTGCGATGCCGGCTTAAAAGTGTAATCCCCATTTTAATGAGCGCAATTTTGTCGTCAACCCATTTGTAACCAGGGGTATGTTGCTGTTGGTAGCTAGTTAAATAGTTAAATCGAGAATATTCTTAAATGAGCTTCACGTAACTACGGTAGGGTAATGGTTTGGTTATAAACTTGAAACGCACACCACAATCGACGGTATTTATGCTGTATTCATATCTAAAATCATACGACTTGTTCACGTTCACGAAATCAATTTTGACAAACGTCTGAGAATTCTAATCGGACAGAAAATAATATAGCGTCTGTCAACACATGGATCGTAAATTTATTTCTGTCGATTTAAATTCTATAAATAAATATGCATTCACTTAACTCATGATACTGCCCTTTGGCAATGCATTTATATGTAAGGTAAAAATCGAGCTCATTAAAAAGTGATAATTAAATTAAAATCCTTTTCTAAGAAGCAGCAAGCAAACAAGTTAACTAAGATATCAGAAAAAAAAATATCCAGTAAGTAATGGTTTTGATTTGATCGGGTAATGCAAGTTTTGAAGTGCTTACATTTTTGTGTTGATTAACCGACTAGTGTCATCGGAAAATGTCTGAGGGTCCAAACATTTAAAATTAACTCCGCGTAGTGCTAAAACATTTTTTATTGAAACCAAATTCTTTTTTATTTACATTTGTGTCAAAACTGGCAAGGTGCATAACATATAAAAAGGAAAGTTAAATATTCACATCATGATATTTCAGTTACAGATACTCAAAAACACATGGATTGAGCTAGGATTTGTAGATTCCCATCTGGTTTTGTCAATTCTGTGAGCTCCTGTAGCTGTATTGCTTGGAATCAATCCATAATTTGCTCAGCGGATTTCTTCTATGCGAAACATGTAGCAGTCTCACATCCGTAAGCATGTGTTTGCCGCTGGCTCACTCCCACACGTCTGCCGTAAACCTCTACGCAATTTCCGCATGTCTGGAAGAAAAGCAATTTCCCCCGGATTAGGAGCTCAAATTTAAACGCGAATATAGCGAAATCAAATTAAAGCCCGCCAACGTTGCTGTCTAGTCGAAGTGTTGTGACATGCAGATTTGCTGTAGATTTCATGCTTCAGTCATAGAAAAGTGGGATCTCGAGCTGCTGGTGGAAATTGTTAGATGGTGATGCTCCCTATACATCGAAGCGAGAATATATGTATCACCCTCCGATGTACTGTTAGCAACCCATCCGGAGCCTGTCTGCCGATGACGAAGGCGAGGGGGAAACAACTTTATCCACTTCATTTGCGATGGCTATCATCTCTCAAATGTATATATGCTCAGCGTTCTCAAGTGCTGTCGCCTAGCTGGATTCGCTTTTTAGTAGCCATTTGTGTGAGCATGGTTTTTTTCCCTCGCAAGCTCTGGAATTCTTTATTAACAGATGAATATCCATTTTATCATAGTTGCAAAATGTATTACTAATTGGAACGCATTAGATCATTTAAAGAAACATTCTTTCGCATGGCGATTTAAAATCATTTCGATTTAGCTACATGGGTCTTCCCCAGGGCTCATGTCTAAGTCCCCTACTCTACAATTTTTACGTGAATGACATTGACGATTGTCTTGCCAGTTCATGCACGCTAAGGCAACTTGCAGACGACGCGGTGGTCTCTGTTACAGGGCCCAAAGCTGCCGACTTGCAAGGACCATTATAAGATACCTTGGACAATTTGTCTGCTTGGGCTCTTCAACTGGGTATCGAGTTCTCCACGGAGAAAACTGAGTTGGTTGTTTTTCTAGGAAGCGCGAGCCGGCGCAACTCCAGCTTCTATTAATGGGTGAAACGATCAATCAGGTCTTCACATTTAAATATCACGGGGTCTGGTTTGACTCTAAAGGTACTTGGGGATGTCACATTAGGTATCTGAAACAGAAATGCCAACAAAAGATCAATTTTCTCCGGACAATAACTGGAACATGGTGGGGTGCCCACCCAGGAGACCTGATCAGGTTATACCAAACAACGATATTGTCAGTGATGGAGTACGGGTGTTTCATTTTCCGCTCCGCTGCGAACATACACTTCATCAAACTGGAGAGAATCCAGTATCGTTGCTTGCACATTGCCTTGGATTGCATGCACTCGACCCATACGATGAGTCTCGAAGTGCTGGCGGGCGTTCTTCCGCTAAAAAATCGATTTTGGGAACTCTCATATCGATTGCTCAACCGATGCGACATTCTGAACCCGTTGGTGATTCAAAATTGCGAGAGGCTCGTCGAGCTTAATTCCCAAACCCGTTTTATGTCCTTGTACTTTGACTACATGGCACAGAGCATCAATCCTTCTTCGTACAATCCCAACCGTGTCCGTTTCCTACTTCTGATTCTACTGTATTCTTCGACACATCCATGAAGGAAGAGATTCGTGGAATCCTGGACCATTTGCGCCCGCAGGTGATCCCCAATATATTTTATAATAAATTCCGAGAAGTCGACTGTGACAAAATGTTCTACACTGACGGATCAAATCTCGATGGGTCCACTGGCTTCGGTACCTTCAACAATTCTATCACCGCTTCATTCAAGCTCAGTGATCCCGCTTCAGTTTACGTCGCAGAGTTAGCTGCAATTCAGTACACCCTTTGGATCATCGACACTCTGTCCACAGATCACTACTTCATCATTTCGGACAGCCTCAGCTCTATCGAGCCTCTTCGTGCGGTGAAGCCTAAAAAGCAATTTCCGTATTTTCTGGGGTAGATACAGGAGTCCTTGTGTACGTTATCTGAAAAATCTTATCAGATTACCTTTGTTTGGGTCCCCTCTCAGTGTTCTATCCCGGGCAATGAAAAGGCCGACTCATTAGCAAAGGTGGGCGCATTAAATGGTGACATATACGAAAGACCAATCTGCTTCAACGATTTTTTTAGTATTTGTCGTCAGAGGACGCTCAACAGTTGGCAAACCTCGTGGAGCAATGGTGAACTTGGACGATGGCTACATTCCATTATCCCAAAGGTATCAACGAAGCCTTGGTTCAGGGGGATGGATGTGGGTCGGGATTTTATTCGTGTAATGTCCCGACTTATGTCCAACCACTACACCTTAGATGCACATTTGCGGCGTATTGGGCTTGCGGAGAGTAGTCTGTGCGCTTGTGACGAGGGCTATCACGACATCGAGCACGTTGTCTGGGTATGCGCCGGGTATTGTGATGCCAGGTCTCAGTTAAAGGATTCCCTTCGGGCCCGAGGTAGACCACCCAATGTCCCAGTCCGAGATATGCTGGCAAATCGTGATTTCCCCTATATGTCCCTTATTTATACTTTCATAAAAACGATAAATATCCCAATTTAGCCCCTCGCTTTTTATTTCTCGTTTTTAGAAGTTTCCTCTTGCCGTGTGGAACCGATAAGCTCCAGACTGCCACTATGTAACCGCCGTCACCCTTACCACTACGCCTGCATAGAAGGAAACTGAAGCGAAAGCGACTCGAGGTCCGATGACTTTTGAAGGATTCCCCGCGGGTCCGAAGAATACCATCCGCCAATCCGGTACTCGACGACTTACTAGACTGAGGCATAAATTTGTTTCGCTGATCCCCCCCCCGTTTGAGCGAAAGTTGCAAGTTTTGCTCTTCTTTCCCTGTCACCATACGCCTTCTCTCCCCTGTCCTTCATAGAACTGCTGCTACACTGATGTGGAAATAAGCCACCCTCTGAATATCTTGACCAAGCATAAGTTTTCGTTAAAAAAACAAATTAGTATTCTGTATTCCTACTTTTAAGATAGCTATAATTTTTACTCTTTATTGAAACTCTTGTCCTCCATCTTGTAAATAGAATTGTATCCCTAGTTTTAAGATATCTGTGAAATTTCTCATAAATATTTGTTCCCCCTTTTGTGTACTAAACTATATTGTTAGTTTTAAGATAACTGTAAAGTATTTCGTAAAATACTATTTCTCCCTCTCTTGTATATCAAACTGCATCCCTTGTTTTAAAATTTTTCATGAAAAAATCTTTTGGCCCTCTCTTGTATATTGAATCTTATTTCTAGTCTTAAGATAGCTGTAAACTTTCTTTTCTTTTGTAAAAAAAAAATATTTCAACATTGTAACCTCCTAGTTTTAAGATATCCAAAATGTAAAAACAAAAGAATTTGGCACCGCCATGCTAACGCATTTGTGCCTATCAAATAAACAAAATGAATAAAAAAAGAAACATTCGATGAAATTAAATATAGAAAGTGCCTTTCTTGTTCCCGGTGCACAAGAAGGGTGCAGTATCTAAACTATTCATGTTACGAATTGTAGATTTCATTTCACGCTGCACCTGCACATTATATCTCTATGATCAATATTACTTAACTCCTAAATTTGTAACCTAAACTATGTACTTCTTTTATCATCCAGGAGATGAAGAAGAGGCATCAAACGGACACTATCTATATCGATCTGTCTGCTGCGTTTGATAAAATTTACCACGATTTTGCTAAAGTGAAACTTCTGGGGGGCGTCTGCTGTAAAATGTTTAAACCGAAAGTTATTTTGTTTAACGATTTTGAAAAGCAACAGTGGGTCTTATGTTTTATTGATACATTCATTGAGCACGAAAAAAAATTTTTTTTTTCGTCACGTAGAACCACACATATGAGCGTTCCAACAGTAGACGTCCAACCATTTCCACGTTGATGAGCGCCGCGGCGAACACTACAGCTCTTGATAAAATTATCAGACACAGGAAATATAAAGATTTGTAAAGCTTAGACTTCTAGTTATTCTATGAACCAACGAAAAATACTTTACTGTAAAGCTCGCTTACTTTTCTACAAAATAATACAGAGAAAAAAATATATTCCGTTTTCTGTAGTTCATCGAGTCATTTCGTTGATTAGTTTTGGAGTTATCGTGTAATTTGAAAAACACGACTTCGAAAAAAACCCCATTAAAGTTGCCGTTAGATTGAAATCTGCGTGTGCTATAGTAAAAATTGCTCGAGGAATGCATGGCTGTTTAAAATGTTCAGTGAAAGTAACTTCGGATAGTAACTTCTTACAGCTATGGTGTTTAGATATAATTGTAATTGTCATTGTTTATTTGAGTTTTAACCTGACGGTCATTCAACCGTATGTTTAGCTATATTGAGAAATAAAAGTTTGTGATATTCGTTCGACATTTTTAATTGAGATGACGTCTAAGTGCAGGAGTGCAGGGAACAGGAATCAGAATATGGCGGCTCAAGTGGCACGTTTTCTGTATGTAATAGGAAATTGTGTTATTGTATCGATTTTTGGCTATTTTCGGCAAATTTGAGACTAAGAGAAACGAAAGCAATGAAATTGAAAGACGTATAGGTATTCTAGAGCGAATCAGTTATAAACTTAGAACGGAAAACTAGGACTAGGCTGGCTCATATGGACATGATCGAAAGAAAATGTGAAGAATTCTTTGCCTTCTGCTAAGCAAGAGTTGGGCGTTGCACCCAAGTCTACCGCATGGTCTATGGAAATTGTGTTATGCTATATTTCTTCTTGGTGGAGAAAAATTTAGGTAAAAACTATTTTTTATCCACTAAGGAGAAAATTGTTTTAAACCACTTTTGTGCGAAAAGGGCACAATTGTAACTTAATTATATATTGGAGAGGCGTTTTAAGTTTTAGCACCAGCACTGCTCAGAAACACAAATCCTGTTTTCGATTTTTTGGAACTAGCGCCAATCCGGTGGTATCTAAGTCTTGTCACTAAGTTAATGTCGGATTCTGATGAGAGGAACTCAAAACGCCTCTCCAATAACTAATTTTGCCTTGTTGTGTCTTCTCCTCATTCTCCTAGTCGGATGGAAATGAGAAGGACAAGGGAGAAAGTAGAAGTGGAACGAAGGTTCAATTCGCCTGTGACAAAGCCTAAAGCTCTTAAATAACTTTAAGACAGTTTTTTTAAGAATCGTAACTCTCCAGAAATGATTCGTGGCTCATTGATTCTTTTTCAATAGTCGATTCTTTTGATCGATTAGTGATTCGCTTGCCCATCTCTAATTTATTTTAGATCACATAATTGTTCCATCTTATCGCGTGGAAACTGATACATATAAATTAATTGTTATTTCGAAGATTTGCCTATAATAGATATTTGCCACTTCAACTTAAGCACTTTACCTAATTGAACATAAAATGTAGTTCCGACTAGGCGTGCACTGTATAGTGTAAGTTTTTCGGTGGTGAAAGAACGCGTCATGATGACAAGGAACAGCATATGTTAACAGATTTTACTTCTGCGATGACAGCTTTGCATCTATATGGGGGCTTCTAGGCGACGACTTTAAACATTAACTGCTGATAGATATTTGCAGAATTGTTTTATGATAATTATCAACTATCTAAATTTCACTTCCTATTTTGTTTAGCAATTACGGGTACTAGACCGGCACAAGCAGGCCCGTGCGCAGAAAATTCTCAAGGGGGGGGGGGGGGGGGGGTATGATTTTTTAACGTTTATTTTGAAAGAAACGTACAGAAACCCTCAAACCTTGAAGATTTTTTGAGAGGCTTGGATCTAGTCTTGCGAACCAAACGACTCAGCTCAACAAATTGGGTAATTTTTTGTTATCTAGAAAGAATCATCAAGACACCGCTGCATAGTGGTCGGAAATGCCAAAAACGTGAACTTAATTCACTAGAGGCCAAACCATCGAATATATTCACAGGGTATCTTTAGACGAATTGTTTATAAGAATATTCCCCACAACCTGATAAAAATTAAAATTAGGCATGGCTTACTACGATGGAACTAAAAAAATTAACTTTTTATACTGACAAGGTGGAAAGTATATCTGAGCCGTACTACGAAATCGTCTGGAGGAACCCCTGCCGGCTCGAGGAAAACCGCCCGGCGTCCCAATACTTGATACATCCGTTCGAATCTGTAATCCTGGTCGTTGATTCCTGATGCCGGAAACTGAAAGTTTATATCCCCCCCCTGTTCAGCCTTGTCCACCCTCTCTCCCATGTCTCTGATACACAGATGTATGACTTCACCCCTTCTCCCCTTGAATATCTTCCCAAAACTTATGTGCCCCTATCTTCTAGTGTTAGTTGATCAATCCGTTCGAATCTGTAATCCTGGCCGTTAATTCCTGATGCCGGAAACTGAAAGTTTATATCTCACCCCCCCCCCTTCAGCCTTGTCCGCTCTCCCTCCCATGTCTCTGATACACAGATGTATGACTTCACCCCCTTCTCCCCTTGAATATATTCCCAAAACTTAAGTGCTTAGTTTTAGTTGATCAATATTTAATCTCGTTAAGAAATGCCCAACAGTACCACTAGTTTAAAATAGCCCTAATTAATTCCCCTTAATCTTGAACCACTCTTTCTAGTTATTTCTAGTTAATAAGCTTGTAAAATGTTCCGCTTAGTTAATAATTAATTTCTCCTACAATCTCTCTTCTAAAAATCATAAAGTGAATTACTATACAAAGAACACACAAAATTACCCGTCCCCCAAATCTTACGAATATTATATTATACACTCTTTTATATGTATAAGTTAGCGGTAAAGTTTTTTTTTTAGTTTCATTATATAAAACAAAATAATATTGAAATGTGTAACCCCCTAGTTTTAAGAAATTCAAAATGTAAAACAATGAAAAAATGGCACCTTTAAGCTAACGCATACGTGCCTTATCAAATAAACAAATTGAAAAAAAAAAGGTGGAAAGTTGGTGTCTTAGACAAAGTTTTAGAAATACTCGTAATGAAGAATTTTGTTGAACAACTTGTAGGAACACCCTTAAATTTAGTTTTTTTTTTTTAATATAACTTTTTCCACTGTGACTTTCCGTGCAAACCATGTTCCAAACAAATGTGAAGGTATTAATACCACTTAATATTGTTGAAGACTGTTAGTAAAAATACTCATTTGTTTCAAAATTATTGAATATTTTAATATTTACCTTTGAATTTGATTTTTTTTGTTGATTTTTATATGGAAAAAGTAAAAAACATTACAAAGGGAGCTTACCTTATTCATAGAGTTCTAGATTGCTACGCATCAAACCTTCTTACCTTTATTATGCGTAGTCTGGACATTGAAAATAGTCTATATTGGATTGCACCTTTCTCTCTTATACGCAGTTGAAACTGGTGTAAATTTTTTTAAAATTCTTCGATATCTCTAAAACGAATGAGTATTTTTACAAGTGGTGTGCGCTGCGCCGCTGATTTAAGGCAAAATTTTTACATACCTCAACATTTGTCTGGGACATCGTTTGCACGAAAAGTCACAGTGGAAAAAGTTATATTAAAATAATAAATTTAAGAGGGTTGCCTTAGAAAACGCTTTATAAATAGATAACCTTAAGTCCTACAAGCTCAAGGTGCTCAACAAAATTCTTCATTATGAGCATTTCTAAAACTTTGTCGAAGACACCAATTTTCTACCTTATCAGTATAAAAAGTTGATTTTTCTAGTTCGATCATAGTAAGCCATGCCTCAATTTAATTTCTATCAGATTGTGAGGAATATTTATAAGAATAATTCCTCCAAAAACACCTTGCGAAGATATTCGATGGTTTGGCCTCTAGTGAATTAAATTCTCGTTTTTGGAATTTCCGACCACTGTGCGCTGCCTGCTTGCTCGTGATGGATTCGGATTGGTTTGTAGTAGTTGTTAAGCCAACCGACTAAACCTAAGCCTCTTGTATCTCGCAATATTTATCCATCCGGGGCAACTGTTAAGTACTGCTTTAGTAGGGATTGTGTTTTTGCTTATTTTGTTTTGTGTTAATCGTCATATTTTTATCTATACCTACTTTTCTTTACTTGCTGTCCAACGTTCGCGTTATATCTAACCCGCTTAGGTCTGCTGCAAATATTGTCGCCTGTTGAGACATGAACCGATCCGAAGTTGTCGACCATCTATTTACAACCACTTTCGCAGGGCTTCTTATCCTTCTTGGTGCTAGTCGTTCCTATTTCTCTGCTAGCTGGTGCTGAGAACTTCTCGGCAGCGGTATTTCACCCTATACCGATGCCCGTTTCCGCGATCCATTTCGCTGTCACTCCAACGAAATTATCATGTGCGGTAAAATTTCTCCAGACAACGATATCCCGATTTTCTCCAACTTCGTGTTTTTGCTCCTTAGCTGCCGTTGTTAGTCCGCTGTCGGACATCTGCTGTTTACTAACTATTGCTGCTAATATCGACACTTGTCGAAACGTGAACCGATTCTTCAGAGAAGCCGTCCAACTTGACATACGTCCCTTTCCAGCCACCTTCGCAAAGTTTCGTCCTTGGTTTCTTCATTTACTTGTTTCTAGAGTGACCGAACTCAAATAGCATTTTATGTGTCAAAAAGGTTTGCAGTACATTTTTTCCTGAACAGGGAGTTAATAAATTTTTAAAAGTAATTCAAATCCTTCATGGGGGGGGGGGGGGGGGGGTTGAACCCCTAAAATCCCTCCCTTGCGCACGGGCCCGGGCACAATAATTGACTTTGTTTCAGAACACCGTTTGCGGGATATCACGCATGACTAATTGCTTGTACGGGAACACAAATTATCACTCTGTTTTTGGAACTGGCGTCAATAAGTTAGTGTCGGATTGTGATGAGAGAAACTCGACATGCAGCTCCCTGGCTATTTAGTTATAGGTGTTCGTGCCCTTTGTGTGCACACGTGGTTTCAACAAATTTTCTCCTTAAAGGGGAATACTGGTTTTTACCCAAATTTTCTCCTACAAGAGAAATATAGCGCAGTGCTTATTGCATTAGCTTGCTAAGTATGCTTTGTTTTCATCGGGCTCATCAACTTTCTTGTCTTTCGGGAAATCATCCATGACTAGTTTAACCAGGAACATAAGTTGTGCCTCCGTTTTTGGAGTTAGTGTCAATCAAAATAGCGTAGTAAATTTTTTGTTCCGCTTTATACTGCCCATAAAAGCATAAGAGTCCCATATTGAAAAACAGCAAGCCGAGAAAAACACTATTGAAGATTTACATTCTCATTTAGCCTTATGGATAGGACAACCATGTTTTGGTATTTTTTCGGTATTTTCATAATAAACCAGGTAATCTTATTTGTTCATTGTGATTCAATGGTGATACAGAATACAATCCAACAGATAACTCATTTTCGTCAAAAATCCATATGGGACTCTTATGCTTTTATGGGCAGTATATTACATAGATGTAACAGTAAATGTTTCCCCAAGTACGCACTATCTGTTGTGCGTTTCGTCGAATTTCGCTCTAATCTAACACGTTGATTGAAAATTTCAGTTCCGTTATTTTTGTTACTGCAATATCGTTGAAACTTTTTTTTATTCAGTTCGTTTATTTAATAATGCGTTAGTTTGGCGGTGCCAAAATCTTTTTTTTACATTTTGAATATCTTAAAACTAAGAGGTTACAATGGACAAATATTTTTTTAATTTTGAGAGGAACATTTTTACAACTATCTTAAACTAAAAATACGATTCGATATACAAGATTGAACAATAATTATTTTTTACAAAAAAAATTTTACAGCTATCTTAAGACTAGTAATGTAGAATATTATAAAAGAAAGGGAACAATTTTTTATGAGAAATTTCACAGCTATCTTAAAACTAGGAATACAATTAGATATACAAGATGGGAAACGAAAAAAACAAAATGAAAATGTTTAAGGCTATCTTAAAACTAGGAATTTAATACCAATTGGTTTTGGTAGATGCCTAGGATCGGGTTGACGGCGGAGAATCCTTCAAGAGTGATCAAACCATCGACCTGGTCTCGCTTTGACTTCATGTTTGCAGGCGTGGTAAAGGTAACGGCAGTCACATAGTGTCACTCTGGTGCTCCAAAAAGAAGGACTGGGAACTCTAAGAACGAGAAATAAAGGATATGGGCTAGATTAGGATATTTGTCGATTTAATAAAAAGGTAGATGAGATATATAGAGAAAATCGCGACTTGCCAGAATATCCCGAACTGGAACATCGGGTGGTCTACCTCGGGCCCAGAGTGAATCCTTTAACTGCGATCTGGCGCCACAATACCCAGCGCACGCCCAGACAACGTGATCGATGTCATGATAACCTTCATTACAAGCGCACCGACTACTCTCTGTAAGCCCAATACGCCGCAAATGCGCATCCAATGTGTCGTGGTTGGACATTACACGTATGAAATCTCGACCCACATCCATCCCCCTGAACCAAGGCTTCGTTGATACCATTGGGATAATCGAATGTAGCCATCGTCCAAGTTCCCATTGCTCCACGAGGTTTGCCAACTGTTGAGTGTCCTCTAACGAAATATATTAAAAAATTGGTCGAAGCAGTTTGGTCTTTCGTATATGTCACTATGGTTGAAACTTATATGATGTGCAATAACATATTTGTGCTTCTTGATACGACAATAATATGCATTAATTTTCAATAAAAATGTTCGATTCAGACAGTTTATGTTTAAAATCGTATCGTTTAATTTCATTATTTTTGGTGTGCGAGCGGTATCTTTTCACAAATAATGTATTCTGCAAGTCTTAATGTGTCGCCTTGACTGCCTTAGCCCCCGTACTACTCTACAATAGAAGTGGGAGTAGAGATGGATAAATAATTTACCAGCGCTGTCACCCTTCGTCAGTCAATTAAATGTTCTCCCACTGCCACGAAAAAAGTTAGCGACCCTTCTGCTAGTTACCATACAATATTGACATCTATGCACGGTTTCCTGAAGGTAATATTTACAGCCGCATAGTTGCGACTGCTAGGTGGTAATTATTTTATCAAGTAATAGCTGGGTTAGATAGGAAATAAACGAAGGTTTCTCTTTGTTGAGCCATAAAACGAGCATTGTTTAGATAATTTACACTAATAAATGTCCAAAACTTACTCTATTGAAAGTCTGCGTACTGATAGTAAATATATTGACGTAGATAAAAACTATTTTCGATGGGATCTGGCAACTTGTCTCCTGAAATCACGTTTTTTAAGTTTACGGAGCTCTCTAAGGTGTTACAGTTGGGCAATCGTCATGAACATTTTCTGAAATGACCATCTAGAGTATGTGCTTGTTTGGTATTTTAAGGAAGAAAAAATAAAAAACTTAGTCTATTCATGCCCATGTTGTTTGTGAATAACAACGTTTTTAAACAGCTTTGTAACTTTTGATTAAGGCAAAATTTGCTCACAAAAACAAGTAAAGCTAATAAATGTGACTATTACCTTTCATTTGAGCACTAATAGGACCAGCTCTAGAACAGAAGTTATTGCAATTAGTCTGATTGGATTCCGATGGAGTAGTGCTGTCAGGAACAGTTTACGTTGACGACGGAAAATAAATTTTTCATATATCTTCGTTATGTTGGAATATTATTGAAAATTGATAAAACTTATCAATTTCGACTGTCTTTGGCTACATTTTCCTCGCAATTGGACTATTGTAAATATTCTAGGAGAATTGCATTGAGCATTAGAAGATAAAAATTGAGCAGCTTCTAGCACTGCGAGGGAAGTACCTATCTTTATGAAAAAAGGCTTTTCGTGTTTCTTTACCCCACCGTTTTCAAGGAAAAATAGTTTTGAAACCCTACATGCACTAGAAAAAAGTTGGGCATGAAAGGGTTAATATATATTTAACTTCTTCAAATCTTAATTTGTAGCCGTTTAAAGTATTCAAGAAAGTTGTGAATTTTTATAATAGTTACAGCATTGCAGAGAACATTTTTGTGGATAAACAAAAACGACAAAAGTTATTCTTAATACGGGTTGCTCAATAAAATGTTTTACAACTTTGCTGAAGACTCAAACTATTACTACTTCCATAAAGTTTTACCGCAAAATAATTAATTTTCACATAAAGCATGAAGCGAAATTCTACCAAAATAATGTTTTCCTTTGTGTTACTCCAAACATATCCAAAGACAGTGTTGAAAATTACAAAATTATGTTAAAGTCTGTCCAGTGGGATTCAAGTTATCAATTATCAGTATATACTTTACAATACTGGAAAAGTAAGTGCTTATGCCAACCGAAGGCGAAACAAAGTATGGTCTACACAAATCGGTAAAATTTACGATGATTTGCCTGTGCAGGGCATAATGAATTAGGTGTTACTAATTACAGAGTGAAGCAACAAGTTGTAAGTTAAATTGAAGTGGGAGGGTGTATGAAATATAGGGAAACGGAAAGCAAGTTCTTTGTAAACATAAACATACTATCATTACGGCTGCTCGTTCAATAACAAATTTACGTACCTTCCTGAGGGTTAGAAGTGCGAGGGTCGTGTAATCGATATTCATGGATTTAAACCAATATTGGGATATTGTTTATAAAGAGCTCCAATTTTTGTATCGATGAAAGCACATCCGATTTTGACGAATTGTGCGGATGATTATAATCTTTCCGTCCTAAAATAAAAGGAGTTTAAGTGTTGGTAAATCATCGTTCCTTCGTCGTAAATCTAGGGTATTTTTCGAGCAACTAGAGAGAAAAAAGTATCACGGAAGCAAGTGAATGCTTAGGTGTTATACAGAAGTGAGGGGAGTCTCTCGTTATTTCTGTCTATCTCTACCATTTCTAATGCGTTGTCACTGCATCTCGTTATCACACCAACCAACCAACCGTTTGCTCAATGTTTTCACCTGCATACACACTAAAAATTGATGAAATTTGAACGACTTGTAAAACAATACGGATGTAATCATACCTTTTTTTTTTATTCATTTCGTTTATTTGATAGGCACAAATGCGTTAGCTTGGCGGTGCCAAATGCTTTTGTTTTTACATTTGGATATCTTAAAACTAGGAGGTTACAATGTTGAAATATTTTTTTTTACAAAAGAAAAGAAAGTTTACAGCTATCTTAAGACTAGAAATAAGATTCAATATACAAAAGAGGGCCAAAAGATTTTTTTATGAAAAAAATTAAAACAAGGGATTCACTTTGATATACAAGAGGGGGAGTAATAGTATTTTACGAAATATTTTACGGTTATCTTAAAACTAACAATATAGTTTAGTACACAAAAGGGGGGAACAAATATTTATGAGAAATTTCACAGAAATCTTAAAACTAGGGATTCAATTCTATTTACAAGATGGAGGACAAGAGTTTCAATAAAGAGTAAAAATTATAGCTATCTTAAAAATAGGAATACAGAATACTAATTTGAATTTTTTAACTAAAACTTATGCTTGGTCAAGATATTCAAAGGGTGGCTTATTTCCGCATCAGTTGTATCAAGGACAGGGGAGAGACAGGGAAAGAAGAGCAAAACTTGCAACTTTCGCTCGAACGGCGGGGGGGGGGGGGGGGAGGGGGATCAGCGAATCAAATTTGCGCCTCAGTATAGTAAGTCGTCGAGTACCGGATTGGCGGATGGTATTCTTCGGACCCGCGGGGAATCCTTCAAAAGTCATCGGACCTCGAGTCGCTCTCGCTTCAGTTTCCTTCTATGCAGGCGTAGTGGTAAGGGCGATGGCGGTTAAATAGTGGCACTCTGGAGCTGATCGGTTCCACAAGGCAGGAGGAAACTCTAAAAACGAGAAATAAAAGAGAGGGGCTAAATTGGGATATTTATCGTTTTTATGAAGGTATAAATAAGGGACATATAGGGGAAATCACGAGTTGCCAGCATATCTCGGACTGGTACATTGGGTGGTCTACCTCGGGCCCGAAGGGATTCCTTTAACTGAGACCTGGCGTCACAATACCCGGCGCACACCCAGACAACGTGTTCGATGTCGTGATAGCCCTCGTCACAAGCGCACAGACTACTCTCCGCAAGCCCAATACGCCGCAAATGCGCATCCATGGTGTAGTGATTGGACATAAGTCGGGACATTACACGAATAAAATCCCGACCCACATCCATCCCCCCGAACCAAGGCTTCGTTGATACCTTTGGGATAATCGAATGTAGCCATCGTCCAAGTTCCCCATTGCTCCACGAGGTTTGCCAACTGTTGAGCGTCCTCTGACGACAAATACTAAAAAATTCGTTGAAGCAGATTGGTCTTTCGTATATGTCACCATTTAATGCGCCCACCTTTGCTAATGAGTCGTCCTTTTCATTGCCCGGGATAGAACAATGAGAGGGGACCCAAACAAAGGTAATCTGATAAGATTTTTCAGATAACGTACACAAGGACTCCTGTATCTTCCCCAGAAAATACGGTAATTGCTTTTTAGGCTTCACCGCACGAAGAGCCTCGATAGAGCTGAGGCTGTCCGAAACGATGAAGTAGTGATCTGTGGGCAGAGTGTCGATGATCCCAAGGGTGTACTGAATTGCAGCTAACTCTGCGACGTAAACTGAAGCGGGATCATTGAGCTTGAATGAAGCGGTGATAGTATTGTTGAAGATACCGAAGCCAGTGGACCCATCGAGATTTGATCCGTCAGTGTAAAACATTTTGTCGCAGTCGACTTCTCGGAATTTATTATAAAATATATTGGGGATCACCTGCGGGCGTATATGGTCCGGAATTCCACGAATCTCTTCCATCATGGATGTGTCGAAGAATACAGTAGAATCAGAAGTATCTAGGAAACGGACACGGTTGGGATTGTACGAAGAAGGATTGATGCTCTGTGCCATGTAGTCGAAGTACAAGGACATAAAACGGGTTTGGGAATTAAGCTCGACGAGCCTCTCGAAATTTTGAATCACCAACGGGTTCAGAATGTCGCATCGGTTGAGCAATCGATATGAGAGTTCCCAAAATCGATTTTTTAGCGGAAGAACGCCCGCCAGCACTTCGAGACTCATCGTATGGGTCGAGTGCATGCAACCCAAGGCAATGCGCAAGCAACGATACTGGATTCTCTCCAGTTTGATGAAGTGTATGTTCGCAGCGGAGCGGAAACAGAAACACCCGTACTCCATCACCGACAATATCGTTGTTTGGTACAACCTGATCAGGTCTCCTGGGTGAGCACCCCACCATGTTCCAGTTATTGTTCGGAGAAAATTGATCCTTTGTTGGCATTTCTGTTTCAGATACCTAATGTGACATCCCCAGGTACCTTTAGAGTCGAACCAGACCCCGAGATATTTAAATGTGAAAACCTGGTTGATCGTTGCACCCATTAATAAAAGCTGGAGTTGCGCCGGCTCACGCTTCCTAGAAAAAACAACCAACTCAGTTTTCTCCGTGGAGAACTCGATACCCAGCTGAAGAGCCCAAGCAGACAAATTGTCCAAGGTATTTTGTAATGGTCCTTGCAAGTCGGCAGCTTTGGGCCCTGTAACAGAGACCACCCCGTCGTCTGCAAGTTGCCTTAGCGTGCATGAATTGGCAAGACAATCGTCAATGTCATTCACGTAAAAATTGTAGAGCAGGGGACTTAGACATGAGCCCTGGGGAAGACCCATGTAGCTAAATCGCGATGTTGTTAAATCGCCATGCGAAAAGTGCATGTGCTTTTCAGACAACAGATTTAGCAAATAGTTATTTAAAATTGGTGAAAGACCATGCTGGTGCAGCTTCTCTGACAGAATGTTGATAGAAACTGAGTCAAAAGCCCCCTTAATATCCAAGAAGACTGATGCCATCTGCTCTCTGTTAGCATAGGCCATTTGGATTTCTGTAGAAAGCAACGCAAGGCAATCGTTCGTCCCTTTGCCTTTGCGGAAGCCAAATTGTGTATCTGACAGTAAGCCATTTGCTTCAACCCAATTGTCGAGGCGAAACATGATCATTTTCTCGAACAACTTCCGAATACAGGACAGCATTGCAATCGGCCGATACGAGTTGTGGTCGGAGGCTGGTTTTCCTGGTTTTTGGATGGCGATGACCTTCACTTGCCTCCATTCATAAGGGACAATGTTACCCTCAAGAAACTTGTTAAATAAATTCAACAGGCGCCTTTTTGCAGTGTCAGGCAGATTCTTCAGCAAGTTGAATTTGATTCTGTCTAACCCTGGGGCGTTATTGTTGCACGATAAGAGAGCAAGTGAGAACTCCACCATCGAAAACGGTGTTTCGTTCGCGGTATCGTGAGAAGACGCGGCGCGGTACGTTTTCTGTACCGGGACAGAGTCTGGACAGATCTTCTTGGCGAAGGCGAATATCCAGCGGTTTGAATATTCCACGTTCTCGTTAATACTATTTCGGTTACGCATACGTCGAGCCGTACCCCAAAGAGTGCTCATCGCTGTTTCTCTCGTTAACCCGTCGACGAACCGACGCCAATAACTGCGTTTTTTGGCTTTCATTAGACTCTTCATTCGCCTTTCTAACGACGCGTACTGTTGATAGCTAGCGGGTAACCCGTCTTCCCGGAAGGCCTTATATGCAGTGGACTTTTCCGCGTACAGCTCTGAGCACTCTTTATCCCACCACAGGGTGGGAGACCGTCCATGGGTATTCGCGCTGGGTACTGGTTTAGTCTGAGCTTGATTCGCACTGTCGAGAATCAAGCCAGCCAAAAACCTGTACTCTTCCTCCGGAGGAAGTTCTTGAGTGGATTCGATTTTAACGGATATCGCGGTCGCGTAACTCTTCCAATCAATGTTCCGTGTGAGGTCATACGAGACATTGATTGTTTTCGATGGTCTTGAACCGTTAGCAATTGAAATCACGATAGGCAAATGATCGCTACCGTGGGGATCAGGGATCACCTTCCACATGCAATCTAACTGTAGCGATGTCGAGCAAAGCGATAAATCCAACGCGCTTGCGCGTGCTGGTGGTGTAGGAATCCGCGTCATTTCTCCCGTGTTTAAGATGGTCATGTTGAAATTATCGCAAAGATCTTGGATTAATGTTGATCTATTATCATCATGAAGACAGCCCCATACCGTACCGTGCGAGTTAAAGTCTCCCAGAACTAGCCGCGGTGCCGGTAAGGATTCCGTGATATTACAAAGCGTTCGGTGCCCTACCGATGCTCTAGGAGGAATGTAGATGGAAGCAATGCAAAGGTCTTTACCTTTGATTAAAACTTGACAAGCGACAATTTCAATGCCTGTTGTCGAAGGGAGGTTAATTCGGTTGAAAGAATAGCACTTTTTGATCCCCAAAAGTACTCCTCCATAGGGGTTTTCTCGATCCAGACGAATTATATTAAAGTCGTGGAAGTTGAGATTTATATCGGAAGTTAACCAAGTTTCACATAATGCGAAAGCATCACATTTTAAACTATTTAGTAAAAATTTAAAGGAATCGATTTTCGGGAGGATACTTCTGCTGTTCCACTGTAGAACAGTGATCGAATCGGTGACCTCGTTCGATGACTTAGCCATCGATGGATACGATCGCTGCAAGGAGGGGCCATTTAGTAGTCAACTGCTTCAAAAATGTTTGCACTATAGGGAGAAAACGTATCAGAAGGCTTTTAAGAGGATCAGTAACATTGAAAGCTGTGAAAATTAAGTCCACTATGTCAGAAAATTTCATTAGTCCGCTACTGGACTGAGTATCTGTTTGAAAAAAAGGGACACTTGGGGTTTTTGGTGTCCCTGGAAGTGGTGGGTACTCCTTGTTAGAATTAATATTTCCAAGTCCTGGAGCAAATTGCTTCGGCTTTTGTGCATCACTTCCGTTGGATTTATTGGTTGTAGATGGCGCACTCTGAGTGGACGACACCTTGGCACCCTTACGGGGCAATGTAGGGGAGGCTGGATTTCTCCTCTTCCTGGATTCCCCTGGGTTAACCAAAGATGTTCCCTCTCGTGGGTCGTCAGATTCTTGCTCAACGTTAGCCAAACCAGCATAGAGATTTTCGGACAGGACAGATGGCGAAGCATTCTTTAGCATTTCTGCATAAGAACGCCTTGAGCGTTCCTTAAGGGAGCGCTTAATTTTATCCCCGCGCTGCTTGTACGCAGGGCATGATTTAAGAGCATGTGAAGGGCCCCCGCAGCAAATACACTTTTCAGTTTCTTTGTCGCAAGAGTCATCCTCATGCTCTCCTTCGCATTTGCCGCATCGTTTCTTATTTCCACAATATGTGGCTGTGTGGCCCAACTGCTTGCAATTGCTGCAGCTCATGACCCGCGGTACAAACAGGCGAACTGGTAGGCGAACCCTGTCAAGGAGGATGTAGTTGGGAAGAGAGGACCCGGCGAATGTCACCCGAAGCGAGCCTGATAGAGAGTAGGTAGTCTTACCTCCCTCGGTGTTTGCGGTATATAATTGTTTGCATTCTAAGATCTTAATCTGTTCAAGAGAGGGGTCCTTAAAGCAGCCAACCCCGTGCTCCAACAGTTCTTCGCATTTCAGGCCCGGTTCGGACACTACCCCATCGATTTCACAGGCCACACAAGGCACGTACGCTTTAAATTCCCGCGTAAAGCGCTCACAGCAAGCAATCGCGTTTGCCTGCCCGAGATCATTCACTAGAACACGTATCTTGTTTGCCCGAACACGTGTTATCTGAGTTACGGCCGGGTAATTAGCAGTCAGATCTCAAGAAAGTTTTAAAATATTAACCGGTTTCTCTCCGGTCCGAAAATATACCACCCATGGCCCAGAGGAACCTTCTGGGTACTGCTTTATACGGGGAGCAATGCGAGTATTAGGGGGATCAGGGACTTCCATGATTACATCAGATGGTATTTCGCCCTCGGCCATTTAAGCACGAGGGCAGAGCGTTATATAAACGGGAATGTGTCTTATTATTTGATTACAAGGTAGAGTAAAAGTAGGGAAAAGGAAAGAAAGCAAACGAGGGAAAAAAAATAAAGCAAAACTTATCTGCAAACAACGTCGATTGTTCCGCACCAGCGAAAACAATGTGCTGGATTTACTTTCGGCACCAGCAGAACGACAGCTAACGAACGAACAAAGGATGACCTTGACTCACTAAAATTTACACACCGAACACCACTGTGAAATATAACGATCCGTTCCGTTCAAAGGTTGGGAGACGTATGTAATCATACCTTGCTTGCACGGAATATTTGATTGAGAATTAAGCTAAAATCATTGCACATAATTGGAGCATTACAAAGAATTTGATTTTATACTTCCATTCATATTATATTTCACTGCATATGTATTGGAATAATAAAAAAATGTTAAAAGGTAATAAAGGAAAAAAATGCGATGGTATTTCGATTCACGAAACCGTAGTTTTCAAACGACGCGTAAAATTATTTCAAAATTCGATGAAGAGAGCAGGGAACGGGCATAGCGTAGTTAGTAATTCGATTACCTTGTACACAGCTCACCTGGGTTCGATTCCCAACCCCGCACATATGGTTAGATATTTTTTTGAAAGAAATTTCTCTAATCCGAAAAGAGGCAAATTACCCTAAGGTTAATATATTTTGTAGAAAGATTTCATATTGCATCATGAATATCTCCAAATATGTGTAAAATTCTAAAATATTTTTTTCTGTGTAGGAAATGGATCGTTCGCGTCACGTGTCCCAGCAGAATCTCAAGCTATGTATAATGCATGAGATTCAGCATCCAGGCAAATTCACAGCCGGCCTACCAGTCTATGATTTGCCAGGGCTTATCGTGGGGAATTCGAGTGAATGTTTTGCGACGTAATCACCGCGGGATTAGGTATCCGGTGTCAAAAGTGTTGCATTTCACGACACGAACGGCTTTCGGTTTTGAGTCTGAATTTTGACGTGTTTTTTCTGGTTCGCCGAAGAACGCTGCATACTAGATGGATATTAAATATAGATAACTGCTGAATATTAGTCCTGTCTGTTTTTGCCAACATCGGTTAAAAGTCGTTTGGTTCCGGTTTCCGGAACTATGGTACTGTGTAACTGCACTATCACACAGTTAATTCTCACGCGAATCAGGCCCATAGCCAGAGTTTTGTTTTGGAAGCGACTTTAAAAATTAAAGCATACTTGTATCAATTCTGATGACTTGAGATAAAAACTAAAAACTGAATCATCCGAAACACCCGTTTCACCAAACTTGGCACGCAATCACTCATCCAATCGTCTTCCACCATGATGCAGGACGACGCTTACGTCAAGATTATCTCCAAGGATAGGAATATATAAGCGTCTAGTCCAAGATTACCGTGCTACTGAAAATATCCGTGAAAAAAAAAATGTCGAAATTCACTTCAAAATTTCTGAAGCGATTTGTAGCTGGGAAGAAACGGTTTTTTTATCTTGCATAATGCCATTATTAAAGGTTCTGTAGTATCACGCCAATTTGGCACTAATTCAATTTTATTTATGCTATTTTAAATTTAAATGACTTACATTAAAAAGTTATATATACTTTCACAAAATATGTTCTGCAATATTGTCCGTGTAGTTGAATGTACATAATGGATAGAAGAGGCGCCGAAGAGTCGATTTCAATTGTTCGATTCATTTTTTGTTTCCTGGTTTCATGATTTCTGACCATTTTTTTCATTTATTCCATGATTAACAAAATAAAGAACGAATGACTGTCACATACCTAAGACATGAAATCGAAACGTCAATCCTAGCTTATTGATTTATAGATTCAAGTAGTCGTAGCATTTTAATCGTTTCCCGTGATTGCCTATTGATGTCTAGTCGTTGTATTGTCGTCGTTCACAAACTTTCATGAAGATTAATTACAAACAATTGAAAGCGACTAAAACGTTGCTGCTGGTTGCAATATTAGATTCATCGTGTGAGTGAAAACTGGAAGCAAACACGGATAGAAACTATCGATGTTCGCGCTTAATCAAAAATAATCCACCGAATTATCCGCATACCAGTCCTGTGCGGTTTTGGAGGACCAAAGTAGGACACAACAAATGTTTTTGATCGTGCAGCCTTTATAACGGCAAAAGCTGTTTTTGGAGAAACACGATTTTATAATTCTCATATTTCATGGAGCTTATGGTTGCTAATGGTTTCCCTCCAGTGTATATGGCCTGCCAAATCAGGTAGTTCGAAGCGAATTTCGATAGCTTCTTCCATTTGAAATGATTATCCACAGCAGTTTTTACCCGTGAAAAATTTCTGTACGGAAACTGTGGAATTTGGTCCTTCAGTCTGCGGGAATCGCCTATCGCAGGAGCCACGCACTGCACAACCTACACCGACAACAGTTGACTTACGAAAGAGGAAGAGTCGTGCAGTTGCCCGAGTTCGTTGAGTGAATGATGCATGTCGAGAGCGTGAGTGTATGTGTTCAATCGTTTGCAGGAGATGAGAGTATGCAATGCGCTAGGGTGTACCCCATATTCCCCTTCTTCTTTAAAAAGGGAAAATCTCCGGGATTCAACAAAAGTCGAAAGTGTTCTCTTTGCATTTTTGGTTTAAGCGTTATTAGCTTGACATAGTCTTTCTAAATTCTAATGGTAGGTGCAGCAAGTAAATTGTGTATTTACATTTCTAGATCTCATAAAATACGTTTCCGCTCTGGGTTATGCTATATTTGATTTCTCCAGTGCCTCAGTGAGGTCTGTCAGCTTCCTCTGCCTCAGCTAACCGCACGTAATTTTCCAGATAAGCAGGAATTTTATTTTCTCTGGATGGTCGACGTTGAATTTCTTTTGGGTCGTCGTGCGCATCTCGATTCGGCGTTCTCCATTCATGAACTCTTTTCGTTTGGGACATGTGTCGTTTGAGCTGTTGCCCGTCGTTTCCTGTAAGAACGAGGTTTCCCTTCATTTCCTCCGTAACGGTATATCGTTTCGGATCGAACCGGCTGTCTCCTTTCGAACGTGCTCGACGCTCAATAATCACAGTATCTCCTGGTAGTATTTTGCAGATCCGAGCGCCACGTCCTCGATCTTTGCTCAGTTTTCCACTTAACTTAGCCTCTTGGTCTCTTGCGTTGATTATATCATCGTTATGGTGTGTCTTTCCCGGGTTTATTAGAGGTAGTTCCCGTCTTATTTTTCGTCCATACATCATTTCATCCGGGGAACTTTAGTGATTGAATGGCAGGCTGAATTATGAGATCTAATCGCTGATTGCAGTTCATCTGCATAGCTTTTACCAAGTGATGCGGCTATAGACATTGCTTTATTGATCAATTTCTTGCAGTTCTCTATCAGACCATTTTGTTGTGGGAACAGGGGGAGTAGAGAAAATTTTCCTTATTCCACGCTCGTAGCAATATCTACTGAATTCTTCGCCATTGAAAGGTGGGCCATTATCCGTTTTAATAGTTGCTGGAAACCCTTCCTAATGGAAGATATCTTCTAATATTTTGCGAGTGCTATCGCAGAGCGAGCGATAACGAACCTTGAGCGATAATCCACTACAACTAGCACATGGATCCCTCCGAATCTAGCATATGGTCCATTGAAATCCAAAGCAATCGTTTCCCAGATTGTTCTGGGAGCCATAATTCGTTGCATTGGTGGGACTCTCTCTGGTCTTCCATTTGTAGCGCAAACCTCGCAGGATTTTACCCAGTCTTCTGCATCCTTGGGTAATCCTGGCCACCAAACCCGTTCTCGAAGGATGCTCTTAAGTTTCGCTGACATCGGGTGGTCTTTATGAACTATTTTCAAGGTTTCCCGTTGCAGTGCTTTTGGAATTACAGCACACCCTTGTTTGACGAGGATACCATTCTTTATGTAAAGTTGATCTGCGACCATCTCGAATCGACGCAACTGCGTGGGCCAATCTCCAGATTCTAGCGCTGTTATAACTTGGGACAGCGTAGCGTCCTCTGCAGTCGCCTGTTTTATATGTTCTTCAGTCAAGAACCCAGTTTTATTAGCTTCTATTTTTGCAATATCCCAGAGGCTTTCCGCTTCGTCGAATGCTTCGTCTTTGCCAGCGTAGAGTCGAGATGAGGGATCAGCTATATTGAATTTACCTTCTACATACTTCACCGTGTAGCTGTATGGGCTGAGCCTCAGAGCCCAACCGTCAGCTCCGGTGAGAGTTCTCTTCGAAGTTTCACGGGAGCGATTCAATATGAATGCAACCCCTTTCGCGTCTGTTCGGAGCGTGAAGTGCCACTCAAGTAGATAGTAAGAAAAATATTCTACGGCCCCAACGGCGCCTAATGCCTCTCGTTGATTTTGGGGATATCTTTTCTCTGTAGCTGTTAACGCTTTAGAGGCGAAGCTTATGACGCGAGGTGTACTGTGGATATTTTTTTGGATAAGAACAGCTCCTAGGGCGTTTGGAGATGCGTCCGTATGAACGATTGTATTGTCTGTTTCTGAGAAGTACCCCAAAGCGATTGTGCTTTTGATTATCTGTTGCTTAGTAGCCTCAAAAGCGGTGGACTGGCGTGCACCCCATATCCATGTTTTTGGTTGTGGCGACCTCCCACAGTAGACTCGTTACGTCTGCGAAGTTGCTGATATATGGACTGACGAAAGAGGCTAATCCTAAAAAGCTTCGAAGCTCGGAAGAAGTTGTAGGTTCACGGAATTTCTGGATGTGTTTAACCTTAGCTTCATCAATGTGGAATCCACGCTCAGCTCATGGCCCAAGAACTTTATGTGGTCCTTGTCGACTTCACACTTTTCAATGTTCAGGGTTAGATGATTGACTTTCAAAACCTGTAGTACTTTGGCCACAGTTTTCCGTAGTTCTTCGATAGTTTTTCCGAAAATCAGGATATCGCCTATGTAGACGATGACGTTGTCTGTCTTTTAGGATTCGGCTCATTTCGCTTTGAAAAATTTCAGGGGCGCAATTGATCCCAAACATTAGCCTTGTAAAGCGAAACCTGCCATTTTCTGTAAGAAAAGTGGTTAGATTTCTAGATTCTTTGGCTCGCAAGATTGAAGAGTCTGACAGTTTGACTTCACTAATCATTACCTAGCGTTGCGTTGTAACTGGTCCCAATCTTGGCCTCCGATTACATTGGCATCGGCTCCTGAGTCGATTAGAAATTCGATTGGGGTAGATGAGTCAACTCTGCATTTTATTAGCACGTCCTTTATTGAGAGTGTGTTTATTTGCTGGCTGTTATAATCCTCGGTTTTCGATTCGCGGTTTTCCTCAGCCAAGTTAGTCTCTTTCATTCGACACGTGGCAAGGAATTGATCGCGGGCACCACATCGATGGCAATTTCGACTCTTTGCTGGGCATTCCTCTCCTTTATGTGCTGGTCGGTCGCACCTGGAACAGCGTCCCCGCTTTCAGAGTATATGCCGGGGCTGCACGTGACTGCGGGATGGTTGATGGTTATTGTTATAGTTACTGTTCCAATTAGGTCTGTGGTTTGATGGTCTGGGTCGCCGTTGGATTTGTGGAGTGGATCGTGTTCTTGCTACTGCTTGTATGTTTATGTCAGGGTTAACGACTGGAATCGATTCTGCTTCGAACGCCTCGCTTCTTGTTGCGGATTGCACAACGATCGCCACATCATGGCCAAACGTACGCGCATCCTTTGCGAGCTCGCGGGTAGTCATGCCCTTGAGCAATTGAGACCGCACAAAACGTAATTGATCACTCACACTGTATCGGCAGAGTTGAACTTTCGCCATGAGGCGTGCATAGAAAGACGTCGTTGATTCCCCGTTATCCTGCTTCATTTAGGAAAACGCCTCGTGCTCGGCAGCTGTGTTTGTCATGCTGTGAAAGTATTCGGTGATGTTAGAGACAATCGGATTCATCGAGACTTGGCGGCAATTCGCGCCGCTCGAACGATGGTTTGTAGATCGTCACCCATTGCCAGATACAGCAGTTTTATTTGACGAACGGGATTCGTGATGTTGTTCAGAGAAATGGCAATCTGGAATTTTTCGATGAACTGACTGAATGCTTCCCACATGCCGGTCGCGACGATGTCCTTAGGGAAAACTGGGATACCTTCTAAGTGCACTGCTGATTGTCCTTCAGAAGTAGTGACAGTATCCGTGATCCGGCCCCAAGAATAGCCTGCTGAGTTCGAGTTAGTACCACTATCACCCGATCTGGACGTAGTGCCGGCTTGCTCCCACGGCTTTTCGAGGATTACTTGGGCCAGATCCACGATTGCTTTCTGCAGCCCTGCAAACATTTCAACGGTGACGAAGGGTGGTTGTTCAACGGTCACGTGCGGTGCTCCTTCCGTGTTCATTTCACCCTCTGGATCCTATTCCTGCTCTAGATCCGTCTCATCATCCAGAAGTGTTTCGACGTCGCTTAGTAATTCCTCCGTCTCCTCCGTCGACGCAAGCATCCCCTCTGGGATTATGCGAAAGTACTTTCCGGCTTCGTTGTCCATTACCCCTGACGAAGTCATATGGATCTAGTAGTACTCGTTGTTTTATAATTCGCATATAATACAAGGTACTAAAACATATTAGTACAAGTCCCGGTATACCCACCAAGAATTAAAAAAAACACGAGTAAAACTAGATGACAACAAAAGATCTATGCTCAAAAACAATATGGCTGTCCCAGCTCATTCAACGAGAAAGAAAGCAATAAGTAGAACCCAATCCGGGCCGAGACCTCTCATTCAGCGTTCGTTCCGAAACACGAGTAAAACTAGATGACAACAAAAGATCTATGCTCAAAAACAATATGGCTGTCCCAGCTCATTCAACGAGAAAGAAAGCAATAAGTAGAACCCAATCCGGGCCGAGACCTCTCATTCAGCGTTCGTCCCGAAACACTTTCTGTATAGAAAAAGGATTCAGTCATTGGCCGTTTGCGTCTCCTTCTAATTACAAGCACAATGCGTCCCACACTTGCCATTTTAGCATACGTCCCGTCATGCTGTTAGTTTGCACACGTCCCGATATGCAACTCAAGTAGCCGTCCCGATGTGCAACACAAGCAAGGCCAGTACAAAGGAATCGAGATGGTCTCTCGCCACTGCATATCCAAATGCATTCATTCATGCCGCTCCGTCCCGAAACGCTTAGGCTCACCTTGGAAGGGACTAGAAAAATGATGCTAACATTTCTCTAGAACGAAATGAAATGGCCGTCCCAGCTCATTTTCGCTTCGTTCTTAAAACAAAACAAAAATGGCCGTCCCGGATCATTTTTCTTTCTTCTATAAAAGAAAACGAAGATGGCCGTCCCAGCACTATTTTCATGTTTTATTTTACTTTTATTTTTGCACTGAAGATCAACTTTTTCTGAGCGTCCCGCATCATTGTGATTTTCTTTTGCGGCGTCCGTCCCGGAAACGCTTTAAGAGTGGATAAAAGAATCCATGTGCTGGCAAAAATGCCAAACAAGAGCTTACCTTTGCTTGTGCCTCTCCAGCAATTTCGCACTGATATTCTCACTAGTTTATATTTTATTTTATTTTTATTTTTCACTAGTATACTATTTTCCTGCGGTAGACGATTCTCACATGAAACCAATAGTTCTTTTTAGCCTCTAAAATAAGGGATAAAAAACGCTGGCAGGATCGCCATTGTGGAATTTGGTCGTTCAGTCTGCAGAAATCGCCTATCGCAGGAGCCACGCACTGCACAACCTACACCGATAACAGTTGACTTACAAAAGAGGAAGAGTCGTGCAGTTGCCCGAGTTCGTTGAGTGAATGATGTATGTCGAGAGCGTGAGTGTATGTGTTCAATCGTTTGCAGGAGATGAGAGTATGCAATGCGTTAGGGTGTACCCCACAGAAACTGCTTGATATCCGCTTTGATGTTGGTCTCATCATCAATAACGCAGCACCAGCATTTGGTTAGTAGAGTCGTCAAGAGTTTTTGGTCGCGTGTTTTGGTAGTGCTTTGCTTGTGTTCGTTTCGACTTGGGAAGTTCTTATAAGTTTTCAATCAGCATTTTTTCTCGACCCACTAGACAAAACTTTGCGAAACATTTAGTTTTCTGGCCAAGTCCCGTATCGAAATGCTCAGATTCCGCTTAAATTGAGCAATCAATGCTCTGTCGGTTTTTCTACGTGTTATTCCTGTTATGTTTTCGTCCAGTTCCTGACTTGTGGTGCACTGTCATCCATTCCAGGAACCTTAGGAGGACCTTTGGGATGGTCAAATGATGAATATCCATCAGTTTTCCCAGGGTGCGATGCAACAAGATTTTGTATGTGGGGGAAAATTTTTTGCGCGAACGGTTTGCTGATTTTCTTTCATCTCAACTGCTATACTTAGCGGATGTAAACAATACACTCTAAGGAGAAACTGGCAAAATTTTGGTTAATTTCGGTCAAGTATGAGAAAAGTTACGCAAGTTTCAAGCCGTCGCAATAGCACAATAACACACCCTTTATTCGTTTATTTCATTTTATTTTTTCTATCTCTTAAGCTTACGCATTGAGCCGTATCAAATAAACGATTTGTATAAAAAATGATTTGATTTGAAAGGTTGGAACCGTACAATTGTCTCAATCGACATTCAAATAGGAAATTATCTATAGTAGGGCCCGTCAGAAATTAGAAGTCCCGGAGCCCGTCATGGCCCTCGACAGCCCTTACTATATAGCAATAGAACATAATTCCAGTTTATTCCGAATCGCTTAGTAGTAAAATGAGGGAAATCCATCCATAAATGACAGGGATATAGCGTTCGAAATTTATTTGATTGATTTAATGTTAGGTTGTAGTATAAAACCCTGCCCCGGTAGTACAGTAACATATTTTAAATGTCCAAGACTGAAAATTATTTAATTAAAGTAAGCATTAGAAAGACATTGAATCGTACTTGGAAAGACCCGGACTACATTAGTTAACCTGTCGTGCGCTTCGGATGTGTATTGTGACCGTGATTGCGGGAAATGGTCGATGATTAACGTAGTTTAAGACTTAAGAGAAACATATCCTTTTAAAATAAATAAAAGAAATTAAAACTGATTTTTTCCCTTTTTTATATTTCTGCACTATAGGATGCAAGATAAATCACACTGTTTGCTTGATATGTTCTAATCTTGGAGTGCGATTAGTTGAGAACAACGTGGTGAGAAACATATATTTTAATTATGAATGAAAACAACACCTTCGAAACCAATTCTTTACCATTGGCGCCAGTTGGTTCTTCGCTCGAACAAACAAACAGTTGCGAGTGACGGAGCCGGTAACAAATGATTATCTGATCGTTCGGCTGAGAAGATTAGACTGTTCCAATTTAATTAGCTGTGCATTGTTAAGTTTAAAGTTTAGAAGAAAAAAATATCATCTCGAAATCGCATTTCGAGTTCCGTTCAAGCCTTGTGAGTTTGAACTTTGTTACGCTATCAACTAAACGGAATTGTATGTTAATTTTAAAAATCCATCATTATAGCAAATTTTTGGGACTACAAAAATTTTGCAACACTTTAAAGACTACAAGTTGAGCTAGGAATTTTTTAAAACTGAAGCAAAACTTATTTATTGTCGCCGATTTTTATTATTATTTTGCCTGTTTTAAATGTTTTACAAAAGATTTCTAAAAGATTGAAACTAGAAATGTTATCGTTGTTCATAAATTACTATTTTTGGAATGACACAGATCGTTTGTTTGGTAGCTAGCAAAACTTTCATTCAGTTGAATTGGTTTATTTGATTAACTTTTGGCAACATTTGAATGGTCCTATTCTGTGCTGGTGATTTTATGTCAATCGCTTATTGAATCTATTTATAACTGTTGAGTAGGTTCTATTACAGATTTACAGTGTTTTTCTCAAAGACCGATTGACCTAAAATTTTCCATGTGACCTAAGAACTTCATATGATGTAAAGAATGCATCGCAAAGAGAAACTTTGCCAAATTGTGTTGATTTCTGTACAGTAGGAAAAAAGTTTCGGTCAGTAGTCAGTGGTAAGTGATGCAATCATTTCAAGTTCACTACAGAGTTGAAGAACTTGCCTTACGACTTCAAGACACAGAAAATCGAACGGTTCTATGAAACGTTGTAATAGACTGACATCGTGTGTGATAAACTCTTTCAGGAGTTCATGCTGTTTTACCTACACGGGAAAATCCGTTCATGAATTCATGATCAAAAAATCATGTTTTTGTGACCGGAACGATTTACGAAAATCCTGACCAAGTTCCAGAAATTGTGGATGATAAACCTCGTATTCTTGAAACTGTTTGTGTTTTCAAACAACTAGCTAACGCCAAAACTATACACGATGTTACATACCAAAGTTTGGTTGGATTACTATGGTTGTTTTCTGGACATGTTTAGTTTTTGTTATGATTCGTGTTCTTAATTTGGGCCTACACTGGATTGCATAAAGAAGATTAACTAAAAGAACAAACATTTAAACGATTTTCATGATTTCAGATGCTTTGTCGCGATTTTCGTAATTTACCTTCACGTTTCCGTGATATTTTATTCATGAGTTTTTCTAACAGGGCTTCGCGATTTATGTTCATGATTTTAGGACATTAGTCGCGATTGTCGTAATTTATATTCACGTTATCGTAAGATTTCTTTCACGAATTTTGTATCGGATTATTCTGGCAGAATAGTGTGATTCATGTCCATGATTTCAGGACCTTAATCACGATTTCCGTAATTTATATTCACGTTATCGTGATGTTTTAGTTTCAAATAGAGTGATTTTTGTTCATGATTTTAGAAATTTAGTCATAATTTTAGAAATGTACATTCACGTTATCGTGATGCTTTGTTTTGAGCTCACTTTCGAATTTGACATGTGAAGTAATGTGACTCATGTTTATGAAATCAGCAGATTTATCATAATATTCTTATTTTCCCTTTTACTTATCCTGATATTTTATTTTTTTAGTTATTATATTGGATTATTTAGCAGCAGTAACGTGACAATATGAACTGAATCATAAAAGTGTGACTGATTCGCGGAATCTTGTTTTCTGAACTATATCACGAATACGATTTGAGGCTCTATAATGTATTTTTAGTGCTTAGCGCAGCTTTCGTTTACTATCCGGACATCACATTGAATCTTATTACATTAATGACGATGTTCGAGATCCTAGTAGTTTTTATTACACACCTATTAGTAGTTGCTAGACATAATGATGATATTCCATAAAAAGCCCAATTTTTTTTGTTTTTTTTTTTGCCAAAATCGTGTGATGTATTAATTACGCCTAAAATTTGGGCGAATGACGTATACGAGGGAATTTATGGATATTACAAGCTTTTTCAGATGGTGATTTTAATGATTAATCTCCCTAAAAGTTAGATTTATTTACCAACTTATGCATATCTTAAAAATATGTCCGACAAAATTGCAGAGCGAGCTTTCGCTAACAACTTTGTTGAAGACACAAAGCCTTTATCTTTATTATCCTCAGAATTATGGCTGATTGTTTGTGGATGATTTCTTTAAAGCCAGTTAAATACTATAACCTTTAAATATAATTCTAACACGTTCGATATATTCCATAAAAAGGTTTGAATTATCAAAACGGACAACTTTCTGTAATACAATAATGGCTTACCTCATTAAAAAATGGCATTTTTGAAAAATAAAATGATTTACATGGTCTTGTTGAGGTAGAAACGGCTGAGTTTAATGCAATAGTGTTTCGAACTACTCATCACAAATAGTCAGGTTTGTCATTTGCTGTTAAGATTCTCGTGATTTACCCTCCTATAAATGAGATTTTTCAACATTTTTTGTGTAAGGAACGAAATGAGCTAACATTTTTAAAAAAGTTATGCGCTTTCACGTATATCTTTGCTGAATACGTGGAGTCTTTATATGTTTAAAAAGTTATAGCTCGTTATATTTAGATGAACCTCAAAAACGATTTTTAAATATCTTTCCAATTATCACTCCTCCGGGTTTTATATATGCTTTGAAGTTATTTCAATCATCAAAATACACATTTATTTTCTACGCATAATTTTTCTTATCTCGAGCATTTTCGAAAACTTTGTACATTTTTTGAAAAACTAGTTTTATTCAAAACATGTATAACTCTACTGGAGACAACGAGAGACAACTAAACTTTACTGAGGTTCATAGTGTTGATGTAGCATTTCAATAATTTTGAGTGTGCTATAAATAGAGATTTTTCATCTTCGAAAAAACTAGCATTTCTGAAGGCTTCATTTTGTTTTCGATACCTTAAAAATGTTTGTATCTCAATTCAAGGGGGATTAATCACTATAACTATATCATCAAAATGAGGGTTCTGGCATCCTAGCAGATACTCTACCGTTTTCGCGCAAATAATTTTTTGCACATTTTTGGCAATAAAAAATACTGTGCCATGTGCAGATTTTCATGGAATTGAAAATTATTAGGGATATCTTCTAAATATCACAAGTACTCAATTCAGATCGTGAATCATATATAATAAACATGATCAATATTTTAATAATTTGTGAATTATTTCACGGGCACGCATGGTGAAGAATGTCTCTTATACTAGAAATCATGCACCAGTTATTCAGAAACTCCATTTTGGTCCACACAATCTGCTTCGCTATTTCCCTTTTCCTTTAAATCTATATCCTTGTGATGTAGAACTCAAAAGAATTTATAACCTCGTTTGGGCACCTATAACGCTTATCGAAATCATAGCTCCGACATGGCCATCTTTGAATTTTCTTGAAGTAAAATGCAGTTCACACTCCGGAAATTGTCGGGCTTTTTGAAAATCGCATGCCAGAAAATTTTCCGGGTACCTTGCAGGTTTAAAGCAAACTTTTGAACACGAAGGGTATCAACACTTTTTAACTTGTAAGGTAGATTGTGACCTCAGTTCCCTTTGATTAGTAATTATCAAACTGCAAATTCAAGTAATTTTGCACCCATTTCAATAAGTTTTGCATCATTTTGATATCATGGTGGTACCAGTTTATATGTGAACTTGGTGTGAACATAACTTTGAAACCGGATCAATAAAAAAAATCAATAGGGACCGATGCGAGGGTTGTACCTATCATTTGATAGTTTGTGCAAATCGGTCCAGCCATCTCTGAGAAACAGAAGTGACATTTTTGCCACATACACACATGCGCACATACACATATACACACACGGATATTTTTGGATCTCGACAAACTGAGTCGAATGGTAAATAGCACTCGGTCTTCCGGGCCGTGATTAGGTTAGCGATTTTCAGAGTAATTGCATGTATGAGAAATCCAAAATGAAAAAAAAAAAATGGAAAAACAAGTACAGTAGGATTCCGTTTTTGGCAACAATATTTTTTTTCAGTTGCCAAAACTGGAACCGTTGTAACATGGTCACATTTTGAACTTTTGTAAATATACTTTATATTATTTTCTTCATATTTTTGCATTATATTTTCTATTCTTGCATGTTTCTTGTTCATACGCACAACATTTCAAAAGTGTATTCCAGTTCACATAGCACCGTTACAAATGAAACGAACTTCCAAAAAAAAAACCCAATGAACCCCTTCATGGGAAATGAACACTAAACGCACGCATACAAATAATCCCGTTCATGAACTGACAAATTTCACCCGCTTCTTCTATTGCGCGAATGTGTAGACCTTAGCGGGAGGTTTGGGGTAAGCGCCCAATTGCTTTCCCATGCGTTCTCTACAGCCTGGCAAGAATTAACCGGCGGGGGGATTCTTTATAATTATACACAGATGCGCGTCGAAACTAAATGGGTTGATCTGGGCAGCTTGAGAGTGAGGGAGATGTAGGATTGAATCAGCGCAGAACTGAACTCTGGGAGATTTCGGGTATTGGTAAAGGTCGTTGTCCTGTTTCGGCTAGATAACGTACTTCCGGTTAGAAAACCCGAAAATTAACACTCGCGTATATCTGAGGACCTATCGCAATTTCCTATCCAATTTGTCCTGGATCGTGGAAGAAGACAGAAGTGCGAGTGATTAGTTTGTTTCGCGATGTAATGTCGAGGTAAAACGGTGTTAGAATTCTTTGGCCCGAGTTAATTGTTTGAAAAATCTTTCCCTTTCCGTTAGGTGTTGTAAAAGTCCAAGCTAGATTTTGTGCGGTAAACGTGTGCGAGTGTTTCTAAAACCAAAGGTAAATATAAAAGAATGTGTGCTTATACCGGCATAGGCTTAAACCGCGTCGAACAGCCGTTCGACGGCTTTTTATTTGACAGTTTTCGTCACCGGCGAATTTCCCGCCGACTAGCGTTTTTCCGGACAGTTGAGAACCAACCGAACGGTTCTAGCGACGCGTAAGCCGAGGATCGGCTCACTGCGAATCACTCTCGCACGCTTCCACGTTTCCTGGTCGAACAACCCGACGCATCAGTCGGAAGTGGCCGACCGTTGCACCGCCGGCCTAGAGCGCAGACCAGCCGTTGACTACTTGCGCCGCCGCCCTGTCGTAGAACTGGGAAAAACTCACCACGCGGCGAATATCATCAGACCGCCGTTTCGTCACGTCGGAGCACCTGTAATACCGACATCATCACCGTAGAAGCGCTGCAGCGAACGTAAGCCCAACAAATGAGTGAGTAAAGACCTTTGACATGCGCATGATCAAATAGCCATATTATAGCACACGAAGCTTTTAGTAGAGTAGGTGGTTCTTGGCCGATAAATGTCGCTAGAGCTTAAACCGCACACGATAGATAGAAAGATTTGAGGGGGAAAAGAAAAGTGAAGGAAGAGAATGAGGAGGTGAAATGAATGCCGTCCGCAAATAAAAATCTGTTGTAATTAATGTAAAATGTGTATAATGAGTGTATTTTTGTAGATAGTTTTCCCCGCAATGGTTGGCTCGGTTTAAAAGGAGTTTCACGTCGTTCGTTCAGTAGTTTCTAGTTTCTTCTTTTCTGTTTTTTTACTCCAAGTCTTGGGTTGCTTGGGAACCTCAACCCCCTCCACTTCCACTTCTGAAGCGTTACGGGTCAGTTTGAATTTAGGAATTGTGCCTGTGATGAGACACGTGAATGGTGGTATTTCTTGACTGGCTGAACGACGGGATTCTCCTAGTTTTCTTTTCAGCGCTGTTTGGTCCGATTCAAAGTCACTGGAAGGTTATCCAGGTCTGCCAAATCGTTCATTTATATTTCCGGGTTCTTTTACGAGAATCCGCCCTGAGGTTCAGACTCTTGCCGGGCAAATAAAACGTGACAAGCGGTCCTCTTCGGAGGTGGCGCATAAATCGCTTGTTTGAGTTCCCTGGGGAGCAATTTCGCAGACCAGAACCGCTAGTGCGTCTTGCACGCGCTACAAATTGGCGCCCAACGTGAATTTGGGGTACATTTTTCTACAAGTTGGTCGCGCTACAAATTGGCGCCCAACAGATATTTGGGGTAATTTTTCTGTCGTACGCGACACCTTTCGCCAAACATTTTAAAAGGGTTTTCGGGTTAAATAGAAAGCAACTCGTTAGATTCGTTATCATTTATTTGTATATGCGTATAGTGTGTGTGTGTGGTTTCACCACAATTATATAATTAATTATTTTTTTGCATTATTTACATTTACTTATATTTATTTCATTCTTCTGTAAAAATTATTTATATTATTATTATATATTGTGGTTTTTTGGGCTATTTCTAATTTACTTTACGATTAATGAACATAAACGTTATTGCGTAGAACAAATTTTTTCGAGTCAGTGTTACATCACCAAATTTGGCGAAGAACAATGAAGTTCCCACACGCGGATCATTTAACAAACGAAGAAGTAGACTATGAGCTGCTTTTGCGAAATCGATTGGGGGATAGGCAAAAGGACATGCAGTCAAAATTAAGGCTGCTACGCCGATTTAGAGGATCGGAAAGAAGGTACACAGTATCGGTCCCCTTACAAGTTTGAACAGGAACTCGACGTCATTAGAAATAGAGTAGGTCAAATTGAGATGGCATTACAGGATGGAGCAAACATGAAATTAGTATCACGTTTAAGACACTACCTTCTTAGAGTTGAGAGGGGAGAATCCACTAATGAGGGTGGGGAGATAGCTCGTCGAGCATTACTGAAATCGATCCCAGAGATGATTCAGAAGGCTTCCGTTGGATTGCTGATCGCGGAAGAAGAAAACGAAGAAAGCGAAGGCGAAGAAGAAGCTTTCGGGTTCGGCGACTCACAGTCGAGGCATTCTGGGCTGGAAATCTCGAAGAACAGCCCAGCTCAAAAGGGGTTGGACGGAAGTCTGGGAGCCATTCGGAAGAGTACACAAACTCCAAACAAGCGGGAAAACCAACAAGAAAATTCGGACGTCGGTCGCAGTAGATCGAACAAACCCTCGTACGATGAGCTGCTGCAGAGGGTTATCGAACTGGAAACCAGGCTAAGTCAATCGAATTTGACGGACAAAAAGGTCCAGCAGGAATCACACTCCGTCGATAAGAGGCCCAATAGATGGAGTTTACGGAGACGAGCTAGCGAAACGGAAACAGACGACTACCAGGAGGACGGATTGCAGAATAGGAGGTACAAACAAACCAGGGAACGACAAAATTCCAGACATCAGCAGCTAGTTGTTCAGGAGACTGGTAGTGACTCCAACGACGTAGATGAACTGACTGTCGAACGAAATAGTCGACGTCGGCGACAAAATCGACATGTTAGAGACAGCGACGGGACGAACGCATCGCAAGAGTATCGGGGTTCTTATAGAAACCGCGAATATAACGATCATGGGCCACGACACCACAGAAGGATCGAACACTGGAAACTATCGTTTTCGGGGGAGTCCAAATCAGTGTCGGTGGAAAATTTCCTTTACAAATTGAAAATGATCGCACGACGGGAAGGCGTGTCTGATCGTAATCTTTTACGCGATATCCACCTGATTCTAGAAGGGGTAGCCTCTGACTGGTTCTTTACCTACGTCGATGAGTTCGTAAACTGGGCCGATTTTGAAGAGAGGATTCGGTATCGATTCGGGAATCCCAATCAGGATCAGGGTATACGGCTACGAATACAAGAGCGTAAGCAGAACAGGGGAGAGTCATTTATAGCTTTCGTGACAGAAATTGAACGTCTGAACAAAATGCTCTCAAAGTCACTATCGAGGAGAAGAAAATTTGAGGTCGTATGGGACAACATGAGACAACACTATAGGTCTAAAATATCGACAATCCATGTTCGAGATTTAGACCATCTAATCAGGTTGAACCATGGAATAGATGCAGCAGATCCCATGCTCCAACAATTCACAGAATCGAGAAACCATCGGGGGGTACACCAGGTCGAATGCGAGTCGGATTACGTGAGTGACGAAAACGAAATAGTCAACGTCATTAGAGCAAGGCCAGATAGTAGGAATCAGAATCGTTTCGCTGGGCCACCAAATGCACGAGAAACCCATCAGACAAACGAGCAAATGCAACAAAACATTTGCTGGAACTGTCGGAAAGTGGGACATAACTGGCGGGACTGCCAAGAACCAAAAGCCATCTTTTGCTATGGCTGTGGCAACCTAGGACGAACGATTCGATCCTGTCCACGTTGTATAGCATCCGGGCGGAAATCGGCTGTCCAAACACAGGGAAACCAATAATGGAATGTGCGTTGGGGAATCCGACCATTCCAATCAAAGAAAAGATTCCCGACAGATTATTCGAATACGACCCAATAAACCAAATCCACTCAATCAAAATCGAGTCAAGAAAATGTCCATATCTGAGGGTAAAAGTTTTTGACACTGAGTTAACAGCACTATTAGATTCGGGGGCGGGAATTAGTGTGGTTAATTCTTTGGAGCTTGCCGAAAAATACGGTTTAAAACTCCAACCAACAAAATTAAGAGTTTGTACGGCGGATAATACTGCATATAAGTGCATAGGATATTTAAACATTCCATACACTTATAAAAATTTGACCAAAGTTGTACCAACGGTAGTAGTACCGGAGATTTCGAAATCAATTTTAGGATGTAACTTTTGGCGTAGTTTCGGAATAAAACCGATGGCCGATCTTGGTAACGGGCCAGAACAGATAGGAGAATACGCGGGCACCGACGAGTCGATAACGTTCACACTAGAACCGGTGGAACAGTTGCCTACTTTACCGATCACGGGGGAGGATACTACACTGGATGTACCGACAATCGATATACCAGAGCAGGTACCAATACCGACAGAGGATACAGTAGAGGTAGAACATGAGCTAACGAAAAAGGAACGGGAAGATTTGATGGAAGTTATTAAGGAGTTTGAATTTACCAGCACACAAAAGTTAGGTCGAACAAATCTCATTGAACATGAGATTGTTCTTAAAGAGGGCTCGAAACCAAGAAACCAACCAACATACCGTTGCTCACCAAGCATTCAAAAGGAAATCGACGCAGAAGTCGAAAGGTTTAAGCAAATGGGGGTCATCGAAGAATGCTATAGTGAGTGGACTAATCCGATAGTACCAGTACGGAAGTCAAACGGGAAAATTAGAGTATGCCTTGATTCCCGGAAAATTAATTCGATGACGGTTAAGGATGCCTATCCAATCCGCAACATGCTCGAAATATTTCACAGACTGCAGTCTGCTAAATATTTTTCGATTATCGACTTAAAAGACGCTTACTTCCAAATTCCTTTAAAAGAAGATTGCCGGAACCTTACAGCGTTTCGCACTTCCAAAGGACTTTTCCGTTTTAAAGTTTTGCCGTTCGGGGTAACAAACGCACCCTTCACTATGTGCAGATTGATGGACAAGGTTATCGGTTTCGATTTAATGCCATTCGTTTTCGTATATTTAGACGACATAGTGATTGCTTCCAAAACACTAAAAGAGCATATGCGTCTTCTTCGAATCGTGTCAGAAAGACTAAAGAACGCAAATCTAACTATTTCGTTAGAAAAATCGCGGTTTTGTCGAAAGCAGGTAAAATACTTAGGGTACCTACTTACAGAAAGAGGGGTAGCAATAGACAGTACACGAATATCTCCAATTTTAGACTACGCGAGACCAAAGTCCGTCAAAGACGTCCGACGGCTGCTAGGGTTAGCGGGATTCTACCAACGCTTCATAAAAAATTATAGTAGAATAACAGTCCCAATCACGGATTTATTAAAGAAAGCAAAAAAAAAATTCGCTTGGACGGACGAAGCCGAGGAAGCTTTCACAGAATTGAAATCGGTCTTAACGTCAGCACCCATATTAGCAAATCCAGAGTTCGGCAAGACATTCACCATAGAGTCGGATGCGTCGGACACAGCAGTCGGGGCTGCACTGGTTCAGGAAATTGACGGGGAGACACGAGTTATCGCGTACTTCAGTAAGAAGTTAAGCAGAACACAGAGGGCATATTCGAGTGTCGAAAAAGAGTGTCTTGGGGTTTTGCTGGCGATCGAGAACTTCCGACATTATGTGGAAGGATCCAAGTTCAAGGTTGTCACAGACGCTAGGAGCCTATTATGGTTGTTCACCATCGGAGTGGAGTCGGGCAACTCAAAACTTCTCCGATGGGCACTCAAAATACAATCGTTCGATATCGAACTACAGTACAGAAAGGGGGCCAACAATATTACAGCCGATTGTCTTTCTCGATCGATAAATCTTCTCGACATAACGTCCCAGGATACGGAATACGACGAGCTAGTCAGTAAGATTCAAGAAGAGCCTGGAAAGTTCAGTGACTATCGAGTCACTGACGGAGTGGTGTATCGCTTTATTAAAGGTGGACGGACGGAAGACTCTCGTTTCCGATGGAAAATATTACCGCGCAAGGGCGAACGTCACGAGATTATAAAAAAAGATCACGATGTAGCGCACTTTGGCGTTGAAAAAACCCTCCAAGGACTAAAACGTCGATATAGCTGGCCAGGTATGGGCAAGGACGTGAAGCAATTCTGTGCGAAATGCATAAAATGTCAAACTTGCAAGGCCACGAACATAAATGCAACGCCGCCGATGGGAATTCAGAAGGAATTTGTCGAGTTTCCCTGGCAGTTTGTAACCTTGGATTACGTCGGACCACTGCCTGCATCCGGAAAGGGAAGACATACCTGTCTCCTGGTAGCGACGGATGTATTCAGTAAATTCGTTTTGATTCAACCTTTTCGAGAAGCGAAGGCATACTCGTTAGCCGAATTCGTTAAAAACACGATCTTTCTGCTGTTTGGAGTTCCAGAAGTTATTTTAACCGACAATGGAACTCAGTTCACCTCCAAAATATTCCGTGACCTGCTGGCAGAATACAACGTCAATCATTGGCTTACCCCGTCATATCACCCACAAGTAAACAACACAGAACGTGTGAACCGGGTGATAACGACAGCGATAAGGGCGACGATTAAAAAGACCCATAAGGATTGGGCCGATGACCTGCAGACAATAGCGAATGCCGTACGAAACGCAGTACATGATTCGACCAAGTATACCCCTTACTTTGTTGTGTTTGGCCGCGAGATGGTATCGGATGGTAAAGAGTACCAAAGAATGCGCGACCATTTGACCGAAGACCCTGCCCAAACTACCGTACAGCAGAGTAGGAACAAACTGTTCGAAGAAATAAAATCTCAGCTTTCCAAAGCCTACGACCGCCACAAACGAGCATACAATCTGCGATCGAATCCCGACTGTCCCACTTACTCCCCTGGGGAAACTGTCTTTAAACGTACGTTTTTGCTTTCGGATAAAGGCAAAGGCTTTTGTGCAAAGCTTGCCCCGAAATACGAACTCGCCGTAGTCAGGAAATTACTCGGAAAACACTGCTACGAGCTTGAGGATTTGACCGGGAAACGACTGGGTGTCTTTTACGGCAACCACCTGAAAAAGATGCCACCCTAATAAAACGATATTTTCCAAGCTATGAACCTCTACGGAGAGACAAATTTTCAAAAAAGCAAAACACCTTTTAGGCCAACCGTTACTGTTGACGAGAAAGGGTAACCCAAAATTTTTTCAGCTATGTACCGTGAGGAACAAACTTCAAAAAAACACCTCTTGGGAAAAGGAATCTTAATGACTAGTGATTGGTTCTTTAAGAAAGCCGATAGAGAAAACCGTGCGATGATTTTCTGATAGTAGTAGAAACCATGAAGATTAAGAAGGAGCCAAAGGCCATGACCCGACGAGAGTAGTGGTAACACGAAAATTCAGGGGAGCCTGGCAATGACTTCGCACATCATGAGTACAATGGTTTCTATAAGAGTGAGAATGAGCACAACTCTTAAGCCCTTATTGGACTAGCCATGCATCATTCCCACAAGAAACCTTTTCTTACTTCGGGAATCGATCACCGACATGGAGATCCAACCTCACATGTAGCAATCGGATGGACGGAAATAAGTTTGAAAGCTATGTCAACTTCCAAAGAAGCAACAAAGGAAAAATTCCACCAAAAACCCTAAGGGGAAAACGTAAACAAATCAAAGGGAGGATTTTTTCAAAAAGGCCCACCCACTGTACAGTTGTATATATTAGTGTTAGTACGCGCCTAACAGCCTACGTTAAGCCTAGTTTTAGTACTTAAATCTAGGTTAGTCGATAGGTTAAGCTACTCACTGTTTCGTATGTAAATATTTCCATTTTTTTTGTTAACTTCTCTTAAATCTTGCTCATTTTTCCGTATTTTTTCTTCATTCCTTTTTAGTTCCTTTTCCGTGACATATTTTCGTATTAATAATTTTCCTTCATCCATTTGCTTTCGTTTCCAGATTTTTTTCCGGTCAAATTTTCGTTTTTTTTTCTTCGTCATCCATCGCTAGACCTGAAAATAAAAAAATAAACACGGTCGTCGTTGATCCTAGAAAAAGGAATCCCTATCAACAACCGATAAACGATAAAAATATATTTACTTCCCTTTCAAATTGATCCACAGTCCATTACAATTCGATGCAGCAGCAAAATCAGCAAAGCTCCAAAAAAAAAAACACAACTAGCTTGTCCAAAACTATTTTCCACTTTGACGTTTCGTTGTTTGCTTTTGGTTCCGTTACGTTGGCAACGTAGTGACGTACGAGTATGTGATGTTCGCGAGTGACGACTCCGACAAGTATGAACGAAGGGTGTACGAGTTGTCATGGAATGTTTTCCTCGCAATATTTCAAACGAAATGTTGTTGATGGAAACAAATTTAATTTTATGTTTATGTGAAACGTGATTCTTTGTGAATGTTTTGTTTCGATAAACTGTTGTGTTATTTAATGTGGAAAGTAAATACGATCGGCGACTCGGGATTTATTCTGAGGTGATCGAGATTTACGATTCACAGGTTTTGGAGGGAAATTTAATGTGGAAAAGCGACATGATCAAATTTTTTTCGGGATATTACTTTCTGGAGTAGATCATGGTCGTCGGATCCACAAGTTCTGTTGAAATTTACGGATTAATGTCTTAAAATTTTCGGCTTTCATTGCTGGAGTAAAAGACAGTGTCCAAGTTTACGTTTACTTCTCTGGAATTTTGGCCTATTCCAGAAGAATGTATTTTATTTGTTTATTGTTGTGGTATGAAAGTTTTGAATGAATGTTTTTTTTGAATGAACGAGTTACTTGCCAAAATAAATTTCCGGGTATTCATTTTGTCAATAGCCAAATTTGGAAATAATTTTTCAATGAAACATTTCCTACGAAAATTTGATTGAAACTTTCAAATTTCAATCAAATTTTCGTACCATTAGTAGGGGATGATGTAACATGGTCACATTTTGAACTTTTGTAAATATACTTTATATTATTTTCTTCATATTTTTGCATTATATTTTCTATTCTTGCATGTTTCTTGTTCATACGCACAACATTTCAAAAGTGTATTCCAGTTCACATAGCACCGTTACAAATGAAACGAACTTCCAAAAAAAAAACCCAATGAACCCCTTCATGGGAAATGAACACTAAACGCACGCATACAAATAATCCCGTTCATGAACTGACAAATTTCACCCGCTTCTTCTATTGCGCGAATGTGTAGACCTTAGCGGGAGGTTTGGGGTAAGCGCCCAATTGCTTTCCCATGCGTTCTCTACAGCCTGGCAAGAATTAACCGGCGGGGGGATTCTTTATAATTATACACAGATGCGCGTCGAAACTAAATGGGTTGATCTGGGCAGCTTGAGAGTGAGGGAGATGTAGGATTGAATCAGCGCAGAACTGAACTCTGGGAGATTTCGGGTATTGGTAAAGGTCGTTGTCCTGTTTCGGCTAGATAACGTACTTCCGGTTAGAAAACCCGAAAATTAACACTCGCGTATATCTGAGGACCTATCGCAATTTCCTATCCAATTTGTCCTGGATCGTGGAAGAAGACAGAAGTGCGAGTGATTAGTTTGTTTCGCGATGTAATGTCGAGGTAAAACGGTGTTAGAATTCTTTGGCCCGAGTTAATTGTTTGAAAAATCTTTCCCTTTCCGTTAGGTGTTGTAAAAGTCCAAGCTAGATTTTGTGCGGTAAACGTGTGCGAGTGTTTCTAAAACCAAAGGTAAATATAAAAGAATGTGTGCTTATACCGGCATAGGCTTAAACCGCGTCGAACAGCCGTTCGACGGCTTTTTATTTGACAGTTTTCGTCACCGGCGAATTTCCCGCCGACTAGCGTTTTTCCGGACAGTTGAGAACCAACCGAACGGTTCTAGCGACGCGTAAGCCGAGGATCGGCTCACTGCGAATCACTCTCGCACGCTTCCACGTTTCCTGGTCGAACAACCCGACGCATCAGTCGGAAGTGGCCGACCGTTGCACCGCCGGCCTAGAGCGCAGACCAGCCGTTGACTACTTGCGCCGCCGCCCTGTCGTAGAACTGGGAAAAACTCACCACGCGGCGAATATCATCAGACCGCCGTTTCGTCACGTCGGAGCACCTGTAATACCGACATCATCACCGTAGAAGCGCTGCAGCGAACGTAAGCCCAACAAATGAGTGAGTAAAGACCTTTGACATGCGCATGATCAAATAGCCATATTATAGCACACGAAGCTTTTAGTAGAGTAGGTGGTTCTTGGCCGATAAATGTCGCTAGAGCTTAAACCGCACACGATAGATAGAAAGATTTGAGGGGGAAAAGAAAAGTGAAGGAAGAGAATGAGGAGGTGAAATGAATGCCGTCCGCAAATAAAAATCTGTTGTAATTAATGTAAAATGTGTATAATGAGTGTATTTTTGTAGATAGTTTTCCCCGCAATGGTTGGCTCGGTTTAAAAGGAGTTTCACGTCGTTCGTTCAGTAGTTTCTAGTTTCTTCTTTTCTGTTTTTTTACTCCAAGTCTTGGGTTGCTTGGGAACCTCAACCCCCTCCACTTCCACTTCTGAAGCGTTACGGGTCAGTTTGAATTTAGGAATTGTGCCTGTGATGAGACACGTGAATGGTGGTATTTCTTGACTGGCTGAACGACGGGATTCTCCTAGTTTTCTTTTCAGCGCTGTTTGGTCCGATTCAAAGTCACTGGAAGGTTATCCAGGTCTGCCAAATCGTTCATTTATATTTCCGGGTTCTTTTACGAGAATCCGCCCTGAGGTTCAGACTCTTGCCGGGCAAATAAAACGTGACAAGCGGTCCTCTTCGGAGGTGGCGCATAAATCGCTTGTTTGAGTTCCCTGGGGAGCAATTTCGCAGACCAGAACCGCTAGTGCGTCTTGCACGCGCTACACCGTGCCAAAAATGGAACCTTACCTTAAAAGCTTTTATTTTCAATTTGTGACATCATAAATGTTACAAGAACATTAATTATATAAGAATATGTGAAATGGAATGAAATAATAGAAAAAAATCAAGAAATTTAACTTTATTCGCTATGCCCGCCACCATAAAATATAGTAAATATGACTCCTATGTTTGGAAATAAAGTCAAAAGCGATATCCATTATTGCAACAAAATGATTATTGAGCATTTTTCAAAAGATTTACTATGAACAAAAGTAATGTTGCCAAAAACGGAACTTTTTTGTTGCCAAAAATGGAGCATTCCAAAAACGGAACGTGCCAAAAACGGAATCTTACTGTACAAAATTGAACAATATGCAAAACTGAAAGAAAACAATAGAATCATGAAATTGGAAAAAAACACAAAAATACGTAAATGAAAATAAAAAAGAAATAAATTTGCAATATTGAAAAACAAAATGCGAAAAACTTAACAATGGAAACAAATGTTAAAGCAGTAAAATTTTGAAAATAATTGAAGCAAAAATTAAGAATTTTGAACGCTAAATTAAATTTAAAATGTTATAAGAATAAATATTGAAAAAAATCAAAGGGAAAATATAATAAAATTGAATTGTTACGTTAGATTAATCCAAAATGCTAAAAAAAGGAATGATTTTTTTTACAAATACAACAATATTTAAAATTTGAAACTGAAAAACAGAGAAATTTGAAAAATTTGAGCTTATCAAAAAAAAAAAAAAAATATTACCCCTTTCATGCTCAACTTTTTTCTAGTGCATGTTGGGTTTCAAAACAATTTTTCCTTGAAAATGGTAGGGTCAAGAAACTCGAAAAGCCTATTTTTATAAAGATAGGTGCTTCCATGGCAGTGCTAGAAGCTGGTCAATTTTTACCTTGTAATGCTCAATACAATTCTCCTAGAATAATTACAATAGTCCAATTACGTGGAAAACGTAGCCAACGACGGTCTAAATTGATAAGTTTTATCAGTTTTCAATAATATTGCACCATAACGAAGATATATGAAAAAAATCATTTTCGGTCGTCAACGTAAACTGTCCTTGGCAGCACTGCTCCATCGGAATTTAATCAGACTAATTGCAATAACTTCAGTTCTAGGGCTGATCTTTGTGACTGTTAATACTCAAATTAAAGACAACAATCATATTAATGAGCCTTACTTGTTTTTGTGAGCAAATCTCGCCTCAATCAAAAGTTATAGCTGTTTAAAAACGTTGTTGTCCACAAACAACACAGGCATGAATGGGTTAAAGATGACTAAATCATAAACAAAATGTTGTGAAAATATTTTACCGAATGATAAATAAAATTATATTAAAAGAGTTAATGAATAAAAACAGAAGTAAAGTGTAATAAAGTATAATAAACGAAGTAACCTAAAAACAATCAAGTTCATGAAAAAATATAAAAAAAATAATGCAACAAAAAGGTTAAATATTCAAAAATTAACAATAACTGGTTGTTACAGAAACGTAGAATTAAACAAAAGTAAATAAATGGAAAAAACCTGTTTTTATCCATTTAATGGAGAAATTGTTCCCTTACTCATTTCTACTGTTAAAATTCTGTGTACCAAAAATTGCTCGTTATGTGGATTTTGAGCTAAATTTTCTCATCCCCCGGTTAAGTACATTCATATGCTGGCAGATCAACATCTAGTGTGAACAAAAGACATTTCGACGTACGAGGTCGGAATCATGAAAGGTGCTAGGCTATTTATAATAGTCACATACAGCGAGTCAGCACTGTCTGTTCAACCCCCTGTCACAATCTGCACAGTTTTTTGTCGGCCAAATACCAGCTCAAGAGGCATTTATTTATTCTACCTTGATATGGTTTTCCGCTGGCATCAGACAGTTTTTCCGAGACAAGCTTTTAAATTCCATTAAATATTTAAAATCAATATAGCCGGTACCGGTGGAAAGCTCTGTATACACACAAAAACATGAGCCGATAGTGCTCAGTCGTTCGGTGAATTGGAAACATATTCTCCGCTTTCCCCGCGGAACATAGTTTGCCACATTGGCTGCCAGTTGCGATGGAGTATAATGCCCCGTCGCTATGCCGTACCTATGTGCAGCTACAATAACCGGAGGTTGTTGAATTTTGAATTTTCCCAACCCACCAGGCGACGGAAGGTTAAGTTAATTAGAGTTTTTGCTTTTGAATTGCGGGGAATTGGGCTTTCTGTGGAGTAGATTTGCATGGCTTGATTCAGTTCGGTTCAGTTTGTACATACGATGGACTATTAACTGTTCAAATAAATATACGGTTCACGGTAGATGTAGATGCTTTAATAGTCGTAGAAGTACTAATTACTGTACTACTGGGTTTTACGCCTAGTTACGATGCAAACTTTCGAATAATTATTTCTGCCAAGTACATTACAGTAAAAGTGAGCGACAAATGCTGTATGAATTGGATCGAGATAATAATTCTTATTTTTATGAAAATTTCTCAAGGTTTTGGTTCATTGAGGCTACTAAAACTTATAATTCACTGTATATTTCTGCGTCATTAATAAATATATGAAAGACTCATATAGCAAAGTAGAATTGGTCAGTATCTGATTATAATTACCATTGACCACACACAGGGAAACGATATTTCAGTTATCTCATGCTATCGTAAAGTAATATACATAATATCTAGCTCATAAACCATTAAAAAGCGTTTTTAGAAATTTTAATATTATATAGCCAAGTAAGCTATCCAAAGCAGCTAAACAACATCGGAAATGCGAATAGTTGTTGATATACCCTACCCTGCTTGGAGCAATATAGCTTTTTATAAACTTGAGAGCAATAATTAATAACTTCAGGTACAACGTAATCGACTACCCACGCCATATTCACTTATCTGCATCGTTGTTGCTTGTACAGAGAATTGAAGCAATGGCTGTTCTAATTTCAACAACCCAATCAACAAACACACACACAAACAAACACACCTATCTGTTTAGAATTAACACTTGCTCACCGGAGCAGCTAGCGTTCGCAGCACGTACAAAATTATATTATGGACCAACATTCTGTAATCTGATTAGGTGCAAACTTTACCGTCAGGCTTGGCTTTAGCACACCTGGACGACTTGCCGCTTCTTTCTGACTGGCACATATCTAGCCCGGGAGGACCGCAAGCTTTGTTGCAAAACTTTTCGAACTACATTCAGCACCTGGTGAACCACAGCCTGCACACCAACCCAACTCCAGTCGCTTTAAAGTACATATTCGAATGGAGATACACTTACCGTTCACTTGTCGACACCACCCTGAAACGTCCCTGAAAAGGGTCCTTATGCTTTGTGGCTCTTTTCAGCGTGAACCCTTGGCTGAGTGTTGGATTCTAACTCCGTCCAGGCGAAAGGTGAAGGGTTCATGTGATACCCGTACACCAGGCAGTATCTTTATCTCGGAGCTTATCCTGTAGGAACACTTTATCATTTTCACCAGTTTCTTCAAGTACCTGTGGTCGGGGAAAGGGACAGATAAGGACGCACTTGTTCTTTCAATGTTCCAATCTTGTTGCCTTGGCACTCACCAGATCCATCGTTCTGCCAGCGATTCGGTAGGTAAGTGTGTCTTTAATTTTATTCATTGGAAAACTCCAACATTTGTGCTACGATGTAGAGGATGGCGATGGTTCGGAGCTTCTTCAAGGGAACACATGGTTGGCTGTCGTGGCGAACAGTTTGGAAATATTGTCTAGAACTTTTAGGCAAACATGCATGATGCGAACACAATCATGTTTACTTTACTTATGAAATAAAGGCACGGAAACGTTATTTTGTTGATAACGGTAAATATTGACAAAATAAATACATGTACTGCACAATACAAGAAAGTTTCTGAGAATATTTTCTAAGAAGGTGTATGTGGTTGAAACATAAGTTCAAACAGCAGAGATAAAGATTTTTTTTTATTTATAGGTATTCGACAAAACTGAACAAATTTGCGAAATGAAGCTAGATACAGCTGTAAATGTCTTTCAAAATAGGAAAAGGTTGCAAAAATCTGCGAATAAACTGCAGAGCTATTGATTTATTATACGCGAGGAAATGTTAAAACCAACTTCTCAATGAAGTGTCTGTTGGGACCAAATGAACATGGTACACGATTTCTCAAGTATTCATTAATGTGTAACTGTCTGTTCGTATTGTTCATGCTGCCTGATCAGTAGCTTACCAGCACACATGTCGCAAAACTAATTTAGATTTCTGGGCAATATCTCTGTCACCCCAGGCCACATAAATCTTTGAGAAGATATCAATATTTTTTAAATTTTTGTGCTGCATTTCACAATAATGGCTTTGTTTACAAATTACTGATTCCACAAATGAACCCTAGGAGCACTGTACTGGACAAAAGAAGCGTTTGCTATAATGAAACTTCATCAATTATAGATTCTTCAGTTCATAACACCTTATGAATGATGGTTCTCTAACAATATTTCTTTGGAAGTAATGGGCAGAAAAATACACAGGCCATTTGGAAAAATGCCTCTAAGTAAATAAAACATGAACTACAACATTTCGTTTAAATTGGAGATGGTCCAGTTTTGTGGTCGGTTGTTTTGTCATGGAGATACATTTTTGAAAAATTGGTAAAATTTTTTTATATAAATATGAAATGGTTTCCGTGTGCTATCGCATTACTCAAGAACGACATGACGGGTTTTTTTGGATTTTTGCGTTTTTTTGTGGGTTATTTTCTGTGAAAGGTTCTTTGACATAAAAATAAATTATTGAAATTTTCCTAATCCACCTATTAGTGCAAATGGGACATTTTTAGTTTAGGATTGTTTGCATAGTTTGTCATTATATGGAGTTACGCAATAAAATGTCATTGGTGTGTTATTGGGTTCCAGTTTTGTCGTGACTAACGACTTACCTTTCAATATAGCGGCCCCTTTTCAAAATTTCGGAAGAAATATGATGTAATGTTTTGAACGCTCATATATTTTGTTGTACTGAATTGATTTAATCAATTAAATTTTGGAATATGTAGGACAATCATTATCAACGGAAAAGAGTGTTTTGAAAAATCTTTCGAAAACGACTCGGAAAAGTGAAAATGTTCAGCCCATCCCGCACAGAGCCGTCAATATGGTGCACCAACCGAATAATAAAATAATGAAAAGTTTTAAATATAGGTCCACTATATGTTTGTTCCTATGATTATTCATATTAAGTTGCTTGAGAGCTGTTGGTAGGGGAAAGCCGGCATATTAGTTTGGTTATGTCATTAGAAGCCGGACGGAAAGGGTCATGCACGACACGAGAACGAGCGAGAAAGCGATAGTAGTGCATATTAGCGAAAGCGTTACGTACATTTTGAACCTTAATAACTTTCCTACTGCTAAACGGATTGCTAACTTTGTTTCATAAATCGGAAGAAAAACGTTCAACGCTTGCTACCGATACGTTGTTTGCTATATAAAATTTGTTTAAATAGGTCAAAAAGTGCTTTAAATGAGAATCAACATTAATGATAAAACCTATAAATAGGGGTGTCGCAGCTTTTCTCTGTGTAAGACGCTGTGCATAACGGACGTGCGTGCTAGGTGGTCGTGAGAAGCTGCATCGGACGAACAATCAAATCGGCTACCACCGGAGAGAAGAAGAAAAACGTTGGTGGAGGTGGTGGCGGTGAGAAGGCCAAAAAGCCAAAGTCTAAGAAACGCAGTCACTGAAAAGGCGGTAGCAACTGCCACTAAAAATGGCACCAAAACATCGAAGGCTGCAGCGAACAAGCCGAAGACCCAAAGCCAAAGAAGGCCTACAAACCTGCCAAGAAAGCTGCCCGAAGAAGATAAGTAAATTCACGCGTCTCTAATATTGCCAACAGTCCTTTTCAGGACTAACAAAATACTTGTAAAGAATAGTTATATGTAAACCGTCCTTAGAATGAAAATATAATGGAAAAAGAATTGTATTATGAAGTTCCTTTTATTAATTTGTATAATTAAAAATAATTATCATATAAGAAAATATTTTTCAAATTAATCTACAAACCCGAAGGTTTTTGCAAATCCTTCCAAGAAAATCAGTGAATGTGGCAAATCTACCACTAAGCGAAAGCTACACCAAAACGAATGATGAAAATATTTTCATTTATCGCACAAAAGGATGGCCTTCCATCAGCACCGAAAAGTTAATAAGTAGGAACGCCTTGATGCAAAGCGTGCTCATTCGGTATGAGCTGCGAAAGGGGAATGTTCATATGTGTGTACGCAGTAGAAACAAATCGCATAAATTGACATAATTTCAATGATTGTTCCTATATGAATGAAATGACAAATTTTCAGGTTAACACGGAAATAGCTTTGCAATTTATAGAACAATTTTATATTTTTAGTTATATAATAACTGTCATCTCTTTCAAACAACTTAACCCTCTGCTGCCAACCCCGTGGTTTTGCAGGGTTAAGGAGAATCATTGTAAAATGTCCAATACACGATTTTCTGTTGTTACCTCCACTAAAACCACTTCAAAACACTCCCATCTGTCCTACAAGTGCATTGTCTGCTTGTTGAAATCATTATATGAAATTATTGACCTGTATTCAATGCGGAGAGCTCGGTAATAAAATTGTTTTACTGAATAGATTAACGAACGGAATCCCCAGGAAAATTTCGCTGAGCCCGGTGAATCGAAATTAATGCGTAAAATTTAGCCATTTGAAAGAGATACAAGCAGAATTTTAAGAATATGATCATCGCGGTTATGTTCCGGACATTACCCGCCCCTAGGTTTTCGCTAAGCATGATTCATTTCTGTACCTAGGAAAAAGATTCCGATGGTTGTTTCGAGAGATTTTAACATTGATATTTCAAAGCAAGAAAATATGAAATTTGTTCATTTCATGAATGAATGTCTCAACGAGGTTAGAATCCAGCGCATTCCCTATCAACGCAGACGCCAACAACAAAGGTTCTTTTCAGAACCACCATAATTATTATAAAGCATAACTTGAAACATTCCCACATACTTCATTGAGTATCATTCGATTTGAATTACAAGTCAAACGAGTAGTCACGACACTCCGGTTATGTCTTAGACATTACCCATCCATCTTTTTTTTCCGCGACGGTATGTTTTTGCCTTTCTCAATAGAAAGGTATTGCAATTGCTCTGAAAACCGACTTTTTAACGGAGGCCCGGAGGGCCGAGTGACATATACCATTCGATTCAGTTCGTCGAGTTCGGCAAATGTCTGTGTGTATGTATGTGTGTATGTATGTATGTGTGTGTGTATGTGCGTATGTGTGTGTGTATGTGACCAAAAATGTCACTCATTTTTCTCAGTGATGGCTGAACCGATTTTGACAAACTTAGTCTCAAATGAAAGGTGCAACGTTTCCATAGGCTGCTATTGAATTTCTAATGGATCCGACTTCCGGTTCCGGAATTACAGGGTGATGAGTACGAACACGCAGAAAATGTCGATTTTAATAAATTCTGCAATGAATGTATAAAGGTGAATTTTTTTCCAAAATATGACCACAACTGCTTCGATTTGTAGTATTAGGTCACTAACCTCCATTCAAAGTCTATTTGGCCACATTGGCCACCATCATCGGTTCCGGAAGCCCCGGCGGAAGTATCTAAATTCAGAATAACAGTCACATCGGTTTCTCGGAGATGGCTAGACCGATTCGACTAAGCTTGGCCTCAAATGAAAGGTATTGCGTCCCCGTAAATGGCTATTTAATTTCATCCCGATCCGATTTCCGGTTCCGGAGTTACAGGTTGTGGCGTGCGATCACATAGCAAATTGTGATTCAAACCGATACTCCGATGAAAGCAAAAAAGGTAAAAATTTCGCTAAAATGTCTCTCAAACAACTTAAATTTGCTGTTCTAGGTCACCGACGGCCAACCAAACTTTCGTTGACTACATTGACCACCATAGACGGTTCCGGAAGTGCCCGGGAAAAGCGGCCATCTTTCAAAATTTACGAACTCACATCAGTTTCCCGGAAATGGTTGGGTCGATTTTTACAAACTTAGTCCCAAATGATAGCTATAATACCCTCATAGATGTCTATAAAATTTCGTACGGATCGCTTATATGAGTCCGGAAATATAGACTAAACCATCCGGTCACATATGAAATTCCCATACAAGCCAGAACTCAAAATTTTTTTTCAAATGGGGGGCCCCATGAAATTTCAGAAATCGAATTCGTATTTTTGATGCCAAACATCTTTAAAATGCATGAAACGTCGAGATTTTATGTTATCTCGAAAAAAATTTTTTTTTATAAAAATCGACTTTTTGGGACCTTGCCGATTTCGCGCCTTTTTTCAGTTCAATATTACCGTGGCTGTTTTTTCTTTTTAAAAATTTTACAACTCGAATAATGATTTATTTTCCTGTATATAGTTGTCATGTGATGTATAATAATAAAATGTAATATATGCATTTAAAAGTTTTTAATGAATATAAACAACGCGCACATTCTCGTGATTCATGATTGAGAAAGGCACAATTGCACCGCTAGGTGGATTAAAATAGGTTTTTGTTAATAAGTCCTACTTTATGACATATCTTGCTTTCGTGCATTTAAAAGGAAGAGCGGTGAAGGAGTTGATAAACAACATGTGTGAAGGTACTATTAACATGCTTTGTTTCCACGAATTTCTATAACTCAAAAGGATTCAAATTCCGAATCGACTTTGATAATGAAAATAAGTCACTGAAAAGCTTCGAAATAAATTTGGAGTACCGTCGATTCTCCCACGACCCTGTTCATATATTGGTAAAGCATCACCATTGTTACTGTTTATAGAGAGGCACAAACAAAAGCATTGTTTAGCATAACAGATATTTTTTTCGTAACATGTTTTAAAGTTGGAGTCACCTCACTGGACTTGGAATTAATAGATATTCGATCCACAAGCATTGATATTTTTGCTTTCGTTCAATTTTTCAGTAAATAATTATAGGCAGGACAACGTCTGCCGGATCAGCTAGTACAAAGATACTTCCAAAATAGTATTAACTTATCCCATGTATTCCTAAAGCATTTAAATTTATTGAACAAACAGCGCATATTTCAAAACCAATAAATTTACAATAGGCCTAAATCAGCAGGAATATATGGCTCATCTGAAACATTCCCAATGCTGTTCGGAGATGTTAACCTTGCCATACAGTGTTTTCACTCTTAGCCGTACCGGAAATTATGAAGCTAACAACGCTCATCTGGGGATACTGAAATATAGTAACGAATTATACATGTGGTACGGGTCGTTCCACGTCACATTTACAAACAAAATTTTAATTCCTTCCAAAAAGTTTTCTTGCATTCTTTAGCTAAAATAATTGAAACGTATTTTTTGTTTTGGATGAATATGATATTTTTTCATGTTATTAGTTAATGAACTTTTGAAGTTTATTGAATTGAACATTTTTCAATCACTGATAGCTCGGAAACGATTCGATATATGGAAAAAATATTAAGTGAAAAAAGTTGCGTTTTCAAAAGAGCTTACGAAAAAAATGAACTTATTTTGTTTTATAGTTTATAAATCTGCAATTATTAGAAACAAATTGAATTTGGAAGTTGCAAGTAATATATTATCTCCTAACATTTGCAGAATACATAATTTACATAACAAAAACAAATATTGCAAAAAAAATCCCGGGGCGCTCGCGCGAAAACAGACTTTTTATTATAATCTATTATTTTATTTATAAAAATTATAAGGTTCATAAAATTTATAAAATTTATAAAATTTACAAAAATTTATAAAATTTATAAAATTTATAAAATTTATAAAATTTATAAAATTTATAAAATTTATAAAATTTATAAAATTTATAAAATTTATAAAATTTATAAAATTTATAAAATTTATAAAATTTATAAAATTTATAAAATTTATAAAATTTATAAAATTTATAAAATTTATAAAATTTATAAAATTTATAAAATTTATAAAATTTATAAAATTTATAAAATTTATAAAATTTATAAAATTTATAAAATTTATAAAATTTATAAAATTTATAAAATTTATAAATTTTTTAAAATTTATAAAATTTATAAAATTTATAAAATTTATAAAATTTATAAAATTTATAAAATCATAAAATTTATAAAATTTATAAAATTTATAAAATTTATAAAATTTATAAAATTTATAAAATTTATAAACTTTATAAAATTTATAAAATTTATAAAATTTATAAAATTTATAAAATTTATAAAATTTATAAAATTTATAAAATTTATAAAATTTATAAAATTTATAATTTATAAAATTTATAAAATTTATAAAATTTATAAAATTTATAAAATTTATAAAATTTATAAAATTTATAAAATTTATAAAATTTATAAAATTTATAAAATTTATAAAATTTATAAAATTTATAAAATTTATAAAATTTATAAAATTTATAAAATTTATAAAATTTATAAAATTTATAAAATTTATAAAATTTATAAAATTTATAAAATTTATAAAATTTATAAAATTTATAAAATTTATAAAATTTATAAAATTTATAAAATTTATAAAATTTATAAAATTTATAAAATTTATAAAATTTATAAAATTTATAAAATTTATAAAATTCCACAATCAGCTGATCTGTCACTGAAGCAAAGTACGCATCCATACATGACCAACAAGTCGATTAGCTTTCGCAGGATTGCTTGCAACATCGCATGCAACTAGGTTCTGCCAGCTCTCTGCTAGTCGCAAAGCAGAGCTCTCTTTCACTCCGACTGCCATCTGCCTTTGACCGTTGGAGGCATCAAAGTAGAAGCCGATTGTGGTGGACCACCTGTTTGTGAGTGAACATAGTACCAAGAAACCATTTTGAAAATATTTTGTGTTGGTGCGTCTTGTACCTGGCACAATCTTTGAACGTATTGAGCAGGATACATTAACCGGATTAAAACGTTACTGTTTCGGCAGGGCGCGATAGTTAGAGGAAAAAGCGTAGTCGCCATTCGCTTCGGCGGAGTCGCATAACTGATTATCAGTACCTTTAACCCTTGGGTGGATCAGATTAAGATAAGGTGAAAGGGTAGACGTTACTTACCTAGGCAAGAACGCTGGGGAAGGACTATTGCCGAAAAACCCATTCGTTATCGGTAAATCGATAGAAAACATCTGCGGAGGAAAAATCAGCTTACACAGAGGATAAGGATAGGGGTAGCAAATATGTCCTGGAAACTAGAAGCGCAGAACACTAGTGAACACGCCCACACTTATCCTCACTTTCCGTGGAACTGCGTTCCCCAAGCACGTCTACTTTAGCCCTCTTCGAGTGGGAACACGCGAGTTCATACCAAATCCCATGATTTGTTTTAACTGCTGCAGTTACGGCCACACCAGATCACTACAAAAATTGCGAAGGTGGAAAGTGGAAGGAAGGAAGAGAAGAACGGACAGCAATCATTCGCAGCAGTTTGCAGTGCACAGGATAGGCTGATTAACATAAGGAAGGATGACGAAATTCGAATGCTGAAAGATGAAATTCTAAAACTCAAGGTATTGCCAAAGCAGACAGAAAAGGACATTGAAATCCGGAAACTGCGCAGCGAGCTCACTCCGATGCAAAAAATGATGGCCGAATTCAACAAAATGAAAGAAGAACTGAAAGAAATGAAAGAGATTAAAAGTATGGAATACTTCGATATATCTGAAGACGATCAGGACTAGACGATGTCCGATGCAAGTGATTTTAAGGAAGACAGAGCCAAAAAGGATGAAAAAGTGAAGGCATCAGCGGCGAAAAGGAACATTCAAGGACGGACAGCGAAATAGATCCCCGAGGAAGTGCTGACGAGAAATCGACGGGAGAAATACCAAAGTCTGCAAAACACCCCATCCTATTCAAAAATGGAAGGGGCAGACCGCGCAAACATTTAAATGGCTGAACAAACCAAACCTACACTAGATGAAATCTCTGGCAATTAAATTGGCACAGATAGCGGATACGAAGGTTATTAATAACGAAATTAGCAACAATAATCAAATACCCTCCCCGCGTATAAGACTGCACGATACAACCAAAGAACTAGAGTACCACATTTTACACGAATAGGTTGGTTGGGGTAGAGTGAAGAGAAAGTAGCCTCCCCACTTCTTTAAGAATGAGAGAACGATTCTGTAGACGGGAGCAAGGACGCTATACCCCAAACTGTGCTCCGACGGTCACTCAGACGTTCTGACAACAGTAGTAAGGAGGTAACCCGAACGCAACCATTCTAAGTTATCTCCCGGAACATTAGGGGACTAAGTACGAGCAAAGCAGAATTAGACATAATCATCAAAGAAAGGGAGCCGGCAGTTATCTTATCTGCCTTCAAGAAAGTTTGTGTTCATCTCGTAACGCACCCAAGATCAATGGGTACACCGTATACCACCGTGAGCGACAAGGTGGCAGATGAGCCGCTGGCGGCATAATCACGGTATAGACAGCGAGGAAATACACATCCACACTAGCTTCGAAGCCATGACCATCAAGGTAGGCCAACCTTTGAACCTGAACATAATAAACATCGACCTCCCACCCAGTGAAGAAGTTACCTGCAGTGGACTGACTGAGCTGATCTCACAGACAGGAAACCCTCTCCTGATGGTTGGATACTTGAACGCCCACCACCCCCTTTAGGGCTCCACCAATATCAGTGCACGCGGGCAGATCGTAATGGATTTCGTAGAGCAGTGTGAATTAACCGTGTTGAACACCGGTGAACCTACGCAAGTCAATCACGCTACTGGGACCTTATCGTGCATTGATATTGCCTGTTGCTCGATGGACCTAGCAGGATTAGTTCATTGATCCATGTACGATGACTCTCATGGTAGTGACCACATACCTATGTGCATTACCTTGCCTGGAGAGCCCCTGCGATAAAAGACGCGAGTTAAATGGAAAATGGAAGAGGCTAACTAGGAACTGCACCAATCCTTATTGAACCTTGAACGGAAAAATGATGCAGCAAACCAAATCGAAGACAGGCAAACAGTGCGTTCATTGGCGGAATGACCACATAGCTTCCAAGATCAAATCCAGGACAAAAGCTTTAAGGAAGCTGAAATCAGTAAATGAGCTAACTGAAAAGGAAGTGGCTACCGGAGCATATCACAAGGCTAGAACCTCCACCAGAGAGGCCCCGAAGATGTTTATTATGCGATGATCAGTAATTTATCGCTAGATTGTAAAATGCAACTCCTTGAAGCATACAATCGACTTTGGTCAGAACTTCTGATCTTTCCCACAGAGTGGACGAAATCAACAGTGGTACCAGTTTACAAGGGGAAAGGAGAGCACAGCAACCCACGAAGCTCACCCATATATCTCAACAGCTGTATGGGAAAGATCTTGGAGCTAAACAACCGCCTGACCCACCTGATTGAAACAAGAAATTTGCTTCGTCAGCATCAAAACGCGTTCAGAAAAGGTCGAACCACGGTTGATTATCTTGCGACAATGGAGGAAGAAATTAGAAAAGTGATGGCCAAAAATCACTACACGCAAGTAGTCTTCTTAGACGTAGCCAAAGCGTATGATATATATATATATATATATATATATATATATATATATATATATATATATATATATATATATATATATATATATATATATATATATATATATATATATATAGAGGAGACTAATCGTTCAGAGGATAAAGGAGTGGAACATTGAAGGGGAGATGCTCCGATTTCTGGAAAAAAATGCTTAATGTCAGTAAGTTTCGAGTTCTAGCGAACGGCGCGTACTCCAACGAAAAAGTAATGTAAACAAGACTCTGTCAGGGATGGGTGCTTAATGTAAGCATGTTTTTAATTGCAATAGACACTATAACTTGCCTTCGAATGTAAAGCGTCTAATATACGACATAATTCTAATAATATAATTTTAAAAACTTATGCTTGTTTGTTTCACTGAAAAATGTACTAACAAAATACTATAAGTTTAATTTAATGAAATCATTGCTTTATGCCTTTACGTAAATTCAAACTTTCTTGACATTTTTAGCACAAAATGGTATGTAACCCCATAATGCAAACCCCGGTGGTCAACATATGATAAGCATCGGCGAAACCATGTGTCGGAGATCCAAGCTCATTAAATTTTCTCACCAAACCGTTCCGTAGAAGTGGTGACAGCATACTACCTTGAGGACATCCGCAGACACTCAGTTTCCATATATCTACTTGTCTTAACGATGAACACAGAAGTCGGTTGCTAAGCATTGCGTGTTTCGAGTTCGTTATATATACTCCATGATCTCGTACTGCTTTCAAAATTGATTCGAAAGACACTGTGTCAAAAGGAACCTAGTTCCACCGGGAAGAAGTAGAATTTTCTACCCAATCTAAAATCCGCCTTGTGATATTCTTCATAATTTTGCAAAATAAGTGCGCTGGTGAACATTTTGAAGCTTATTTAGTCGAATTGGCGACATTTCAAGCTTAAGCCTTTTACAAAATGAGTCGAGTGGATTATATTTTGAAGATTTTTTGGTCGAATGGGCGACACCTTGGAATATTTCAGGAATCGGTCGGTACTGGTTATCAAATTCTAGAGTTCGTAGTAAAATGTATGCATTCAAAACATTGTTAATCCGGTCGGAATTGGTCAAAGAGTATCAATTTAAATTTTCATCATTTCATTGTTTTTGCTAAAAAAAATACCCAACCACTCACGCTATATACACGAAGTTAAAATGTGCCATTTTCTTATATTCATATACAATATTTGTCCATTCTATGACATACGTTTTATATAATTTCCGAAGGTAAAAATTTCAACTTGAGCATACATCGAGGCTTTGGAACGATTGTGTAACGGTGTTGTTTAAGCTTCCGTGAATACTTGTTTTTGTAAATTTCTATAAAGTGTAGTACAGCTTATTGAACCAATATCATTGATGAATAAATCAAATAATAAATAATTTCTGTGTATAATTTACCGAATGCTTCATTACTCTTCACGCACGTCAGGAGAAGCGTTTCCAATATTCGAAATTCCATTTTCCAAATCGTGCATCAGATTTATTTCGCCAAGAAGGCAACCCCCCTTCGCATCCGGCTGGAACCGCATATGAGCACTGGTAGCGAATCTCCCATCCTGGCGCAATTAACTTGATTGATAGTTGATAGATGCTTTACCTGCTTCAAGATCCCAATCAAAATTGTAGGATCTCACAGCATTCACAACGTCTGCTCTCATCCCCATGAAATGCCGAATGCAATTAAGCGTAGAGATTTGCCTTTCATCCCACTCCACCAACAGGCTTGGATATAAAAACGATTTATGTACTTACTAGCAGCAGTATTAATGCCTTGAAATCCATTTTTTATCAACTCAGAGCGTCTACCATTTTTTATTTATTATCTGAAATGAAAAAAGAAAACAGAAAAAAATATTTTATTGAATGTAGCTCGATTGCTAATAAAAACATATACCATTAAACCCCCCAATTCAACAACCGCTCCATGAATAAAAACGCTGGGTCAGCTGAAGGAGAGATTTTCCACTTGGATTTTCATTCGATTGTCAATTGCTGTTCAAAAGCTTGGATCAACCCATTTCCGGTTTCCTTACGCCAGAAAGCAAATCGAATGCTTTACTATGTACTACGAGTTGGTCGCATCTGCTAACGGCATTTAAAATACAGAAAACCGAATCTGATTGGCGATCGAACTCGAGCCCCTGCACCACCTCCACCGAGACGGTGATCGTGAAACCGGTTACGAGGTTTTTTTTCTGCGGTGGAAAAATCGACCCGCGAGATAAATTGATTCCCGGAAGGACAATTTTCTTTTCATCGACTTTTCAGTGGATACAAAAGTGCTACTGCTTGCCTGCCTTTCGCTTCTGTGTAGTGTTAGTGTTGTATATTACATGTACATAAATTTGGCTTGCCACCGACGGCGCTTTATGCTGAGGGTTCCAGGAATTTGGGTTACAGCGTGAAGGGCGCTATGATTGAAAATTGGTATCAAATTTTATGATTCAATAATGTGCCGCGGTGCTGTCTGATTTTTCATATACTTACCTTCCAGCGGTTGCGTGCACACAAATTTACACACATTTTAGTTTTTATTCAAGTACAATTTTTCAGCCGGTTTATTTAAAACGACAGGTAGCGTTAGCGTGTAGGTTAGTTTACAATTTAGAAATATTTTTAATCTTGATAGACGCATTTAGCAAAATGTTAAAAAAAATTGAAAGACAATGGTCGGAAACGCCAAAAACATGAACTTAATTCGCTAGAAGCCAAACCATCACAGAGTGTCTTTGGAGGATTTGTTCGTATGAATATTCCCCACAAGCTGATAACAATTGAAATTAGGCATGGCTTTTTATGATCGAACTAAAAAAATTAACTTTTTATGCTGATGAGATAGAAAGTTGGTGTCTTCGACAAAGTTTTTGAAATGCTCATAGTGAAGAATTTTGTTGAAGAACTTGAGCTTGTAGGACTAAAGGTTATCGATTTATAAGGCGCTTTCTATGGCAACCCCCCTTAAATCTAGTTTTTTAAAAATAACTCTTTTCATTGTGACTTTTTGTGCAAACTATGTTCAAGACAAATGTGTAGATGTCAAAACTACATAATATTGTCGAAGACTGTATATAAAAATACTCATTCCTTTCAAAGTTATTGAAGATTTTTACATTTTGTTACACCAACTTCAATTACGTATAAGAAAGAAAGGTGCAAATCAAAATGCACGAACAGGCATTTTTTTCACTGTCTAAACTATGGACAATAAAGGTAAGAAGGTTTGGTGCGTGCCGCTCTAGAACCCTATGAATAGGGTAAGCTTACTTTATCATATTTTTTTACTTTTTCCATACAAAAATCACAAAAAAAAAATTTCCGCAAAATGTTGTAATTAATTAATTTTATTATAACATGTATATTTGGGTATATATCAGTTTGGGATCTGCAATGATATTAAAAACTTCACATTTCTGCTCCCACGTTTATGAAATCTGAAAAATTCTGATATATGTGAAAATAATACTTGTAATTGAGTATCAAAACAAGAATCACAAAAAAAATTATTTTTTGCTTATTTTTAGATGAAAAAAGTAAAAAAAAACATGATAAAGTAAACTCACCCTATTCATAGGGTTCTAGAATCAGTTGTCTTGAACATAGTTTGCACTAAAAGTCACAATGAAAAAAGTTATATATATATATATATATATATATATATATATATATATATATATATATATATATATATATATATATATATATATATATATATATATATATATATATATATATATATATATATATATATATATATATATATATATATATATATATATATATATATATATATATATATATATATATATATATATATATATATATATATATATATATATATATATATATATATATATATATATATATATATATATATATATATATATATATATATATATATATATATATATATATATATAACAAACTAGATTTAAGGGGGTTGCCATAGAAAAAGTCTTATAAATCGATAGCCTTTAGTCCTATTTAGTCTTTACTATGTGCATTTCTAAAACTTTGTCGAAGACACCAACTTTCTACCTCATCAGTATAAAAAGTTATTTTTTTAGTTCGATCATGTTATCAGATTGTGGGGAATATTCATACGAAAAATTCCTCCAAAGACACCCTGTGAATATATTCGATTGTTTGGCCTCTAGTGAATTAAGTTCTCGTTTTTGGCGTTTCCGACCACTGTGTGCTGCAGCGGCGTCTCAGAAAGGATGTTAATGGACACTTTATCAAAAGAATCCAAGAAAACTGTTCTTTGCTAGCATAGGTCATATGAATTGCTGTTCTGCTTTTACGGAAGCCAAATTGTATTTCTAGCAGTAAGCCATTTACTCTGACCCAATTTTCATTTTCTCGCACAACTTCCGAATGCAGGACAGCATTTCAATCGGTCGATATGAGTTGTGGTCGGAGGCTGGTTTTCTTGGTTGTTGGATGGCGACGACCTTTGTTACCCTCATGAAACTTTTTATTTATTTCTTATCTTCGGTATACACCGTACAGAAACCTTTTAAAACTATATTTTTCTTAATAATAACTTATATCTATACTTGGAAATGTCAAAATCAAACACTGAAGATGTTTCGTTAAATCAGCTGCAACAGTGGAATATTTTTTATTTTGTCCATATAAAGTACGGTGTCTAGGGATTCACAGAAGAGTGTGGTTACGAGGAACAAATTAACGCCCGAGAAAAGATCTGGACTGCAAAAACTCTTTGCAGGAAGATACGGCGAGTCGCCAGAGTCTGCAGATCGAGTAGTATACATCTATCGGCATAAAGAAGCAATACAACTGGATCATTCCATGGAAGTTTCCTGTGAGAAAATCGCACACAACATCTTTGTATACGTTCTAGTCGGTCACTTTGAATGGCATGGTATGGTGCTCACACTTGCACAGCATACTCCTGAACACGTCTGACCAGGGCACAGTAAAGTACTTTTAGTGCGTAGAAATTATCGAAGTCCACCGTGTTTCTCTTTAAGAAGTCCAGCATTCAGAAAGCCTTAGCAGTTGTCATGGTGAATGGTCGGAAAAGCTCAACTTCCTATCGAAGAGCACTCCCAAGTCACGGATCGAGTCGACGCTTTCAAATGTTCTTCCGTGTAGGCTGTATTCATAACGTCCTGGAGTAAGCAAGCGTCCAAAACTAATTACTTTGCATTTATTAGCGTTGACTTCCATTCCGTTAAACGTGCAAGAATGCTGAATAATACAGATATCTTCTGGAAGCACTAGGGCGACCAGTGCCGAAGCGATAGTTCGGAAGATTTTGAGATCGTCCACGTATAGAAATTTCTCAGACTTGATCCCACTACAGATAAATAAAATAAAAATAAACGGGCCCAGATAACTGCCTTGCGGGACACCTGTGGGTGTTCTGAATGTGTTTCAGCGCGTGTTTTTTATACTCACGAATGCCGAGCGATCGGAAACATAAGACTGCAACCTGTTAGTCAGCCAGGTGGGAAATTCTAAACGCTTTAATTTCAGGATTGCGATGTTGTGCAGTACTTTGTCGAAAGCTTCTGAAAAATCGATATAAATAGCGTCCAGCTGATGACGTTTTTCGACGGTGGGAAACAACTTAGAAGTGTAAGCTATCAGGTTAGAAGTTGTCGATCGTTTCGTGACAAACCCGTGTTGATACTCCAAGATAATGTGGGATGCAGCTGCATACGTGACGTTGTAGATTGGCTTTTCGAGAACCTTGGAGAGACAGTTTAATAATGAGATACCTCTGTGATTTTCGACGTTGTAAATATTTCCAGCTTTATGGATGGGAACGATTGCAGCTTCTTTCCAGGCGATAGGAAAAATGCCTTCAGCGAGAGATCGATTGAAAATGATGCACACTGGAAGAGACAGCACGTGGGCGCAACTTTTTATGAATTGGGGCGAGAGATGATCGGGGCCAGGCCCTTTTGACGAAACAACAGCAGTCAAAGCCTTCAAGATGTCAACTCGACTTACAACGGGACGAGGGAGTTTTATGTTGTACGATGGCAATGTTTCCAAATACACTTCCGCTAGTACGGTATAGTCGCTTCTAAACACTCCGCGAAAGAAACGTCAGTGGGAGTACTACCGGATCGTTTTCTGCTACTAACGAATTTCCAAAATGTTGCTGGGTGATCACGAAGGCTATTTTGCACATGATTCAAATACTCACGAAAAGCGGAATTCTGGGCAGTTTCGTATTGCAGCTGCAACGGTTAAATCAAGTTTGACAATCGAGTGAAATGGATCATCTCCTGTGTTGGTACGTACATCTAGCCGCAGGACAAAAGGTTTGTGGTGGGGATCGACTTTGAGAATAGTAGACGGAGGTTCAAGCAGTTCTGCGATATCTGTGTTGTTTACGAATGCAAGATCGAGGAACCTCCCGTTCACATTCGTCAGTGAGCAGGTCTGGTACAGACCGCCATAGACTCCGTCACAGCTATTTCTTGTAACATTTTAGATCGTTGTCGAATGACCATTGAAGGCGTGGAAGATTGTAGTCTGCCAAAAACGAGAACAGTGTCGGTGCTGCCAGCATTGTCTAGAATTGTTTGAACGGCATTAGCATGCGCGTGATACAAATCTGGATCACTATTTGGCCTTAGATAAACACAGCTAATATACACAGATTGATTCAGGAGGGCGATACGGTGATTTGCTCCAAGCATTCAATTCCTGACAAGCTTAGCTGCGAACCTGCAAGGTTGTTCTTTACCGCTATTAGGACGCCACCGCCTCGGCGCAGATGACTGGTTGTTGAGTTGCGGTCGCAGCGGAATATTACGTAGTTCGACAAGAGTTCAGCGTTCAATATGTCTTCGCGCAGCCAGATTTCCGTTAGGACAATGACGTCGTAATCGCCAGAAGAATGCGCTATATGGAATTGTGTTTTCGTTCTCATTCCTCTCACGATCTGATAGTAAACGGAAAGATACTGTTCGGAATATGCAACAACTTCGGGTGGGCAATACAGGATGTAAAACAGGCGATGAAACTAGTTGGGAGGGGGCGAAGAGCAGTGGAGGTCATCGTTGCTGAGTCGGACGCATTTGGTTTCCAACAAAGCTTTCTGGAATCCGATTTCTCTTCGAACTCACGATAAGCAATCCCAACTGGCCATGTAGACGCCGACAGCTCCTTGTCTTTGAGATCCGTGGGCGTGCAAGCTTTGTAGGAGACAAAATTCAGCGTTCTAGGATCTCTGCCACGAGGAACCAACTTAACGACAGTGATATCCGATTTTCCAAGTTTAACCGTCGCTAGCTCGGTGACACATTCATCAGGTACATTGGGCGAAATTCCTGACAGATGCAACTAAAACTTTTTATCTTCACGATTCACAGCGATGGATGATGTCATGGAACCGTCGGCATCAGTACCGCGTAGCAGCTTAGAAGAATTGGCGTCTGTATCGTCGTTGTCTCTCTTTCTTTTAGCAGAATTTAAAGAAAATTGCCGTGGCCCAGAATCCGGTGTTTTTGGAACAGCGTCGATCAACGTTTTGAAGTTGGTCCGAATTTTCACCTTTAATTCCTCCAATATGTCGTTGCGCATTGTATTTTTAAGCTCCTCGATCATCGTTTGGTTTGCGGACTCAACGGATACTAATGTGTTACGAAAACGTGCTTTGTCCATGATATTTTTGCAGGTGTTACACATCCAAAATAAGTTAAACTTGTTAACAACAGCGGTAAATAATTCGTCGTTTAATCCGCAGCATTTTGCGAAAAATGCGAAGAGCAAAGACCACCACATTTCACAGCATTACACACAGCAAAAATTATCAGTGCAACTCTCTCAAAATTCAGGCATTGTACGATATGCGGTAGTGTAAGAGGTACTGGTTGGAGTGCTCAGTAACAGATGACGCCACTTACACGCGGAGGGGGGGGGGGCACGCGTCGTGGTAGATCTTCTGTTCCAGGGCGGAGTTCGGACTTCTTGGCGAATATTAATCGGTTTGAATTTTTCAAGCTCTTGTTAGTGCTGTTTCGGTTTCGCATACACCAGGCTGTACCTCAAACAGTGCTCTTCAATGTTTCTCTCGTTAGTCCGTCAACGAACCGGCGCCAGCAACCACGTTACTTGGCTTTCGCCAAATTCTTCATTCATGTTTCTAGCGTCTCGTGCTGTCGATAATTAGCGCTATAGCAGGTAACACGTCATCCCAGAAGGTTTTATACACGGCGGACTTATACGTCTGAGTACACTTCGTCCCACTACGACTTGGGAGATAGCCCGCGGGACCTCGCGTCTGGAGTTGAGACGGAATCGAGAATCAAGCCAGCCAAAAACTTCCAATCAATGTTTTATGTGAGGTCATGCGAAATATTGAATGTATTCGGTGGCCCTGATCCGTTAGCAAAAGTAACAACAATTGGTAGATGGTCGCTGCCGTGGGTATCAGGGTTTACATTCCTCATGCAATCTAACCGCAGCAATGTCGAGCAAAGGGACAAGTGTAAGGCACTCAGGTGCGCTGGAGGAGTAGGAATTTATGTCGTTTCATCCGTGTTCAAAATTGTCATGTTGAAGATGTCGCAGAGCTCGTGGACTGAGTTTATTCGATTATCATCATAAAGACAACCTCATTCCGAACTATCGCAAAACAGTCGGTGGCCAATTGAGGCTCTAAGGGGAATGTAGTTGGAAGTAATGCAAAGGTCTTTGCCTTCAGTTCTTATTTGGCAAGCGATAACTTCAATACCTGGTGTCGAGGGGAGGTCAATTCGATTGAAATTGAAAGAATAACATTTCTCCGTAAGAATCTTCCAGATCCAGGCGAATAATACTAAAATCGTGGACGTTGAGGTCAAGTTCTAAAGTAAGCTGCAGGTGTTCTTCTCCGGCTGAGACATGGGAACACTGGTGGTTTTTGATGTCCCTGGAAGTGATGGGAACTGCTTTATGTGAGCGCAGGTTGCCACCAGGAGCTACTTGTTTCGGTTTAGAACTAGTACCTCCTCGAGCTGATATTTTTGGAGGACACCTTACGAGCTTTATAACGAAGCCAAAGAGAGGAAATGTTCCTTTTTTTTCTATTGCTTCTAGGCACAGCAGAAGATGTTTCCTCCTAGGGTTAACCGGATTCGTATTCGTAAGTAGACAAGTTAGTATAGATATTCGTAGAGACCGTTGGCATAGCTATCTTTAGAATTTATGCGCAAGATCGCTTAGAAGGCCCCTGAAGGAAACGCTGCAGTGTATACTTCCGCTGTTTGTATAAAGGACATGACAGGAGATCATGAAGATTTCCCCCACAGTAGAGACACTTTTCTACATCCCTTCCACAGGAATCATGCACATGATTCCCTTAGCATATTTGCTACAATAAGAAGCTTTGTGTCCCAGTTGTTTGCAATTAGTGCAGTTCAGGAACCCGCAGCACAAAATGGCGAACAGGTAGACAAACCTTGTCAAAGAGGAGGTGGTTAGGTACAGTGAACCCGGCGAGGGTTTTCCGATAAGAGTCTGAGTTGATATGTTTTTTTTCCTATTGGTTGCGACTCTAACTGAATGCTAACGCTTGCAACCCAGTATCGTCACTGGCTGAAGCATGGGATCTTTAAAACAGCCAATCCCGTCTGTTAGGAGATCGGCGCAATTCAAACTCGGGTCGGAAACGACCCCGTTCACCTTAACCCGGTTTAGAGGAATAGATTCTATTCAACGCGGTTCGAAGCTTATTAGGGTAAATTTTTGAGACAGTCGACCGCTCCTTTAGAATTCGAAAAACCTGCATTAAGCTCAAACTTTTTTTCTCTTTGGCCCGGAAAAAGATTACGAATGGCCCTATTGAGGAGGGTGGGTACAATTTTCTCGATTAGTCGATTTTATTTCGACTTTCATCTTACTTGAGGTAAATCATTATCAGGGGAAGTCAATTTTGCACAGGTCTCTTACCCAATAAGGGTTGTATTAGAATGAGGAATGTAATATTATTGCGGTGCTTAACTTGTATAACTGTATCCAGGCGGCTCACAATAAAAAACCACTACTTCACAACTCTGCTGGCCGAATAATGGTACACGTACGCGCATACACAAAAGACTGACTATGAAAACAAATAAGGGATACCCTCAAGGCGGAGTTCTATCACCCTTATTGTGGTCATTAGTTGAAGACGACCTATTGAAATCATTAACTGAAATGGGATACGAAGTGATTGGATTTGCAGATGATGTTGTAATCCTCGTGAGAGGAAAATGTAACTATGTTATCTCAAATAGAGATGCAAAACATGCTGAAACTTCGATGATGCGGAGAGCACGCAAAATAACATTGAAAGCGGATTGGCACTATTGTTTATAACGTAGCACTACATGGACTAGAAATATCAACTTATCGGTTCGAGAGTCACCGAAGGAATGGTCGATTATGGTGTATTTAATCTTGTTTCACCGAGGAGCAAGTTCAAATTATCTGTAATATTAGTGGAATACCAATTGTTTGTGTACTGTAACATCTCATGCAAAGATAAACCTCTCAGGTTTAGACACTCTTGATCAGGCTAAAGTTGCCAGCTTCTAAATCGTAGTACTAGATTATCATTTTCAAGAAAAACTCTGTTAATTCAAATATCAATTTCGAAATCAAAAATTCAATAACTTTTTAGTTGAAATTATGATGAACTTTTCACGTGGAACATTTTTGTGACTATCTTTGATCCTATAAAAACATTCAGCTAGGTCGATAATTTATCCAGCAACTATTTTCCGTAAATTGGATCATGCTTATCTAATAAATCGACTGATATTTTCTTTTTAGAGTTTAAAGAAGGGTATAAGCGTGGAACTGGTGGGAAACCGTCGGCAGCGGTGGGTAGTCGCTATAGACACAGTCACCACCTTGCACAATTTAGCAAACCAGCTACCACTGTAAGCACAATTGCAATAGTCTAATAAAAATCTATCCCGGCATTCGAAAGGCAAACAGAGATTTTCATTGATAATAACCGTCGACAGGTTTTCAGTGGTGATCATACGTAGCTTCTCTTTTGGCGGTTCTTACGGTAAAGAGGGAGAAGTCTGTCTTCACTAGGAGGTATGCTGGTAGTGTGTTGAGTGATTCGTAGTTATGCTGTCTAAGTTCGACTCCTGCCAACAGAAGACAACCACTTCTAATTTTCCGATCTGTATACTTCACATCCTTGCTCTCACTTGAGTACTATGGCTTCAAACTTTTATAACATTCCCTACCCAGTAATCTCTAGCTAATTGAATGTCGTTAAAAAGTAAAAAGGAAAATGTGGCTATACATTACTCGAAATGAAGAAGGAAAAACTTATTATAAAAATTTGCGATCAGTTTCGGAGTAATTAGATCTCAGATTCCGTAAATCTTTCCTTCATAAATGTGTCAAAAACATAGTTGAGTTAGACGTATCTAAGCACTGACACGAATGATATTATACAAATAAGAACTTACATCCAATTAGTGGAAGTATTGACAAGGACAAAAACTGTATAATTAATCTCGACAAGCTTTTCGAAATCATTGATGTGCTCGCATCGAATTATTTTTCAGCAGAAAAACACCCTCCAGCGCGGTGAAACTCAACCTGGAGCATTTTAAAATCGGGCTCCAAAAATTTCAAAAAAATTAAATATGTTTATTGAAAACATTTCAAATAAAGAAATGTCAATTGACAAGATGTCCCCAACGATTCCTACTGCTCTAAAATATATATTTACAGAATAGATTTCTTGTTTGTACATTCCCTATAAATTCAATCTATCCTGTTCAGAGAATTCGCAAAGAAAAGTTCTTTTTCTGGGGAACTCATTTTACTTTTCGCAGTGCATTTCCATCGTCTCGCACTTTTAAGCCACAATCTTCTAGTTGGCGCTATCTTCTCTGCTCGAGAGATAATTTAATCGAAAATTAACAAGTTTATTATTAAATCGTGCGATTACTCTTGAAATTTGCCGCTAAAACAGAATGCTATTTCGAATGGACCAATGCGATGGTGGTGGAGAGGAAAGGGCAGTTACAAAAAAAGCATTCTCAGTATCTCAATCTTACGCAGTACTTGTTCTTTGAATTTTGGGAATCTTACGACTCGCGACGTACAGTGGAAAAGTTTTCCCATTTCACGATTATGCTAATTGCTCGAGGTTGGCGTACTAAGCGCGCGGCCATGAGATCGGATTGGTGTTGTAGCCAATGAAGGAAAATTAATCCATGTATTTGTATAGGCTCTGGAAATACTGTGCTGAGACGACATTGCACATATCCAAAAAAAAGGAATGTTTTTTGTATGAAAGCTTGTGAAAGTGTATATGACATACACTTGACTTGATTGTCTGATGTAGTCTAATGTTGGTACCTCGACTTATGTTTATACATAGTTTCTGTATGACAAGGCGACCACTGTTGCTGTGTGAAGACGGTACAGAGGTCAAAAACTTGAGAATTTTTAATTAATGTTAACGGCTTATAAATTGATTGTTGAATATTACACATATTTTAATTTGAAGGAAGTAATATTAACATTAAATATTTAGAAACGGTTTACGGTAGTTAAGCACATTAACTGACTTCAACGATGAATTCAGTTAGTGAAATTCCTCGCCGCGCACAGTGGGCAGGAAGCTACTTATGACAATTAAAAACAATATTACTCTGGATACGCATTCTAATGGTTCGGTATCTTGAAAACTTTAATTTTGATCTAGATAAGCGGAAAATGATCTAGATAAGCTCTATTTTTAGATAGACGCATCTTGTCAATACACTCTTCTACCAAGTTGATCGCTTTGGCATGGGTGATATATGCTTTGAAGACGCACTTATTCAAAACCGAATGTAGATGGCACTGCACAGTATTTTATAGAAATAACACTTTTAAAAATGACTTTTTACTCTTGGTACTGAGAATGAATATGTTGTTGTTTTCCAATACATTTTTTTGTTTGTTTTACTAGTTTTACACTCCGAGGCGATATATATTATAAAACCTATGTAGATGGTACACATTAGGACAAAACGCTACTTTCGAGGAAGAAAATTCCTAGCGCCCTCTGCATACATACTGTCAGTTTGTTTTCTTTAGTAAAGTATTTATAGTTCAATTAAGATATAATTTCCACATTTCTATTTTGATCTGGAAAACTTATCTAGATATGGTTTTTTTTTCTTTCGACAGTGATTTCCTAGTGTGTCGTTTATTTTGGCATTTTCAATATATGCTTCGATGATCTCTATAGAGTATAAAATGTATGTAGATGGCGCTGTACGATATTTCAACAAAACTCGTAAAATGGATTGTAAGCATATATTGCCGAAAAAAGCTGTTTTATCCTCAAATCTTAAAAAAATATGGAACAAAAAAGTCACTCGAAAGGGTTACACATCTTTTTAACTAGTCAAATGTGTCAACGAAATAAGAATTCTTTCGCGTAAAATCATTATTTTTACTAAATTCAAACATCTGTTGAGAAAAGGCCCAATTTTACCCCCTGTTGGAACCGACAGCATAAGTCTCAAAGTTACTTAACGCTTGCCCGGACATGCCGCAGACTTAGATGATTCGCATTTAAAAATACCAAAATATCCTGACTCCTGCGATAGAAGACAAAGAGTTAAGTCGTCGTAAAACTCTAAGCGTGTGCATATGACCCTCTACCAAGCTCTTCCAAACTTTCCTGCTTCAACTCCTCGCTTTTCCTTGAGTTCCTAATGTTGAAAAAGATTTCACACCTTTCAGTCATTTGCTAATTAAATGTCGATAAAACATTAAAGAGGAAAAAATAACAAAGTCATAAGTGCGGTTCGACTTCGTCCCATCAGTAACCGACACTAACATAGTGTTGGAATAGATTAGCGCCAGCTTGACGCTAAATCCCTACAACGGAAACACACTTTGTGTTTCAATCGAACGACTGGTCAAACGTGATGTACCGTCCGAGCAGAAGTTCTGTTTAGGCCGATGAGACACAGTGAAGCCGAAACTTGTTTTGGCTTAGCAGGCAAATGTGAAAGCACTATGCCATTCAGCCATTTTTTTCTCCTTATGGGAAATGTAGCATAAGGAAAAATTGTCTCAATTTTAGTCGTTAATGAATAAGTTTATTCAGCAAGAGCAGGAGGAGGAGAAGCAGCAGCAACATCAGTAACAACAGCCAGAGCAGAGCGGGATGAGTTACACTCCACAGAAGCTAAAAGTAGTGGCAGCGAAGTGCGTGGTGGAGGAGCTCCACAAGTTAGTGAACGCAAGAAACAATGCCCATAAGGACATTAAGGAGATGACTCTCAGAATCCGAAAAGCCCTAGTGTCTGCCGTGAAGGAGGGCTGATGTAGCTTAGCGAGCTTTGGCGTCGGCTAAGGTTACTATTCTTCTAGCTCCTTCGAATCAGGGGAAGGAGAAGCTGATTAAAGTGAAAAACACGCCAGTTTCCGTGACTCCATAGAGGACAAGATCCCCGCCAGGAGACAGAAGACCAGGTGGGCCCAAGAATTAGACACGCGAGGACGCTGTCATTGCCGAAGGAAAGGACGTCACCCAACAGGAAGAAAGCTGGAGTACCGTTGTAGGCCTAAAGGAAAAACACGGTTAACAGCAAAAGCAGAAGGAAGAGCGAAAAGGGGAGCGAAAGAGGAAAGAAAAACCTCCGGCTCGTCAGAAGGCGTCAATGGGAGAGGTCGTGTTCGTCAAAGCCAATGACGTGACAAGTAGGTCAGAGAGGACCCGGAGCTGAGGAATTTGGGAGAAACGGTAAGGATCAGGTGTACCCAAAAAGGTGACATGCTGCGAGTTGAAGAAGGATCCCACGATTAACAGCTCGACCTTGAAGGAGATTATTATCAAATAAGCAGGTGATAAGGCAGAAGTTAAAGCCTTAAACCCGGAGATGGTGATTGTGTGCAAGGATCTGGATGAGATGACGACGGAAGACGAGCTGAGAGTTGCACTGTAGCAGCAGTGTAACTTAGGTTAAAGAAGGTGTACGGAGGAACTCGAACAGCGATGATTCGTTTACCGCCGACAAGACGCTGGAGTTAGGCAAAGTTGAGGGTAGATGGTCGAGATGCCAATTGAGAGCTGCTCCACGAGTAAATAAACAAGCGGAGAAATGTATCAAGTGTTTGGGCATTGGACATTTGGCCAACGGTTAAGGAGTTAACCCAGACATATCTGAATCACAGTGACACCGCACAGCAACCGTTGTAGCAGTGTGCGAAAGAAACTATGTGTTACGTCGCTTTGATTGAAAGGCCGTGTCAAGTTCTCCTTGATTACTATAATTGGATGGTGGATAGATCGGGAAAGGATATAAGTTATGGGTAGATTCTCCATTCAAGAAGTGGTAGAACGGTCATATGAAGGCTTCGTGATTGTCAAAATCAACTGCGTTTTCGTGTGTAGCTATTACGCTCCTCCAAGACGGACAGGGGAGCAGTACAGCTTAATGTAGGGGCAGTTAACTGAACAGTGGATCGTTCGAAAGCCGGTAGTCATTGGTGGTTATTTCAACGCCTGGACTGTGGAGTGGAGCAGAAGAGTAACCAATACAAGAGGGTGTATCCTGTAGGAAGCTCTATCGAAGTTAGTCGTCCGATTGTGCAATGAAGGTTCCGGTTGCACGTTTCGGAGAGACAGAAGGGAGTCTATCATCGACGTCCTATCATGTAGTCCTTCACTGAGGCGAACATGGAGAGTATGCGAAACGTATACGCACAGCGACCATCAGATGTACTGCCGCCGTATCGATCAGCGGAACCTTGCTGCAGCACGGAGAAGGATGACCGGCGAGCAAAAGTGGAAGTCGAAAAATCTCTTCGTTGAGGCACTTCGACCGAAAGGCGGAATCGAGAACGGGGATACGGCCGATCTAACAAGAAAGATTGTGATGTCACAAAGCCGCGAATGTAGGCAACACGCAATAGATGGCGTGCACCTTACTGGTGGAACGGAACACTTAGTATACTACGCGCTGCTTGCCTCAGAGCCAGAAGGCTGGCTCAGATTGTAATATCAGAGCCAGATAGAGAACAATGTAATGTAGCGTTTCAGGAAGCTAGGGTCGCCTTAAAACGGAAGATCAAGCTTAGCAAGTCAGATTGCCACAAGAAACTGTGCCGAGAAGTAGACGCCAATCCATGAGGAGACGCGTACCGAGTCGTGATGGCGAAAATGAAGGGCTTGTCAAAATGTTCCCGGGTAAGCTGAAGACGATAGTTGGGGTTCTCTTCCCGAAGCATGATCCAACTATCTAGCCACCAACACCGTACGGCGAAGAAGAAGGAGCAAACACGGACGATCGGTAAGTGACTAACGATGAGCTCACAGAAGAATTGAAGTGACTTGAATCAAAGAAAGCCCACGGTTTGGATGGAATATAAAATGTGGTGCTGAAAGCTGCGATCGTGGCATATCAGGACAAGTTCAGGATGGTGCTGCAGACGTGTTTAAATGAAGGCAACTTCTCCGAAATGTGAAAGGTACAGAAGCTGGTGGTGCTGCCAAAGCCAGGGAAGCCCCTGGGCGATGCGGCTTCGCATGGACCCATATGTCTACTGAAAACTCCTGAAAAGAATCATCATTGAGGCAATTCGGACAGTGCTCTAAATTACTGAGAAGGCATCCAAACCGATGCGAAGAGGATATCGATACTGCGCTGTGGTTACGATAGATGTGTAGAATGCATTTAGCAGCGCAAGCTGGGAAGCCATGGCTGCAGCGCTGCACAACATGAGGGTTCTCGATTGTCTATGCCCGATCCTGAAGAGTTACTTCCAGAGCAGTGTGCTACTGTACGAGACGACCGATGGGCAGAAGTCAATGCGAGTCACAGCGGGCGTTCCTTAGGGCTCCTTTCTCGGTCCAACTCTGAAACAAGAAGTACGATGAGGTATTACCACTGCGGCTACCTAGGGAATTGAAAATTGTGGGTTTTGAAGACAACGTGTCATTAACGGTGATAGGTGAGACCCTTGTAGAAGTAGAGGTGTCGGCAATAGAAACGATCGAGAACTGGATGAACGGGGTTAAGCTGTAAATAGCTCACCACAAGACAGAAATGTTGTTGGTCAGCAACTGCAAACCGGTTCAGCGGATACAAATCGATTTCGGAGGGCACGTCATTGCACCGATGCGTGAATTGAAGCAATTGGGAGTGATAATCGACGACCACGTCGACTACACATGGGCATGGGTGAACCGGATGCCACACTACACACAGAATTGCCGGACCCACCATGGCACCCTGCCGGTTGACCCTAGAACAATATGGCGAAAGCCAAGAAGAGTCTAATCGGGAGAACTTCTTTTTGCCGGGGAATTCTCCGTCGGTGTAAGCTAAATTCACCGCCTGACACTAGACCGAGTAGACCGTGACGAGACACCACCAGTCGCGGGTCGTTGGGGCACCATTGAAGCGGATGCCCTGCTCTAGCGGAATTGCCGAGCTGGCCTCCAAACCTGGTTGGTTGACTCGATTCCAGGACAACTTCTCCCGCCTGGGAATACTATTCGGAATACCATCGTCGGGGACTAGACCAAGTAGTTCGCAAACAAGACTTTAGTAAAGTGAAACGAAAGGGGAGCCAAATGGCTTAAAGGAGTTGCGATGATAAATGGCACCGTGCAGCAAGTCAAAGGGCTCAAGAAGTAGTGATGCTAAAATAAAAGAAGAATCGGTATCGGATGAACTTCCTTTGCCGGGGAGCTCTCCGTCGGCATAAGCTAGATTCGCCGCCGGGACTAGACTAAATAGACCGCGATAAGACACCACCAGTCGTAGGTTGTCGGGGCACCAGCGAACTGGACGCCCTGCGCCACCGGAAGTGCCTAACTGACCTCAACACTTGCTCAACACCTTGCTGGTTGGCTCCGTTTCGGAAGGACTTCTCTCGTCGGGAAATCCTCCGTCGGAGTACGCTCGGTTCATCGTCTAGGGATTAGACCGAGTAGTTTGCGAACAAGTCGGAATCTCAACGACTAAGTGGTGCTGAATGGTACGAGAAGGAAGTTGCAGTACTGTATGGCACATGGGAGCCTAGTCGTGACGCTGAATGGCACAAGAGAGTGGAAGGGTTCGGTAAATCAGACAGTCTGAAATTTGCCGCCTAGATCGTAGGGGAAGAGCACGAAGTCTCGACCCACAGCTATCTTTCCGACTACCATGCAGAAACTGCCAGTCTGTATGGATTGTCGAGAGCTGGTGGTATGTCGAGGCGTGGTGCTGTAACCCTACTGAAGGAACTAACTACTAAGTAGTTGAATTAGAGGGGGTGCTATGCACATAAAACAAACCCTGCCAGAAGTAATGCTGTAAGGCAGTGCCGAGGAAGAATCAGGTTTTTTTTCTGTTCTCTAAAACACACATATACGGTTTTCAGAGCAATTTATAATGAGAAAGACAAAAGCACTAGAACATTCAGATAATACTAAAATAAAGTATTATACCTCACTTAGGTATTAAGTACATATTGGAGAAACATGAAGTATTATTCTAAAGATGTGTTCTCAAAGAGCAGCGTCCTGGCTGTCAACAATAACAGTCTATGTCTATTATCCCTATTGGAAGTTCTCTGGCTCATACAAACATCCGGTGTAACAAGTATGATGGAATCATTTTCTGACAATTTTCTTTCCATTGAGCTAAAAAAGCGTGCATGAATGGAACAGATGATTTCCGAGAGATATTCTTTTATATGGTGCTTCCACATCTTCCATTCATTCATCAAAGTATAATTAGAAACCTGTATCCTCGAAACAACCAATCACCGAAATTCCTTCATGATGCCGACAGTAATCGAATGCCGAATCTTACCAATGGAATGGAAACGAAAATACCGAATTTCAGCACCATTACTTAAGAACTTATGAAAACTCACAGAACTTCGGCATTCACAGCACCTTCCGAGAATGCTCGTTCGCGCGCGCTATACAATACATATACATTGCGACCACTTTGACTGCTACTGACAGCCGGAGTTTGCTCCCCACAAAAGTTTACTGGCAACTTTCGTCGTTCGCGTTTGCCGTTGTGGTACCACTCCGAAGCCGGTAAGCCGGAACCAAATATGTAACGCAATTCCGAAAGATACATGCCCACCCGAAGTATCCGCCTCGAATATGAACCGAGAAAAGTTTATCAAGTCAATATGCTTTCTCGAGACCGACTCGCGAAATTTGCCACGATTGTGGTTGGGTGGAAATGGTGAAACTCGCTCGCGACATTCGTCCTGTTGCAGCCACTTTTCACGCTCCGGTTGCTTTTTTCGGGCGATGGCAGAAACACCGGTACCGGTGCCGGCGGCCACAGCAGCAGCAGCAGCATCAGCCTCTTCCGGAATGTACAAATATGTTTTTGTTATGCGGCCGGAAGTGGTTCCTGCGAGTCGGGATGCGTTTGACTGTGCGGTGGAAAAAAACAGAAAAAAAACACTCGGAAAGTTATGCTCCCACAAGGGTGTTGAAAGCGGAAAAGTTGTGCGCTTAGTAGTTTGCTGATTTTAATTAAGTTTGCATAGTGAACGGTGAAATTCGTTTCGGTGACTGGAAGTTTTGAGGGCTGCATTTCCTCGACGTTCAGAGCCACAACTTGTTTACAGCTATTTGATGGCAGTTATTCATAATTGCAGCAAGGATAATTTTGTAAACTAATATAATTACGTACTGATAGTAATTAAAAATGGAGCACTCGTTTGCATATCGCTGGTTGTGTTTTATAAAATTTGGAAATAATTCAAGTGCAACTTTGTCACCGAAATCGGAGAGCGAGGAAGGTTAAGGAAATTGTTAAAATCACTTGATTTCATGAAATTGGTTGTGTTTAATTACTTGGTAATTTCTAAATAATGTTTTTGAATGCCATTTTTTCAAGTGCTAAACTGATATTCGGATGATAGCTAAGCAAAATTCAATTTTCATAGCGGCTCGGTTTATTCAGTACAACTGCAATTCAAAATATTTGTATTACTACAGTTCAGGTAAAGCATTAAGATTTATTTTTAGTTATAAATTTTGGTATTTTCTCAACCGGCACTACCTATCCTCAACATAGACGAACTGTGGCCATATTCAGTGTTGGGGTCTATCCTGCGCTCAATTATGTATCGATAAATAAACTTGTAGCTGTTCCGAAAAAATATATAATATTTCGATGTTTAGCTTCTCCACTTTTTATACTTTTAGTTACTCGAGCTACACTGCCCATAAAAACATAAGAGTATGGATTTTTGTCGAAAATGAGTTATCTGTTGTATTTAATATCACCACTGAACCACAATTCACAAATATTACCAGGTTTGTTTCGAAAATATCGAAAAAATACCAAAACACGGTTGTCCAATCCATAAGGCTCAATGAAAATGTAAATATTGCACAGCGTTTTTATCGGCTTGCTGTTTTTCAATATGGGACTCTTATGCTTTTATGGGCAGTAGGGTAATTTGGGGAGAGATGCCGCACATTTCTTAAAATCGATCCTGCATCCAAGTTAACCATTCAATATTTGATAAAATCATTTTTATCAATTGCGACAAGTTTCGAAAATACTGTGAAATGGTTTTTTTTCATGCAAAAACTACAAGGGACAGCCCTATGGAGTTGTACGAATTGCAGACGTAGGACTGCAATACGTGAAATATTTAATTTCTTATTAATATTTAATTTCTTATTATTCGCAGTGCTCTGCTCTGCTTGCCGTCCAACAGGCAACTGAGCTTGTCCAACCAAATCTGCTCTTTAAATAGTCGATGATGACGTCATTCATAGAAGCGTTGCGCGTTAGGTACATAAATCTGTCGTGCCAGACTAGGGAAGCGCCTTCTGTGTGCAAATGAGTGGTATTTTGACTATGTTGAACATTATTTAAAATTTTAATGCCATGATATCAAAAATCTTTGGGTTTATCTATTGGAATCTATTCTTAGAAGTATTTCTGAGCGATATGCGCAAAAAAAATGAAAATTTACCGTAAGATGGCTGAATTACAAGCGTTTCAAATTGGACCACTTCATACGTCTCCCAACCTTTGAACGGAACGGATCGTTATATTTCACAGTGGTGTTCGGTGTGTAAATTTCAGTGATTCAAGGTCATCCTTTGTTCGTTCGTTAGCTACCATTCTGCTGGTGCCGGCAGTAAATCCAGTACATTGTTTTCGCTGGTGCGGAACAATCGACGTTGTTTGCAGATAAGTTTTGCTTTATTTTTTTTCCTCGTTTGCTTTCTTTCCTTTTCCCTACTTTTACTCTACCTTGTAATCAAATAATAAGACACATTCCCGTTTATATAACGCTCTGCCCTCGTGCTTAAATGGCCGAGGGCGAAATACCATCTGATGTAATCATGGAAGTCCCTGATCCCCCTAATACTCGCATTGCTCCCCGTATAAAGCAGTACCCAGAAGGTTCCTCTGGGCCATGGGTGGTATATTTTCGGACCGGAGAGAAACCGGTTAATATATTAAAACTTTCTCGAGATTTGACTGCTAATTACCCGGCCGTAACTCAGATAACACGTGTTCGGGCAAACAAGATACGTGTTCTAGTGAGTGATCTCGGCCAGGCAAACGCGATTGCTTGCTGTGAGCGCTTTACGCGGGAATTTAAAGCATACGTGCCTTGTGTGGCCTGTGAAATCGATGGGGTAGTGTCCGAACCGGGCCTGAAATGCGAAGAACTGTTGGAGCACGGGGTTGGCTGCTTTAAGGACCCCTCACTTGAACAGATTAAGATCTTGGAATGCAAACAATTGTATACCGCAAACACCGAGGGAGGTAAGACTACCTACTCTCTATCAGGCTCGATTCGGGTGACATTCGCCGGGTCCTCTCTTCCCAACTACATCCTCCTTGACAAGGTTCGCCTACCAGTTCGCCTGTTCGTACCGCGGGTCATGAACTGCAGCAATTGCAAGCAGTTGGGCCACACAGCCACATATTGTGGAAATAAGAAACGATGCGGCAAATGCGAAGGAGAGCATGAGGATGACTCTTGCGACAAAGAAACTGAAAAGTGTATTTGCTGCGGGGGCCCTTCACATGCTCTTAAATCATGTCCTGCGTACAAGCAGCGCGGGGATAAAATTAAGCGCTCCCTTAAGGAACGCTCAAGGCGTTCTTATGCAGAAATGCTAAAGAATGCTTCGCCATCTGTCCTGTCCGAAAATCCCTATGCTGGTTTGGCTAACGTTGAGCAAGAATCTGACGACCCACGAGAGGGAACATCTTTGGTTAACCCAGGGGAATCCAGGAAGAGGAGAAATCCAGCCTCCCCTACATTGCCTCGTAAGGGTGCCAAGGTGTCGTCCACTCAGAGTGCGCCATCTACAACCAATAAATCCAACGGAAGTGATGCACAAAAGCCGAAGCAATTTGCTCCAGGACTTGGAAATATTAATTCTAACAAGGAGTACCCACCACTTCCAGGGACATCCAAAACCCCAAGTGTCCCCTTTTTTCAAACAGATACTCAGTCCAGTAGCGGACTAATGAAATTTTCTGACATAGTGGACTTAATTTTCACAGCTTTCAATGTTACTGATCCTCTTAAAAGCCTTCTGATACGTTTTCTCCCTATAGTGCAAACATTTTTGAAGCAGTTGACTACTAAATGGCCCCTCCTTGCAGCGATCGTATCCTTCGATGGCTAAGTCATCGAACGAGGTCACCGATTCGATCACTGTTCTACAGTGGAACAGCAGAAGTATCCTCCCGAAAATCGATTCCTTTAAATTTTTACTAAATAGTTTAAAATGTGATGCTTTCGCATTATGTGAAACTTGGTTAACTTCCGATATAAATCTCAACTTCCACGACTTTAATATAATTCGTCTGGATCGAGAAAACCCCTATGGAGGAGTACTTTTGGGGATCAAAAAGTGCTATTCTTTCAACCGAATTAACCTCCCTTCGACACCAGGCATTGAAATTGTCGCTTGTCAAGTTTTAATCAAAGGTAAAGACCTTTGCATGGCTTCCATCTACATTCCTCCTAGAGCCTCGGTAGGGCACCGAACGCTTTGTAATATCACGGAATCCTTACCGGCACCGCGGCTAGTTCTGGGAGACTTTAACTCGCACGGTACGGTATGGGGCTGTCTTCATGATGATAATAGATCAACATTAATCCAAGATCTTTGCGATAATTTCAACATGACCATCTTAAACACGGGAGAAATGACGCGGATTCCTACACCACCAGCACGCGCAAGCGCGTTGGATTTGTCGCTTTGCTCGACATCGCTACAGTTAGATTGCATGTGGAAGGTGATCCCTGATCCCCACGGTAGCGATCATTTGCCTATCGTGATTTCAATTGCTAACGGTTCAAGACCATCGGAAACAATCAATGTCTCATATGACCTCACACGGAACATTGATTGGAAGAGTTACGCGACCGCGATATCCGTTAAAATCGAATCCACTCAAGAACTTCCTCCGAAGGAAGAGTACAGGTTTTTGGCTGGCTTGATTCTCGACAGTGCGAATCAAGCTCAGACTAAACCAGTACCCATCGCGAATACCCATGGACGGTCTCCCACCCTGTGGTGGGATAAAGAGTGCTCAGAGCTGTACGCGGAAAAGTCCACTGCATATAGGGCCTTCCGGGAAGACGGGTTACCCGCTAGCTATCAACAGTACGCGTCGTTAGAAAGGCGAATGAAGAGTCTAATGAAAGCCAAAAAACGCAGTTATTGGCGCCGGTTCGTCGACGGGTTAACGAGAGAAACAGCGATGAGCACTCTTTGGGGTACGGCTCGACGTATGCGTAACCGTAATAGTACCAACGAGAACGTGGAATATTCAAACCGTTGGATATTCGCTTTCGCCAAGAAGATCTGTCCGGACTCTGTCCCGGTACAGAAAACGTGCCGCGCCGCGTCTCCTCACGATACCGCGAACGAAACACCGTTTTCGATGGTGGAGTTCTCACTTGCTCTCTTATCGTGCAACAATAACGCCCCAGGGTTAGACAGAATCAAATTCAACTTGCTGAAGAATCTGCCTGACACTGCAAAAAGGCGCTTGTTGAATTTATTTAACAAGTTTCTTGAGGGTAACATTGTCCCTTATGAATGGAGGCAAGTGAAGGTCATCGCCATCCAAAAACCAGGAAAACCAGCCTCCGACCACAACTCGTATCGGCCGATTGCAATGCTGTCCTGTATTCGGAAGTTATTCGAGAAAATGATCTTGTTTCGCCTCGACAATTGGGTTGAAGCAAATGGCTTACTGTCAGATACACAATTTGGCTTCCGCAAAGGCAAAGGGACGAACGATTGCCTTGCGTTGCTTTCTACAGAAATCCAAATGGCCTAGAGACAAAGAGCAGATGGCATCAGTCTTCTTGGATATTAAGGGGGCTTTTGACTCAGTTTCTATCAACATTCTGTCAGAGAAGCTGCACCAGCATGGTCTTTCGCCAATTTTAAATAACTTTTTGCTAAACCTGTTGTCTGAAAAGCACATGCACTTTTCGCATGGCGATTTAACAACATCGCGATTTAGCTACATGGGTCTTCCCCAGGGCTCATGTCTAAGTCCCCTGCTCTACAATTTCTACGTGAATGACATTGACGATTGTCTTGCCAATTCATGCACGCTAAGGCAACTTGCAGACGACGGCGTGGTCTCTGTTACAGGGCCCAAAGCTGCCGACTTGCAAGGACCATTACAAAATACCTTGGACAATTTGTCTGCTTGGGCTCTTCAGCTGGGTATTGAGTTCTCCACGGAGAAAACTGAGTTGGTTGTTTTTTCTAGGAAGCGTGAGCCGGCGCAACTCCAGCTTTTATTAATGGGTGCAACGATCAACCAGGTTTTCACATTTAAATATCTCGGGGTCTGGTTCGACTCTAAAGGTACCTGGGGATGTCACATTAGGTATCTGAAACAGAAATGCCAACAAAGGATCAATTTTCTCCGAACAATAACTGGAACATGGTGGGGTGCTCACCCAGGAGACCTGATCAGGTTGTACCAAACAACGATATTGTCGGTGATGGAGTACGGGTGTTTCTGTTTCCGCTCCGCTGCGAACATACACTTCATCAAACTGGAGAGAATCCAGTACCGTTGCTTGCGCATTGCCTTGGGTTGCATGCACTCGACCCATACGATGAGTCTCGAAGTGCTGGCGGGCGTTCTTCCGCTAAAAAATCGATTTTGGGAACTCTCATATCGATTGCTCATCCGATGCGACATTATGAACCCGTTGGTGATTGAAAACTTCGAGAGGCTCGTCGAGCTTAATTCTCAAACCCGATTTATGGCCTTGTACTTCGACTACATGGCACAGAGCATTAATCCTTCTTCATATACTCCCAACCGTGTCCGTTTCCTAGATACTTCTGATTCTACTGTATTCTTCGACACATCCATGAAGGAAGAGATTCGTGGAATCCCGGACCATATACGCCCGCAGGTGATCCCCAATATATTTTATAATAAATTCCGAGAAGTCGACTGCGACAAAATGTTTTACACTGACGGATCAAATCTCGATGGGTCCACTGGCTTCGGTATCTTCAACAATACTATCACCGCTTCATTCAAGCTCAATGATCCCGCTTCAGTTTACGTCGCAGAGTTAGCTGCAATTCAGTACACCCTTGGGATCATCGACACTCTGCCCACAGATCACTACTTCATCGTTTCGGACAGCCTCAGCTCTATCGAGGCTCTTCGTGCGGTGAAGCCTAAAAAGCAATTACCGTATTTTCTGGGGAAGATACAGGAGTCCTTGTGTACGTTATCTGAAAAATCTTATCAGATTACCTTTGTTTGGGTCCCCTCTCATTGTTCTATCCCGGGCAATGAAAAGGACGACTCATTAGCAAAGGTGGGCGCATTAAATGGTGACATATACGAAAGACCAATCTGCTTCAACGAATTTTTTAGTATTTGTCGTCAGAGGACGCTCAACAGTTGGCAAACCTCGTGGAGCAATGGGGAACTTGGACGATGGCTACATTCGATTATCTCAAAGGTATCAACGAAGCCTTGGTTCGGGGGGATGGATGTGGGTCGGGATTTTATTCGCGTAATGTCCCGACTTATGTCCAATCACTACACCATGGATGCGCATTTGCGGCGTATTGGGCTTGCGGAGAGTAGTCTGTGCGCTTGTGACGAGGGCTATCACGACATCGAACACGTTGTCTGGGTATGCGCCGGGTATTGTGACGCCAGGTCTCAGTTAAAGGAATCCCTTCGGGCCCGAGGTAGACCACCCAATGTACCAGTCCGAGATATGCTGGCAACTCGTGATTTCCCCTATATGTCCCTTATTTATACCTTCATAAAAACGATAAATATCCCAATTTAGCCCCTCTCTTTTATTTCTCGTTTTTAGAGTTTCCTCCTGCCTTGTGGAACCGATCAGCTCCAGAGTGCCACTATGTAACCGCCGTCGCCCTTACCACTACGTCTGCATAGAAGGAAACTGAAGTGAGAGCGACTCGAGGTCCGATGACTTTTGAAGGATTCCCCGCGGGTCCGAAGAATATCATCCGCCAATCCGGTACTCGACGACTTACTAGACTGAGGCGCAAATTTGTTTCGCTGATCCCCCCCCCCCCCCTTCGAGCGAAAGTTGCAAGTTTTGCTCTTCTTTCCCTTTCTCTCCCCTGTCCTTGATACAACTGCTGCTACATTGATGCGGAAATAAGCCACCCTCTGAATATCTTGACCAAGCATAAGTTTTAGTTAAAAAAATCAAATTAGTATTCTGTATTCCTAGTTTTAAGATAGCTATAATTTTTACTCTTTATTGAAACTCTTGTCCTCCATCTTGTAAATAGAATTGAATCCCTAGTTTTAAGATTTCTGTGAAATTTCTCATAAATATTTGTTCCCCCTTTTGTGTACTAAACTATATTGTTAGTTTTAAGATAACCGTAAAATATTTCGTAAAATACTATTACTCCCCCTCTTGTATATCAAAGTGAATCCCTTGTTTTAAATTTTTTCATAAAAAAATCTTTTGGCCCTCTTTTGTATATTGAATCTTATTTCTAGTCTTAAGATAGCTGTAAATTTTCTTTTCCTTTGTAAAAAAAAAATATTTCAACATTGTAACCTCCTAGTTTTAAGATATCCAAAATGTAAAAACAAAAGTATTTGGCACCGCCAAGCTAACGCATTTGTGCCTATCAAATAAACGAAATGAATAAAAAAAAAAAAAAATTGGACCACTTTTCGTTACATACCATTTTTGTTGAATTTGCAAAGTGCACCCCCATATCGAAAACAAAGACGTAGTCCTACGTCAAAAAATTCATCAAATTTCCATGAACATTTTTTTTAAAAAAAGGCCATTGCGGGAGAGATGTCGCATGTGCGGGTGAGAAGCCGCACCATGCTCACAAACTGAAAAATGGTGACCAAAAGTATTTTTAGCTTACTTTGTGTAACGGTTTAGTTGGAGTAACTTAATTAAGGGTACTGTTTACTTATATGTTTGTACGAGCGATATATTGGTAGGGGTTCCTTAAAAGCAGTTTTTGGTTGTTTCTTCCAACAATGTATTTATATAACTTTGGTTTGTTCTTGAAAGATTCATTTTAAAAAGCATCAATTCGTCGAAATTTTCATTTTAATCCCAAGATTGACATCACTAAAAATCAATGCGTTTACTAAAATTAGTGCCTGAAACTTTAAAGAATTAACCGAAGTAACTAATACTTAGATACATATCGCCCGTTCAACTATTTAAGTAAATAGACTCATATTCCTATACGCTACTATTTTAGGTCCGTTTAGGTTGTGTATATACCTTATTAATAATCTATACCTGACGCAAATGATCATTTAATGACATTTCGAAGTGAAAAAAAAATACATTTTAGCTACGTATCCTCCGCCATCGAGTGCGGCATCTCACCCGCAATTTTGATGCGGCTTCTCTCCCAATTGTATGGGAGAGATGCCGCACCTCTGAATTATGGATGACCGTGCTCATGATCAGAATGCCTTCTAAAAGGTTCCAGCTACTCAACTGATACATGATTTACCAAAAAAAATCGAACAATTTAAAAAAAAAACGAAATTTTAATGTGGTACTGAAAAACTTTCGACACTCCGTGATGCAACTGAACGCACATAATCATTAATAAAATTTTTGTAAGTAATAATAAGGATTATTTTACATCTCCAGTGTTGTAATTCTTCAAAAGACAAACTCACAATATGCGTCAAGGCTTCTGTTTGTCACGTTACATTTTTACGCATATTGCATAAGATAAATCAGCAAACAGCAAATTCCGAGATAAGTCAGCAAACAGCATTTTCCGTAGGACTAACTATGGGCACAGACTAACAGACATAACACTATGTGGGAATTCCCTCAAAAAACATCGATCCGACAATTTTCCCAGAACACTAGCTCCATCTTTTATTCACAGTCCCAAACACTCATTTACTGGTGGGTTACCCCTCAGGTTAGGGAACAATTTTTCACTAGTGGTCTATCCCCCATATGCATGTTCATATGTCAGTGGCGCCATAATTTCAAATGTGGTGACAGTCCCAACAACAAATATTTTTAAAATGACCGTTAAAGCGGGCGAAGCTTTGTTTTTGAGTGTTATGTCTGTTAGTCTGTGCTATGGGTCCTATTTACATGCTTGCCAAAACACTCATGATAAATAGCAATCTTTGTCCCACAATAATAATAGATAAAAACCTGTTTTAATCCACATAGCGGTGCAATTGTGCCTTTCTCATTTCTCTAAACTATGGCACGGAGGCTTTCTATGTTCAACATAATTGTGGAAATGTCCATTACATTCTTAGTACACTTTGCACTTATACACAATGGCATGCCAGCCACGAACTTGATGAGCTACGTGTCAACGGTGAAACACTTGAAACAAAAAATATCATACTCCATTAGCCTAATCAGCATGTTATCTGCTTGCTAACTCATTTTGTCATGCGGGGGTGGGTATGTGAGGAGGGCGAAAGTCCCATGAACAAACGACTCCCCAGCTTAAATTGGTATGCTTTGTGATATAGTGGTGGTTTAAAGATAATGGGGTTGAAAGGGAGGGGTATGAGGGCTGGATGGGGTGGTGGTCTGAGGGGTGATTTAAGAAGATTTTTAAAGGAGGGGAGTGAACAGTAGAGGGGTGGGGGTGTAACCCCTCTCCGTAAACCATCAACTACGAATCGGAGTGATTGATTGTACGAAGCAATCCCCTGCGTGATCAGGTGGTTCAATATGGTATAAGAAAAGCCTTGGATTTATTGAATGGCCTCATATTCATTTTTTTCAAGATGGGCCACAAACTCGAGTTTAATTACTATCGAAGCAAAACGATCATTAAAGCCACCTACACTCTACTCTTCGATCTGAATCATTTTTCGGTTCCAAAACCAGTTTCGAGAAGGACTATCAGCGGTGTACCACATGCTTACCTTGGATAAATTTCAGACATACAACTTGCGTACTTACTGCCTGTTTTGCAGATTTCAAGGCAGCGTACGATCCAGTGAAATGAAACAAACTGTGGCATATAATGCGCGAAGAACAAGGCTTTTCGACAAAACCCCGTAGCTCCGGATCAAAAATGTTTCGTTGTGGGCGCATTTGCACATTCATTCGTCACCAGGTGTCACTGAAAGTTCGTTTGGCAATCAAAACAATGGGGTCTAGTATGTATTTATTTCCTTTATGGTAAAATATTGTTAAAATCGGACCATCCATCCCTGAGAGCACTGTCTACTAATTGAACATGTTATGCTGCCTGTCAGTTTATTGAATCTTCCACATTGCCAACCAAGATAAAGTGTCATGTTTAACTTTCAATTGAATCCTTCCTCCTCTAGACATAAAGCATGTCAGATAGTATAAATAGCCGTTGCAATTAGATACATTCCCCGTGTAGAATCCGCTGTTTGCATCTCGTAAAATCGTATATTATTTCTCCTTCCTCGCAACGATGGCAGATAAAACAAGGGCATCTTCACTAAACCATGGTATCGCCCGTTTTAGTATAACAATCGCAGTCAATGAAGTGCTCGCATCATGCTCTTACCGACCGTTCAAGGATGAAGTCTACCGAGTACCTAGTTAGTGGAAGCAGACGTAGCCGACAAAACATGAAGTGACGGTCGTATGTGAGCAAACAACGACCAACCAAATAATGGGATTAGAGAAAGGGGTAATAGTCCCTTCGCTTCACAAAAACCACCCACTTTCATTGGTTCACCGGTTGGTGTGACATTTTCCAACTATTGCATTCAGCTGCGGGAAAGTCTCTAGTCGTTATGTTTATAAACTGTATACAATAATACATCACCGTTGAATTTATTAGGTGTGATCTTTCGCGCTAAAAATATTTCCGTAATTAATTACTCTTTCGTAGTGCAATCTGGTTTTGAAATTGCATGCAAATATACTACAGCAGTTAGCCAGCGGTACATAGTTCTATGAAGGTGATGTGTATCAGCTTGACTAAATATGGTGTGTAATGTGGTACCTCGGTGTGTTTTCAAAATGCTGTTCAATTTAGTTGATGAATATTCTATTACAAAGTAAATCATGATAACTCGAATTAATGAGATTTAGTCAGCTTTCAAAGAAGCATATTCAGAAAAAAATCACTATATTCAATTCGAATTGGGGTGCTTGACCTTGTACACTAGTTTGCAGCATTCCTGAACTAAATAAGCTGGTAGTAATTTTCAATGTAAAATTCCGTGTTAAAAATGAAGTCAAAAAAATTTACAGTAGCACAGTTTTCGAGTTACAGTAAAAAAATTAATTTCTTCTTTAAAATTAAAAGTACGTTCAGTAAAATCCGAATTTCTTCGGTTGTAGTGCATCGATATGAAATATTATTATGTTGAATTAATGGTAATTGAATGCACTTTCGATCGTTAGAATTTTTCGTTTTAGTGCGACTACTGATTCTGACGTTATTTACGAATCTTTATAACTTTTTCTTAGTTTTTCGTCATGTTTTGAAGAAAAATGAGCGCTTGGTCAATATTTTGGGCAAGATAAAGCAATCCTAAAAATTATATTTTTATGAGAAATTAAAGCCTACTAATAACAAATGAAAATAAGTGCTTATTAATTCAAATCGGATGGAAATTGTGAAAGTTATTCAATTTTCAGTACAATGGTGCTTTTTGAGTTTCTCTGGGTCAACTTATTGAACCATCTCGGTTCACATTTTTTTAGGGTTTGTTTCACAATATATGAGGGATTCTCTATCAGAATTCTGTTACACAAGTAAAATTGAAGAATTTTACTTGTTTAATTCTTATCAGCTTAAACAGAACTTCATTTCTTACGGGACATCACGTGGGACTAGAGCTTTGTTCAGAAACATAAATCGTGTTTTCGTTTTTTGGAGCTAGCGTCAATCCGGCGCTAGTTTAGTCCGTTAACTAAGTTAGTGTCGGATTCTGATGTGACGAACTCGAAACGCCTCCAATAACTAATTTAGTTATAGGTTTCGTGTCCTTTACGCGCAAAGTGGTTTAAAATAATTTTCTCCTTAGTGGAAAAAAATAGTTTTTGCTCAAAAATTTTTCTTCACCTAGGAGAAATATAGCATAGTAATAATTTCAGGCTCAGTGGTGTAATCTTATCAAAACTTTGGCATTACAAAATACGCATAATATTTACATGTGTCATACAGAAGCGTATATGTACAAAATATGACGCTTACGTGCAGATACATGTCACACATAGGAGAAATGCGGTACAAAACGTAATGCGATAGTACAATTACACATAGTATTCTTTGCACATATCAAGGACAAACTAGTACTTCCAGTTCTGTTCAAAAACGGCACATTACGGTTTATCCTGATTCGAAATCGCTGAACAGAAGCAATTATTAAATTTGTGGCACCTGTTCTGGTAATATTGCCAACGGAAAAGCTGCATCACGTATCTCAAAATCTACAGCCAGCAGAATCATTTTGGAAATTAACACTCGCAAAGGCAATAAGCAAGGAAAAACCAGATGTTCGCGAATATAAAGCTAGCAACCACGATGATGATACGGAAGTTTCAGTAGTAGCAGTATGCGCAGTTGGCGAGGAAAAAATGGTTCCCCGCCTCGTACACAGGTATCCACGCGCAATTGCCAAGAGCTTGCGCGAGATCTGTTGGACAACCATTAAAACTAGTTTAATTATTGTTATTGTAGGAAAACATTAAACTGAATCCACTAAACGAGTTATTTAAAAAAAGTAGAAGTTTTATGGGCGACTGAGCACTAAAATTCTCCAAAAGTGAACGCTTCATCGCAAGTGATTGTAACGTTTAACAAAACTTATATCTAATACTCGATATTGACAACTCTATTTTAAATTTAAATGACAAGTTTTTGAATAGTACCCAATATGAATTTCTGTATTAGGTCTGTGCGCTCTGTACTCTTAGTATAAATACTAAGCATCACATTCAAGCGTACTAGGCAAACAAATATTTGAATTTACTAAGAACGATATAGCCGAGACGAGAGTTTTTGTTTTCGCGTCATTTTCACGCAATGTAATTTTAATTGGCACTTAATATCATTTTCATGCGAGGAATTCGTTCCGTATTAAAACACTGTTGCGACTAAAATGTTGTGACTGGTTGAAACAATAAGTCCAATACTTTCGATTTCATGTCTTCAGTCTTTTGGTCTGTTTTTTTGTTGGTTTTGGAATAATCAGATCAGAAATCAAGGAGAAGGAAAAAAGAAGCATGTTAATATAAATCGTCTCAAGAGCATCTCTTCTATGTTTTCTATGCACTCAGAAGAAGTGCTTTTGGAATTGCGCTCTGATCCTTTGAATTCGGCTGCAATAAAACGGTATTGTCGAAAGCATCTTACGTCTTCGTTACCCGAATAACGTTCAACGTTAGGTGCAACAGTTTTAATTGAAATTGCTTCTAAAATTTTTGTAAAACAAACCTGTAATCAAAAAGCATTACAGCTTTCTTCAAGAAGTCATGCATCTCTTCCAATCTTGATAATAATTGAAAAAATAACTTGAGCTAATTAAAAACCAATCATTTACTGAGTAGATTAGTGTCAACATGCAAATAAAATGCCGTTCTTAAGTTTATTTTTTATTGACATTTGTTTATGTTTCTGTGCAAATTTGTGGTTCGATATCGTTTCGTATATGCTGAAAATAATTCGTGCCATGGTCAACCATGCCAAGCCATCAATTTTCTACGATCGTTCCGGAAGCAGCTGCCCTTGGGGCGATACTTTCTTCGGATCGAAGCAACAATGCTAACATCGATCTGATCGGTCTAATTCAAAACTGCAATCTGGAATCGATACGGTAAGCGGTATGCGAAGAATTCAACTATCCATTTCACCACAAACGCTCGTTCCGGGGGCGGAGATGCCCATGCAAAACCTGGAAGATCATCAGGTATGCTTGGACAGCGAAGTTCAGCAGTATGATGCTAACAATAAAAAGTTTCAATTCAAAGTGGCCAGTAGTGGTAACGTTGCCTCAAGTGCAACACCGAAAGTGTCAAAAATAATATCCTTCTGGTGTGCAATATCCTGTATCCTGATTCCTGTATCCTACCAACACCAACAACAGACATGGCGACGGAACATTTGCGTCAATTTTGAAAAATTATATGTCCGGTGAAAAAACTACACCGGTCTGGTGTGAGAAAGGCAACAAGTTGAGCCCCACTAATCAAAAGAGTCGTGTGTTGATCTGCCGGAAATTCTGTCGGTTAACTGCGGTCTGGAGACGGACAAAGAACTTGAGTATCTAAAGAAACAAATGCCGCAACCCTCTGCCCAAGTGTCTACCGATGGGAACTCGCGGAATGGTGCAAACGTTTGGTAATGGGATAATGTGTCATTACGAGATGCACTGCTCTCGGGTAGATTGTCGCTTTTTCCATCCGAGGTGCGATTTCTTGAACTTGAATGTTGTTCTCACAGGTCCTATATTATGTTACGCTGTTATTACAGAAAATCCCCACCATCGTTCAATTCGAATGCGTCTAATCACGGTCAGCATAAATCATAGTTCCCACTAGGCTTCCGAATGATGTTGGATGAGAAGGAGAATTTGGAAATTCGATCGTTGAAAACTGCTTCCAGCTGTTATAAAGGTTCTGATGCTCACGAAAGCTGCAAACTAAGTGAGTCAGAGCATATTCCGTAGTAGCAACAATTTGAAATCTTTTACATTTCAGATACTCCGTTTCGAAAATCGAAAAGTATCGCTTGTCGGCGGTCGTTTGCTACATCAATGACAGAACTTAGGGTAATCTGGTAGCTTTGGTGCACGTACCAAAGAGCTATCATGGTACATATTCAATGTTTTTAGTATTTCCTCGGTGTCCGTGCAGGAAGCGGATTGGTAGTTTCCATGCGTTCTGTTTTATACCAGTACCGCACTCAGGAACGAACAAGGTGAGAACAAGAAATGTTTGACTCAGTACGTAAATCCATTCACAAATGATCTGTTACCAAACCAAACTTCGGTGAAATCCGAGCTGACAAACATTTTCAACCGTTGGGTAAAAAATAGATCTTTCAGTCGGGTGACTTGGTGGCAATGGATGCTGAATTTGTTAGGTTGAATCCGGAGAAAAGTGAATTCCGGTCCGATGTTAAAATGTTCACCATAAAACTTCGTCACATGAGTGTGGCCAGGATCACGTGTATCCGCGGGCAAGGTAAATATGATAGCCATCATTACCCTTAGCAAATCGCTGACACAAAATGGCAACGTTGACGAAACAATTGGGTGGCCATCTTCGTGGAAATCGATGAACGTAAAGAAAAAAGTTGAATATATAAATGAAGAAATTATATTTAATAATATGCTTTTATAAGGTGTCAAATAAATTCGTATAACGTGTGTTAAGGATTAAGTTTGGTGCTGCAATCATTACTACAGTATGTGGTTCAATTGTGACGAAGACAACATCTTAACCATTTCGGCAAAAATGGAGCCTTGTTTGTAGAAATAATGTAAATATTTAGTGTTTTCGCTATTGCCAATATGTCTTTCCTTTATTGGCCACAGACTAATTGTGAAAGGGACGACGAGTTTGATAACATTTTCTTCAACCGGAAATTGCAAACTGTGCCGAGGAAGAAAATAATTAAACTATTTGGGTATAGTCTTTATTCAGAAATAAAGATTTTTGTGCCGGAAATTCAATGGTCCATTCATCGAGCCATTCATATTGATTCATATATACACACTTCAATCGGTAGCTTTAAAAAAACCTAAAATTTCAATCGCTGATATATCGCCGGTAGCAACAAACTTGTCAGGAAAATCAACAAACAATTCCCAGGGCAGTCAGTTTTAGTAATATTTCATCAAAGTACATTGTCACTTTGACAGTGTACCTGGGTTATAAAATGTGTCCTCGAAAAATCATCAGAGCATTCCGTATTAACATATTTGTATTTGCTGCCAGCATCATAGCAAATCCAACTGCCAGAAGGAGCTGCAGCTGATCAAAAATTTGCAAAAGATCACAGGGATCGGATTATTTGCTGTAATTTAAGAACAGAGAAATCTAAACGAAAGTCTCTTTGGCACAGGAGAAGCAAGTGCAATTCTTTGATTTATCAGAAGTAAGTGTGATGCTTAAATTAATGAGCTCACCTATATGTAATTATGTATAGTTTCTACTTATTTTAGTGGTGTCATCAATGTTGCATTTAAAAACATTTACGTAAATTTGAAGATAACAGTAATCAGTACTAAGGGATTTTTTTCGATTAGTGAACAGTCCTTTAGTAGATAAAATTACGATTAGTTCAGTAGATTAATTCATTGAAACACATCTTTTGTATTGTCGAAAAATCCATGATTTCCGAAATAAATCCTATAAGCGTTGTGTGCTCAAATATAATATTTGCTTAATCTAGGTAATCTTATCGAATCCCAACGATTTTGCAGGATTGCAAGTCATAAAAGCTAAATTTCTTATTTATGCTTTTTAGAGAAATCAGTAGTTTTTTTGCACATATTTTAAGCGTTAAGCGGTTATATATGTTGAGGTCGGCCAAAAAATTGATTTTTTTTATTCTTCTAAAAATTGATTTTTTTTGTTCCTTCTATCGTAAAGCTCAGGATTTTTATAGAGATCGGAGCAGTGGACGCAAAGTTATAGCGTTTTTCATCTTGCTCCCTTATGGAGGCGTTGCTTAAACTTGAAACTTTAAACGCGATTATCTCGAAATCATGTTTCCCAAAAGCGTCTTTGCGGAGACTACGATTGCCGAAAAAGTTTTCAACCGATCTCAAAACTTTTTTTTGACTTGTTCATAATTTAACTGTCGTGCCCTTGAACGATTCCATTTTTTCGGCAAAATTTTCATATTTTTATTATGAATTTTTTAATAATTTTTTTCATGTGAAAATAGTGATTTTTTATGGAAAAATCGTCCCCGTTTCCAAAAAGAAGAAATTTTTTTAATCGGTCTTTCAAGGACAACACAGGTACATATACTAATGATTTTTTTTAGTTTGATGGTTTCTGTTGAGCTGTTGGACTGGAATCGTAGTCACGGTGAATCTCTTTGAAAAAAAACGCGTTTTGCGGAAATTGCTATAGCTTCGACAATTATTAATATTTTTTCATTTTCTCAAGTGGATTTTGCAAATTGGACATTGTACTACGCTGAACATACAACAAGTATTTCATAAAATTATGGCTACATGCCTTTAAAAAATTCATTTTTTTCTTTTTTTCCCGCATCTCAACAAATATAACCCCTTAACAAGCAAAATTACTAGTCTGCCTATTGCTACAGATTCAAGGATCTAGTAGAAGAATTGCCTAGAAAAATCAGCCTGTCTAATGATATAAAAATATCAACTTCATAAATAATAGGATCTGTGAAAAAATCTGCATACCTAAATAGATAAATAATTAGTTATTCTTACTTGTCTGATAATATTGCCGAAAAGGTCTTCAATGTATTATTTAAATTGCAAATATTATAAATTTGAGTTAAATTGCAGTTGAACCGTTTTTCAGCATCTACAAATCGCCTGCCTGATCAGATTTGTAGCGAATTTCGACATTCACTTTTATTTGTATTTAAATAATTTCATTCCAACTGACACTGAGTCTTAATGAACTAAACTAAAAAGAAATGACCTAAAGTGGTAAAAAAGCGGTTACAAAACTTGTAGAACTAATTGCAATTTACCCAACATTTCGAGCGTTCTCTCTCATTTCGATGCACACATTTTGCTGATCAAAGTTGCCCCGAAAACAACGAATGAAAATTTACAATAAAGTAATCTTATTTTTATAGTAAAACAAAATAAAATATCCAAAACTATGAACATTTTCAATCTATGGGTACCAGTACTTGTTTTAAAAATGCAAACAGTTACATCGACTTGAATTGAAGTTAGTTATTCTAAAAACTTTCGAAAAAGGGATCAATGTTCCCCCATTTTACGGTACATACTTATACCAGTCAATCTTCATTGTCAAACGCTTCATCACAGATTTTGCTTCATAACGAAGGCTCGATCGCTCGTAGCAAAAGATTTGACGTTTTGTCCCATAGTGACACAGATGCAATATATAGAATTCCTCACATTGTGCGAAATATCACTTTCGAAAACCCATAACTCCACCGATAATAGTGACGATCTTCGATATCAAAGCTTTTCAAACAGAGAAAATGGTAAAATTAAAGCTAAGAAATCAGAAGCACCAGTAGTACTACAGATTTCTTAACTACCACTACACTAAAGCTGACGGGCAGATATACATTCAGCATTGCCTAAACTAAATAATAAAATTATCTAAAAATCACTCTATTCGGCATTCTACAATAACTAGTTAAAAAGTTAATGTCTTATTTCATACCATGCCAGTGTCATGTCATTAAAACTTGGATGTAATCAGGCTATCTCTTTTTTGCGGTGTAGCACGAGGTAAAATCGAAAATACTATGAGATGTTTCATATATTACATACTGACTGTAACAACATCTCGAAAGGCTTTGGAATGTGGCTGCTCTCTTCATCGTTGGAAACAACACTTGCTGCTTTTCAGTTTGCATAAAAAATAATTAGTCCGCCTGAAACATAGTAGCCGGTGACAACAGCCAACACGCTGCCAACAGTTTTTTGGCAGATAATTTTTGATACCTTTTATTTTTCATTCTTGTAAACGGAATGATTTTCTGGAGGCGAACCTCCAACCGTGCCAATGCGAACAAACCTGGATTCAGCACTCAACCGGAGCAGTGCATCATCTGCTTTGAGGACTTCGAAAGCCGTTCGACGGTTCAGCTCTCCTGTGGACATCGCTTCTGCGAGGAATGCATTCTCACGATGATTAAGTTGAACTACTTTCCGGCGGAACTGCAGAGGTGTCCGCTCTGCCGTAAACCAATGGAGAATCGGCGGCTCTCGCTTGCAGCCGGTCGCAGAGGCAGCATGTGCAAATTGTTGCGCTACCTGGTGGTAGGTGCTATGGTCCTGGTGGGAGCTGGCGTGTATCGCGTATATTATCACTAGTGAAGTTCAAGTAGATACATACAATAAATGTTAACAGGCCGTTATAGCTACAACTTGAGCATTTTAATACAGTAGTTACGTTTTTTGGTAATCGTGAAAATGTATAAGGGATTTATTCTGCCTGTTTCGATCTGTCTAGCAGTACCTCAGTAGCGATTTCGAGTAACGGCAACAAAAATATGAATGAATGGTACCAAGTTGGAAAAGAATCCTTATGGTGGTGGCTATGAAGCGATGTAAGTAAAGCTGATTGTCTTATACGAATCAGTTCACGCCTTGTTTAACATAACTATCGAGCATTTTTTCACATCAGCATTTTTGTTTAAAAAATATTTCAGTTGAAAACATGCAACGAGAAGTTTATTTTCCCACAAACATACTTCAACGTCTACTAAAGATCTTGCTTGGAATTATCAAAACTCAGGCTTCCAAAAGTCGCATACCAGCTTACTTTATTCAAAGATAAAAATACGTTCATTGCACACTTTTCGGCTGTACAAAGCACAGGATAATTTCTCAATGTCACACTTCTACTGCGCATTAGGTTTTGAACCCCATTCAACCTCGAGTGTTTTGTTTTCTCGCAAAGCCGGTATAATCCGTTTGGAAAGTCAGCTCACACCGCATGAAACGATAACAGCGACAGCTGTAGCAGCAGTGCACATAGCCACAACACCGTCACACGTGTGGCAGGCAAACAATAAGCCATTCTATTTTCCGCACTTTTCTTCGTGCCAGTGAATAACGGGAAGCCACGCGTTGCTGTTAGCCCCAGGTGAGTGGTCGTCGTCCTGTCGTGGCCACGTTGTTGCTTGCATCTTGCGGGCGGGCACTGGTGCCGGTGCTACCAAGGACTGCATATCGGAAATCTGAACAAGAGGAAACTCAACATAAACACACTAATCTGGCTACAAGCACATTATGGATTATTATAAGTGTGTCGGGTCTCGGCTCACCGTGGACAGGTTGGGACCATTTTGTGAAAATATCAAAACATGTGCTAATAAGCCTTTGTTCGCCACGTGGCTTCGCTGGTCAGCAACATGTTCGGTGGAGGAAACTGGTTTCGCGTGTGGGCGGGAGAAATACCAAACCGGTGCCGGTGCTGGTCGGTCTAATGGTGGTTGAGCATGCAATCTCCGTTGAGGCTTTCGGTTATACATACTGCCACTGTCGATGATGTGTTCGACGATTGGTGGTGCTGTTATCCCGGAAGCTATCTTGTGGTCATCGGTCGTGTTTCGGGCAACATTAAACGGTTTGCCGATGTGTGGTTAGTTGGAGTTTTCACCGTCGGTTGGGAGCGCAAAATTACTGTTCATCGGCGATATTCAGTTGTAAACAAACATGTGATTATTTTATTCATAAGCATTGGACATCCGTTCTGATACAGATGAACTACATACTGTTCAGCGAATCAGTAAAATGAATGTCTACTGTTGATTTTTTGCATCAACACAACAAAAAATTGAATCTCTCTTAAAATGCACTAGCACTAGCTGTTATAATATGGCAGTAAACGTGCACGTGCAGTGCGAAAAATGCCATCTGCGGACTGTGTGGCACAACCATTCCAAACAATGTAATTTAGCATTTGTTGTGAGTTTTACACGTTCACAGTTCACCCATTTTATTCCCGCATAAACCTCTGAACCGCAAGTCTCACATCCGACAAATAACAAAACCCTTTTCTGGTACAACTTTGTTTTCGCACAACCTTACCATAAACAAGATCTCTGAAACTGGGTACACAGACTAGCCAGTTATCATTTATGTGGCTTGCCGGGGTGGAAAACATTCATACGATTCCTGTGAGACGTAGCAAGAATGCCCTTTTTTTAAAGCGTTGCTTCCTTTTATTTTGTTCAAACAAAACAAAAATATTTCCACCAGCATACGAGCACTGTTACGACTTGGACGGAACCCCGACAGGAGGGAAACGAATAAATATGTATTCCCACACATTATTGAGGTACACAAAGTGGATATTGAATATGTTGCCTTTTTTCTTTGCGTCTGATTTTGTTACTGCACTGATACTCCCTGGTAGGTTCATCGATCTGCTTCGTAAACTAGCTGTGTTGGAAAGGTTTCTGGCGTTGTCTAGCGTTTTCTTCATGGTTTTCCCTACGGTGAAAAAAATCGAACTCTGGAGAGAAAAGTTAGGTATGTTGTTTATTCTTCGAATAATAATGTTGATTTCGTTTTTGGATCCGAGTCAGAGCAGGTTCTAACCAATGTTTACACATTCCATTAAAAAATGATACTTTCGAGCGATCCTATCCTGACCCGGATCCAAAAACGAACTCAGTATAAAATGTTTGCACTTTGCATAACTGTATCGATTTTGTTGCTTATTTTTGGCGAATTTAAAACTAAGAGAAACGAAAGAAATGAAATTGAAAGACGGATAGGTATTCTATAGCGAATCAGTTATAAACATAGAACGAATAAATAAGGACTAGGCAGGGTCATATGGACATAATCGAAAGGAAATGTGAAGAATCCTTTGTCTTCTGCTGGTAGGGGTTGGGAGCCCAAAAAACCATCCACGGAGATGTATGGTTCACAACTCTCCACTAATACTGGTTTGCAACTCATCACTTCATACATTTTCGAAAAATACGTAACTTCATAGATACACTGAATGTTCATTCAATTTTTTCGTCGAAAAAAACGTGTTAACTTTCATTTTATTGATCTGGCGTCCTGCCACTATTACCAGTTCTATGGCATCATGCTAACGCCATTTTTTATAAACTCTATTAAAATGAAACTATTTTCAAGGCTGGCCCTGGCCTGACAAGTCAGAGCCCTGGCTACAAAAGATTCTTGGTGATCAGTAGGATGAAAATATATTTCAATAATTTAATCAACTAAAGAAAAGTGCCCACAATTTAATCTATTAAAGAAAATTGTCCAAAAATCGAAGGACAATCACTTAACACTGATTACTCCTATCTTCTAATTTACGTAAAATTTGTTAAATGTATCATTGATGACACCATCAGCATAGCTAGCAATTACAAATATGAATAAGCTCAATAATTTCAGTATCTCTTGTTTCCTTGGAAGGGAATACATCGCACTTACTTCCCCTTTCCGGAAGAGTAAGTTACAGGTTCATTTTACCACAATTTGAGAAACAGTTTCAATTTAAGCTGTTGCACCTAACGCATCAAAGTCCTATGGATAACGAAGACGTACGCATCTTTCGAAAATGAGAAGATCGGAGCGCAATTCAGAAAACATTCGAGTAGAGTGTACAGAAAAGATGGAAGTGCTTTTGAGTCGATTCTAATAGATTGTTTATTTTTTCTCTCTTTCCCTCTTCATTTTATTCCATAGCTAACAAAAATTAAACGAAAAACTGTCACATGTCACTGAAAACATGAAATCGAAAAAATAATCCCAACTTATTAGCTTATAGATTCAACCAGTTACAACATTTTAGTCGCTCTTCGTGCTAGCCTATGATGCCTGCTCACTGTATTGTCACGCCGGTTTCAAACTTACATAGACATTGATTGGAAACCATCGAAAGCGACTAAAATGACTCAATATACTCTCATTAATTTGTTCAAATCAAACAAGATACAAATTTGTCAGGAGCTACCGAAAAACATGTTTTTTCTTAGGCTTATTTTTGAAAAGTTTCGGTGGGGGCTTTAGCCCCATAGCCCCCCTCCCCCCCTTTGGTTGCACTGGTCACGCAATTGTGAAAATTCGCATTGTTGTGTTATCTTATGGAAAACTCCAGTTTGAGGTAAAGTAAGTTAGATAGGCTATGTTACTGATTTTTTAAATCTCTACAATGTGGCGTTTTCAGAATTTTTAAATTTTGCTGGGTTAGTGAGATAGAGCGAAACACGATTATGACAAGCGCTCAACCCCCCCCCCCCCTACTCCACCGAAATACTTTGAAGAAAATTTGAAAAAAATGAATATGTTCAACAAAAATATGCTTAATATTTTAAATGGAATTCTCAAATTTTCTTTTGCAAGTTATCTTGTGATAATATTTTCTTGTAGTGAAAATTTGTGACAGACCTCGCACCTACCGGTCGGCTCGTTGTGGAGGCTAGGTCTGCCACCGAGGACTATAACGAGTAGATCGCGGCGAAGCGGGGAGCTAAATGGCTCCTAGTATCGTGACATAACTTGGAGCTTATTTGTTCACGAAACGGACATCGGTACCGAGAGGAATCCCGCGACATTCTGTATTGATGGCGAACATGGACTGGAGAGTGAGCGAGAAGTATCCCCATACCGACCACCAGGCGCACAGTGATCACCTTCCATACAAAAGTTGGACAAATCCTCTAAAGTGGCCCGAATTTGGTGAAAACTTCACATTAAGGTAATTTTGTGACGCTGAATTCATATTTTATTGCCTCAAAATATTGGCACCTTAGGTGGTTCCAAAATTCAATATTTACGAATATAAAGTGCACTACATCCGAAAATTTATTTTCAAAAATTAGGTGTGGTGAATTTTTTAGCAGAATACACATTTTTTTATTGGTGATAATGATAAGACACATCTATAAATTATATTACGAACCCTGGGCAATCAAAGGCTAGCAGGCGCCTCCTTCACAGACACATTTTGAAAAATCACCTTTTTTCCTACATCAGGACAGAAAGGGGCAAAACAAGATATTCATTTTTGGAAAGTACACTAATTTTCAAGTATCACGAACAACAAGCGATCTTTCCGAACTGTTTCAAAAAAAAGTGCAGTCACTTTGAACAGTATAACTTTTAGTTATTGCACGATTTATTGTTTGTTCTACATGTCTGAGCGAGAAGAAAGGCTTGTATTGATTAAATCGATTAAAGCGAATAACTTTTCAAATAAAACCAGTTCGACCCTAATCGGAGCCTTAACTAAAAAGATATATTTATTTGAATAACTTAGGTTTGAAAGCAGTTTTTCTCAGAAAGTCTTACAACTTTTGAAGCTGTGTAAAAACTTGAACTTTCTTCTTCAGGACTTAATATTTTGGGAAGCTTCAATTCAACCGATTAAGAAAAAGAGAAAAATGTTAAATCATGAAAAATCTACAATAAAATTTTTAGGTTTTGTCAGGCTAGGCGACACTGTGAGGCGATTCGCTACCGTATCGACCAATAGAACCCTGCTGCAGCACGGAAAAAGGACGACCGGCAAGCTAAAGTGGAAGATGGAAGTCTTTAACAAAAACCTGTTTGTTGAGTCACTTCGACGAACAGCGGATTCAAGTACGTTGATGCGGCTGATCTAACAAGAAGGATTGTGACGTTACAATGCCACGAAAACTGGAGCCATGCAGTAGACGGCATGCAGCTTACTGGTTAAATGAGTAGCTCAGTACGCTACACGCTGCTTGTCTTAGAGCCTGGAGGCGGACTCAGAGAACAAGATCAGGGAGATTGAGAGAGGAGCGCAAGCGACGTTTCGAGAAGCTAGGGGTGCTTTAAAAAGCTTAGCATGCCAGTTTACCAGTCCCTGTGGAACGCGTATTGAGTCGTCATGACGAAGATAAGGGCCCGTCGACACCATTTGAAATATGCCCGGATTAAAGATTATCGTTGAGAGTCTCTTTCCGAAGCAACTACCTTGTCACCAGCACCGTACGACGAAGAAGAAGGAGCAAACACAGTCGAGTGGCTAACGGCTAACGACTAGCTCAAAAAAACGTCGATGAGACTAAAATCATAGAAAGCCCCCGGTCCGGATGGAATACCAAACGTGGCGTTGAAAGCAGCGATCCTGGCATATCCAAACATGTTCAGGACGATGCGACAGAAGAGTTTAGATGATGGAAATTTCCCCGAAATGTGGAAGTTACAGGAAGCTAGTGTTGCTACCAAAGTCAGGGAAGTCACCGGGCCATCCAGCCTCGTATAAACCAATACCGCAGCGCTGCACAGAAGAATGAGCTAGATCCAGAGGAGCTACTTCTAGAGTAGAGTAAGAAGGACTGAAATCAAAGCGAGTCGCAGCGGGCGTTCCTCAGGGCTCCATTACCGGCCCAACTCTTTGGAACGGGATGTACGGTGGAGTCTCAACACTGCAGTTGCTTGGGAAAGTGAAAATCGCGCGTTTCAAGAACGACGTGTCACTAACGGTGATGAGTGAGACACTTGGATAAGTGGAGCTGTCGGTGACGGAGACAATAGACGGGATTGAGAGCTGGATGAACGGAGTCAAGCTGCAAATAGCTTACCACAAGACGGATGTATTGTTGGTCAGCTACTGTAATGCGGTTCACCGGTACAGATCACCGTCGAAGGGCACGTGATTGCATCGAAGCGCGCACCGAAGCAATTTGGAGTGATAATCGACGACCGTTTGAGCTTTAACAACCACTTGAAAAATCGGTCTGTTATCTAGTGTTTCGATTCTATGATATGGGGCTCCAACCTGGGGTGCGGCGCTGAAAATTAAGCGGAACATCGAAAAGCTGTACAGGACGTTCCGGCTATTGGTCGTACGATTGCGTACTGAATAATATCTTCGGAGGCAGTATACGTTATCGCCGAGATGATCACCATCTGCATCACCCTGGTGGAAGATATCAAGTGCTACAATCAATGAAACGCAAGAAACGTGAGAAAGATGATGAGAATCCATTCGATGGTGACGTGGCAGCAGGAATGGGACAATACAGAGAAAGGAAAGTGGCCCTACCGGCTCATCCCAAACCTGTCGACGTGGGTCAGTAGAAAGCACGGAGAGATGACTTTCCACCTGAAACAGCTCCTGTCGGGCCACGGTTGCTTCAGGAAGTTTCTTTATCGGTTCGGGTACGCAACGTCACCATTGTGCCCGGAACGCGAGAACGTCGAGGAGACACCGGAGTGTGTGGTCTTCGAATGTCCGAGGTTTGAAGTCGAACAACGGATTCGGGAGAACTTTTTTCGCCGAGGAACTCTCCGTCAGCGTCAGATTCACCGCCGGGAACTAGACTGAGTAGACCGCGACGAGACACCACAAGTCGCACCAGGGCTCCAGCAAACTGGACACCACCCTACTTCACCGGAATCCCGAACTAACTTCGGCACCTGGCTGGTTGGCTTACTTTCGAACTTCTCTCGCCGGGGGAACTCTTCGTCGGAGTAGGCTAGATCCATTGTCGGGGACTAGACTGAGTAGTTCGCAAACTAAACGGAAGCTCAACGAGAACCGAAGGGCACAGTAAATTAGACAGTGTGAGGTTTGCCAACCAGATTGTCCTCGTAGGGAAAGAGCACTAATTCTTGACCCACAGCTACAGAAATAGCTACGTTGTGTGGATGGTCGAAAACTGGTAGTATGTCAAGGATGGGTGCTGTAACCCTACTGAAAAAACAAACTACTAAGTAGTTTGATAGGAGTATGTGCTGTGCACATAAAATAACCTTTTCCCGAAGTAATGCCGTAAGGTAATAGCGGGGAGGAATCAAGTTGCGTGCAAGAGTAGTTGTATTAGAGGGTTGGGTGGCTACCCAAACTCGTTCCCTGAGTTGTTGGTTTTTGTACATTTTTGTCCTACTCAGGTTGTTCTTGAACATTTTTTTTCTGATCTCTAAAAACATATATACATACATACATTTTTTTTTTATAATTATTAAATTTATTAGGCCCAAATGCGGTAGCTCAACGAGGCCGTTTGTTTTTTACAATAAATAAAAAAAACAACTAGGTTAAGTTTTTTGTCTCGTTCATACGCAGCTTTCTGCTGCGTGTTGAGATCCTTTTTCTAGGGGGCGAAATATTGCCAGTGTTGTCCACTGCCATTTGAGGTTCGGTCCGTTTTTTTTTTTTTATTCATTTCGTTTATTTGATAGGCACAAATGCGTTAGCTTGGCGGTGCCAAATTCTTTTGTTTTTACATTTTGTATATTTTAAAACTAGGAGGTTACAATGTTGAAATATTTTTTTAAAAAAGAAAAATTTTACAGCTATCTTAAGACTAGAAATAAGATTCTATATACAAGAGAGGGGGCGAAAGATTTTTTTTATGAAAAAATTTTAAAACAAGGAATCCAATAGTAATAATTTTTAGGAAATATTTACAGTTATCTTAAAACTAACAATATAGTTTGGTACACAAAAGGGGGAACAAATATTTATGAGAAAATTCGCAGGTGTTTTAAGACTAGGGATACAATTCTATTTACAAGATGGGGGGCAATAGTTTTAACAAAGAGGTAAAATTACAACTATCTTAAAACTAGGAATACAGAATACAAATTTGAACTTTTTTAGCGGAGACTTATGCTTGGTCAAGATATTCAGAGGGGGGCTGTAGAAGCAATTGTATCAAGGACAGGGGAGAGAAAGCGTAGATGGTGACCGGGAGAGAAGAGCAAAACTTGCAACTTTCGCTCAAACGGGAGATCAGCGAAAGATTACCGCCTCAGTCTAGTAGGTCGGATTGGCGGATGGTATTCTTCGGACCCGCGGGGAATCCTTCAAAAGTCATCGGACCTTGAGTCGCTCTCGCTTCAGTTTCCGTAGTGGTAAGTGCGACGGCGGTTACATAGTTGCAGTCTGGAGCTGATCGGTCCCACAAGGCAAGAGAAAGCTTCTAAAACGAGAAATAAAAAGAGAGGGGCTAAATTGGGATATTTGTCGTTTTTATGAAAGTATAAATAAGGGACATATAGGGGAAATCACGATTTGCCAGTATATCTCGGACTGGGACATTGGGTGGTCTACCTCGGGCCCGAAGGGAATCCTTTAACTGAGACCTGGCGTCCAAGTACCCGGCGCATACCCAGACAACGTGCTCGATGTCGTGATAGCCCTCGTCACAAGCGCACAGACTACTCTCCGCAAGCCCAATACGCCGCAGATGCGCATCCAAGGTGTAGTGGTTGGACATAAGTCGGGACATTACACGAATAAAATCCCGACCCACATCCATCCCCCTGAACCAAGGCTTCGTTGATACCTTTGGGATAATGGAATGTAGCCATCGTCCAAGTTCACCATTGCTCCACGAGGTTTGCCAACTGTTGAGTGTCCTCTGACGACAAATACTAAAAAATTCGTTGAAGCAGATTGGTCTTTCGTATATGTCACCATTTAATGCGCCCACCTTTGCTAATGAGTCGGCCTTTTCATTGCCCGGGATAGAGCAATGAGAGGGGACCCAAACAAAGGTAATTTGATAAGATTTTTCAGACAACGTACACAAGGACTCCCGTATCTTCCCCAGGAAATATGGGAATTGCTTTTTGGGCTTCATCGCACGAAGAGCCTCGATGGAGCTGAGGCTGTCCGAAATGATGAAGTAGTGATCTGTGGGCAGAGTGTCGATGATCCCAAGGGTGTACTGAATTGCAGCTAACTCTGCGACGTAAACTGAAGCGGGATCATTGAGCTTGAATGAAGCGGTGATAGTATTGTTGAAGATACCGAAGCCAGTGGACCCATCGAGATTTGATCCGTCAGTGTAGAACATTTTGTCACAGTCGACTTCTCGGAATTTATTATAAAATATATTGGGGATCACTTGCGGGCGTATATGGTCCGGGATTCCACGAATCTCTTCCTTCATGGATGTGTCGAAGAATACAGTAGAATCAGAAGTATCTAGGAAACGAACACGGCTGGGAGTATATGAAGAAGGATTAATGCTCTGTGCCATGTAGTCGAAGTACAAGGCCATAAATCGGGTTTGAGAATTAAGCTCGACGAGCCTCTCGAAATTTTGAATTACCAACGGGTTCAGAATGTCGCATCGGATGAGCAATCGATATGAGAGTTCCCAAAATCGATTTTTTAGCGGAAGAACGCCCGCCAGCACTTCGAGACTCATCGTATGGGTCGAGTGCATGCAACCCAAGGCAATGCGCAAGCAACGATACTGGATTCTCTCCAGTTTGATGAAGTGTATGTTCGCAGCGGAGCGGAAACAGAAACACCCGTACTCCATCACCGACAATATCGTTGTTTGGTATAACCTGATCAGGTCTCCTGGGTGAGCACCCCACCATGTTCCAGTTATTGTTCGGAGAAAATTGATCCTTTGTTGGCATTTCTGTTTCAGATACCTAATGTGACATCCCCAGGTACCTTTAGAGTCGAACCAGACCCCGAGATATTTAAATGTGAAAACCTGGTTGATCGTTGCACCCATTAATAGAAGCTGGAGTTGCGCCGGCTCACGCTTCCTAGAAAAAACAACCAACTCAGTTTTCTCCGTGGAGAACTCAATACCCAGCTGAAGAGCCCAAGCAGACAAATTGTCCAAGGTATTTTGTAATGGTCCTTGCAAGTCGGCAGCTTTGGGCCCTGTAACAGAGACCACCCCGTCGTCTGCAAGTTGCCTTAGCGTGCATGAAGTGGCAAGACAATTGTCAATGTCATTCACGTAGAAATTGTAGAGCAGGGGACTTAGACATGAGCCCTGGGGAAGACCCATGTAGCTAAATCGCGATGTTGTTAAATCGCCATGCGAAAAGTGCATGTGCTTTTCAGACAACAGGTTTAGCAAAAAGTTATTTAAAATTGGCGAAAGACCATGCTGGTGCAGCTTCTCTGACAGAATGTTGATAGAAACTGAGTCAAAAGCCCCCTTAATATCCAAGAAGACTGATGCCATCTGCTCTTTGTTAGCATAGGCCATTTGGATTTCTGTAGAAAGCAACGCAAGGCAATCGTTCGTCCCTTTGCCTTTGCGGAAGCCAAATTGTGTATCTGACAGTAGGCCATTTGCTTCAACCCAATTGTCGAGGCGAAACAAGATCATTTTCTCGAACAACTTCCGAATACAGGACAGCATTGCAATCGGCCGATATGAGTTGTAGTCGGAGGCTGGTTTTCCTGGTTTTTGGATGGCGATGACCTTCACTTGCCTCCAGTCATGAGGGACAATGTTACCCTCAAGAAACTTGTTAAATAAATTCAACAAGCGCCTTTTTGCAGTGTCAGGTAGATTCTTCAGCAAGTTGAATTTGATTCTGTCTAACCCTGGGGCGTTATTGTTGCATGATAAGAGAGCAAGTGAGAACTCCACCATCGAAAACGGTGTTTCGTTCGCGGTATCGTGAGGAGACGCGGCGCGGTACGTTTTCTGTACCGGGACAGAGTCCGGACAGATCTTCTTGGCGAAAGCAAATATCCAACGGTTTGAATATTCCACGTTCTCGTTGGTACTATTACGGTTACGCATACGTCGAGCCGTACCCCAAAGAGTGCTCATCGCTGTTTCTCTCGTTAACCCGTCGACGAACCGGCGCCAATAACTACGTTTTTTGACTTTCATTAGACTCTTCATTCGCCTTTCTAACGACGCGTACTGTAGATAGCTAGCGGGTAACCCGTCTTCCCGGAAGGCCTTATATGCAGTGGACTTTTCCGCGTACAGCTCTGAACACTCTTTATCCCACCACAGGGTGGGAGACCGTCCATGGGTATTCGCGCTGGGTACTGGTTTAGTCTGAGCTTGATTCGCACTGTCGAGAATCAAGCCAGCCAAAAACCTGTACTCTTCCTCCGGAGGAAGTTCTTGAGTGGATTCGATTTTAACGGATATCGCGGTCGCATAACTCTTCCAATCAATGTTCCGTGTGAGGTCATACGATACATTGATTGTTTCCGATGGTCTTGAACCGTTAGCAATTGAAATCACGATAGGCAAATGGTCGCTACCGTGGGGATCAGGGATCACCTTCCACCTGCAATCTAACTGTAGCGATGTCGAGCATAGCGATAAATCCAACGCGCTTGCGCGTGCTGGTGGTGTAGGAATCCGCGTCATTTCTCCCGTGTTTAAGATGGTCATGTTGAAATTATCGCAAAGATCTTGGATTAGTGTTGATCTATTATCATCATGAAGACAGCCCCATACCGTACCGTGCGAGTTAAAGTCTCCCAGAACTAGCCGCGGTGCCGGTAAGGATTCCGTGATATTACAAAGCGTTCGGTGCCCTACCGAGGCTCTAGGAGGAATGTAGATGGAAGCAATGCAAAGGTCTTTACCTTTGATTAAAACTTGACAAGCGACAATTTCAATGCCTGGTGTCGAAGGGAGGTTAATTCGGTTGAAAGAATAGCACTTTTTGATCCCCAAAAGTACTCCTCCATAGGGGTTTTCTCGATCCAGACGAATTATATTAAAGTCGTGGAAGTTGAGATTTATATCGGAAGTTAACCAAGTTTCACATAATGCGAAAGCATCACATTTTAAACTATTTAGTAAAAATTTAAAGGAATTGATTTTCGGGAAGATACTTCTGCTGTTCCACTGTAGAACAGTGATCGAATCGGTGACCTCGTTCGATGACTTAGCCATCGAAGGATACGATCGCTGCAAGGAGGGGCCATTTAGTAGTCAACTGCTTCAAAAATGTTTGCACTATAGGGAGAAAACGTATCAGAAGGCTTTTAAGAGGATCAGTAACATTGAAAGCTGTGAAAATTAAGTCCACTATGTCAGAAAATTTCATTAGTCCGCTACTGGACTGAGTATCTGTTTGAAAAAAGGGGACACTTGGGGTTTTTGGTGTCCCTGGAAGTGGTGGGTACTCCTTGTTAGAATTAATATTTCCAAGTCCTGGAGCAAATTGCTTCGGCTTTTGTGCATCACTTCCGTTGGATTTATTGATTGCGGTTGGCGCACTCTGAGTGGACGACACCTTGGCACCCTTACGAGGCAATGTAGGGGAGGCTAGATTTCTCCTCTTCCTGGATTCCCCTGGGTTAACCAATGATGTTCCCTCTTGTGGGTCGTCAGATTCTTGCTCAACGCCAGCCAAAAGAGCAAAGGAATTTTCGGAAGGGACAGATGGCGAAGCATTCTTTAGCATTTCTGCATAAGAGTGCCTCGAGCGATCCTTAAGGGAGCGCTTAATTTTATCCCCGCGCTGCTTGTACGCCGGGCATGACTTAAGAGCATGCGGAGGGCCCCCGCAGTAAATACACTTCTCAGTTTCTCCACCGCAAGCGTCATCCTCATGCTCTCCCTCGCATTTGCCGCACCGTTTTTTATTGCCACAATAAGTGGCTGTGTGGCCCAGTTGCTTGCAATTGCTGCAGTTCATTACCCGCGGTACAAATAGGCGAACAGGTAGGCGAACCTTATCCAGGAGGACATAGTTGGGAAGAGCAGATCCGGAGAAAGTCACCCGAATCGAGTCTGACGGAGAATAAGTTGTCTTATCATCTTCAGTTTTTGCGGAATACAATTGCTTGCATTCCAGAATTTTCACCTTTTGAAGTGAAGGGTCCTTAAAGCAGCCAACCCCGTACTTCAACAGGTCTTCGCACTTTAGACCCGGTTCGGCGACGACCCCATCGATCTCCACAACTCTACAAGGCACATACACTTTGAATTGCTTCGTAAAACGCTCGCTGCGAGCAATCTGGTTTGCCTGGTCGAGGTCATTTACTATAACGCGTATCTTATTAGCTCGAACACGTGTTATCTGAGCCACGGACGGGTAGTTGGCAGTCAGCTCCCGTGAGATTTCTAGAATATTGGGCGATTTCGTGTTGGGCCGGAAATACACCACCCAGGGTCCAGTCGAACTGGCTGGGTATGTTTTAATACGGGGAGGACTGGGGGAATCAGGGGAGGGAGTAATTTCGGGTTTATCCGGTATATCCATGGGAATATCATTCCCATCCAATGTTACTTCGCCCTCGGCCATTTAGGCACGAGGATAACACGTGGTGTAATCGAGAGATGAAACTTATATTCAGGGGAAAGGGCAGAAGTAGAGATCGATCGGGGAAAGGGAAATGAAAGGAAAAAAAATACTTAGCTTATATAGCGGCGATTCCGGCTATTCTGGTATTCACTTCACCAGCCTGGGCACCGGCGAACAAAGACTGCCTCGAACAATGGTTGACCTTCACTGACAATTTATTCTTGTTCACTTTATGCACAGCACCAGAAAACGAACTGCTTCGATCGAGAGCTCGGAGAGTTATATGTTCGGTCCGTTTGTCTTCTTTCGCGTTGTTGTACATGTCCATGTCCTCTTCCGTACTACTTTCCTGCTGCTCGCGGTCAGATGTTCCAGTTTGTGTCTTACTCTTATCGGTCGTCATTGTATGTTCGTATTTTTCGGCATTCGTTTCGTTGTTGTTGTTGCTGGTTGTTGGTGCTTGATCCGAAAATGTTGGTTTTGCAGCTGTTAGTGGTTTGGCGTAAGATGGTTCTGGGCTGATTTCAGTTGGATTGGTTAAGTTTTCCTTAACAGTTTCTACGCAAGGTTTTCCGAGGTGCAGCTTCTTCGTGCAGAACTGGCACGTAGGAATTTGCCCTGGGTACGTGACTAGTGATGTTTGATGAATGAGAACATCGTCACTTCCTAACGCTGTGACGGTTATGTATGAGGGAATTGGCTTGGTCACACGCATTCTCACCACACGAACACCGTTAGGGATGCCCGGGAAAAAATTCCTCCAAGTCTCATGTGTAACGGAGTCTACTTCTCCGTATTTTTGCAAGCATTTTTTAATCGCGCCGTCAGGGGTACGCGTAGCCAAATCATGGACACGAACTTCTACAGCGCCGTTCTCGATGTATACGGGAATGCTATATTTAACAATGCCGCATTCGGCGGTGTGCTGCATGTTGTTTCGCGAGGCGAATGACTCAGCTTGGTTAATGTTGTTGAACGAAATCAGCACGCAATGTTTGATATGATGCATTTGTAGGGTTTTCACTTCAGCCAGATTGAGTTTCATCTGCACTTTTAATAACTGTTCCACTTCCCGAATGGCTGGTCTTACGGGGCATTTCGAAAAATCAACAGCAACACAGTTCGGCCGTATCTGTGTTGCTTTTTGCTGGGCACCGTCACTCATCACTAAATCGCACAGTAGGTATAGGCTATTGTTATATGGACTGCTTGTGTGATAGGCACCGATTGATTTTTAGGTAGAATTGACTGTTTCACTTGCGCGGGACAATTTTTTGCTTCTGCTCAGGGCGAGATGTGAAGACAAACTGATACATACATACATATATTGTATATATATATACAAAAAATATTCATATCCCCCCTCCCCCCGAAAAATTTTCTTACTACGCCACTGACCGAAACACATGTTGGTGGGTTCAACAATCTTCGCTCGACCTCGTTTTGATTTTGTCTGTTGCGATAGAACACTACTAAACGATTTCACTGTATCATCACAATCATTTTGGCTGTATTATTATAACTTTTGTTGCGAACCCGGCGACAATCGTATACCCGAGCAAAAAATCACATCAAAATTTTATCAAATTGTATGTTATACCACGAATAGGAACAATATATAACAACAAACATTTATTTATACGAAAGAACAGAATAATTACAATCTATCTCGATTTAATATCATTAGTTATCGATATTTTTTATAGCCGGAATCGAGAAAAAATTATTAAATATCATATTTAGCATAGCAAATAATGAAATTATTTTGGCATACAAATTATTTATATGGTCGAAATTATTTCAAAATCTACCTTATTCTTCAATAACTCTAAAACCGAATAAAATTTTTAATGGCTTATGTGATGTTTTAATCGGGTACCCAGATATACCCGAGAAAACTCCCGATGAGAGATGTTTACCTGCAAACAGCTGTGATGTTTTACGAAAGCCATTACTTCTGATGGTTTACCTTTTGCACGCCAGAACCAGACCATTTAGCCAGACTGCAGGATCATTCCATAGGTACTTTGTGGAATGGTTGTTGACTCGTCGAAACAATTCCCGCGGCCAAACCTTGCTTTGTCAACTATCCATTTGTTACACGTCTCTCCCCCCCCCCCCCGCAGGCTGTGTCTGGGGGCCATTTCGAGGAACCCACGAAAGGGTGCAAATAAAATAAACAATAAAAGGTAAATAACTTTCTATACTGGCTCAGATTGGCTATTGCCCTCTTCCTCTTTCGACAATTGGCATTGGTGTAATGTGCCAAAAGTATTTACTCGTCGTGTTTGCAATCGGAACTAGGCATTTCAGCATTATCATCTATCCATGGAACGGAAGGCTAACTGCTAGCTGGCAACGATTGCATGGAGCTATCAGCAAATTGCCTCGTAATAATCGAAGTTTATTCTAAGGATTGATTTGCTAGTTGTCACTGAAAGACATATTAACACGACTGATACCCAATACCCAAGAAATGCACAAGACTTTTCCACCGGAATAACGCTGACGTAGATATCCCTTCAATTTTGGTCACTTTGAATTCGACTTTCATTTTTCTTTAAATATCCGCTATTTTACAATATGGAACTGAACTGACGCCAGTTTTCATTGAATCAATCACGTCAACAAAGCTACGAAGAGTTGTTACACTCAGTGATTCTATCGCTATCACAGTATGATTCTATTTCTATATAATGTAAGGGGCCGTTCATAAACCACGTGGACTCATAGGGGGGACGGGGGGTCTGGGAAAAGTCTACGTTTGTCTACGAGGGGGGGGGGGGTCTTTCAAAAAGTCTACGTAGACTTTTATTTTTTGTTATTCTCTTTGTTATTATTGTTATGTTATTTGTATTACTAATTATGAATGGGATTTAAAGAGAGTTGTATTCAAAATATCGTTCTATTCAGTATTTATGCAGAAATTTCAAAGCTAGTACACTATTGAGGTAACTATTCGTTAAGCGACCACTCAATCCAGAATCCACGATTTTTTTTCGGACAACCTCACACGTTGTTGTTTCTTGCGTATATTTTGATATAGTTTTGATCTAGGAATAATACAAAATGACAGTTCTAAAGACGATCGCCCAATTCATTCCTCTCGGCGGAAGATTTTGACTGTGAAATCATCTGAGACACCCCTAGTTAGCAGACATGCATGGACCATTAACCTTCCGGCAGTCACGCTAGTGCAGTGAGTGCACGCTGCTCTGAAAATCTAGCGAAATCGTCTTTGGACACCAGCAGCTGCTCGTTCAGTGTGCCATAAGCGCGACTTCCGGAACGTTAAATGCATGAACCATAAAAAGTTAAAAAATGGTCAAAGCTAAGCATTGTAACAACAAAAAATCCGATTTTTAACAAAAAGTAGATTTTTTTTAATTTTTTAATTATTAATTTCGGTGGTTAAAGCAGTAGTGTAGTTAAACTTCTACTACAACAAAGTGTTTACTCGAGTTAAGTTTCTCTTGCAATCATTTACACTGATTTCAAAATCTTTAAACACCCGTTAAATTTTACGTCTTGGCCCTATGCAACTCCGTGCAAACCGGTTCTACTATATTTATCTTCGAAAATATTCGGAGTTAAACTTTGATACTTTGCTAAGGTGATACGACTATTGATTACATAAGAAATATAAATATTTTTGGGAAGATTTCAATAGCTTCGTTCCCTTAATCAAATAAGGCAATTTAGATTATCTTATTATCTTAGAAATATTGAAATTTGTTTACGAAAAGTGAAATTTGTGTGCATGTTTTATTATTTTAGTCTAGATGATAGTACACATTGACAGTATTAATTTGTAATTGATTCTTATAATTTAACAATTTTGAATGCACCAGTAAGGCTCAAAAAGTGTTTAGAAATTCTGCATTGTTGGTGTAGGTCGCACTTCGGCCAAAATTTAAGCTAGTTATAGCAATATATCTTTTTACATATATTTGAGTGACTAACCTTGAAAAGAAGTATTCCGCTACACAAACGTTGGAAAGCACCTTGAATCGGTATTAATTGATTTGATCAATCATAGACAAAAAACCAATGTGAAAAAACCTTTCTTTAATATTCAAAAAGCTTGAAATAAATCTGAACGCTAATTTTTATTTGAACATTATAATGTGCTTCTTGCTAAATTCACATTTCCTGCGAATAAAAAAAATTAAAAGTCTACGTACTTTTGAGGGGGGGGGGGTGGTTGGTAAAAGTCTACTAAAGTCTACTAGGGGGGAGGGGGGGTTAAAAATTCTCAAATTTTGGTCTACGTGGTTTATGAACGGTCCCTAACAGCGTCAGTATCATAACTAGTCAAAACTTTTTTAACTTAATTATTATTAAACCTCTTTTCGCGTAATTATTTCGACAGCAAAACAATCAATTTCTTCTCCAATGTGTACTGTGCTCGCCAAATATCACTAAACACAACCCAGCACTTTTAATTCTATTAGTCCCGCTTCTTACGGAAAGGATGCATGTTTAGTTGCCACCTGCACGCTACTTCAGTAACAAACGACCCTATCGACCAGATTACGCTATGCTGTCGACATTGCTTATCATTATTGGTTCTATTTCGTGCGGCCGACGACGGTGCACACAAAATGATTATTTTCTAATATATTTCCATTAATGTCACCCTGGGCGCCCGCAGTAATGTTAACCCTTTGCACGACTGCAGCATGCGGAAGGTCACCGTGGTCACGAAGCATTTTGTCATGCTTTCTCCCAGTTGGATGAATTCGTTTCTCGAGACTTGGCCGTGTACTGCGATCGTACAACTTTCGCGTGCGTCCGGCCATTTGTGTTGAATAGTTCCCGGCAAATTAATTCCAGATTGCGATAAGGATTCAAATTGAGGGATTTATCGGGAGCTACACGCAGTGCTTGATGTTATAAGGAATCGGAATAATGAACGAGTTTAACAGCGGCATTGTGGCGGAATGAAAAGGTGTTTTAATTGATTTTTGATTACATGAATGCTCGATTTAGTCTTTTGGGATTACAAAATCATTATCGTTGCAAGCATAAAATGGTAAATGAATTTCTAAATTTAATATACCTTTCCTGTCCAACATGCCCTATAAATGTTAATCGTGCATAAAATTACAAGTAACATAACGATATTATTGGCTTGCAATTGTATCTTTTGATAGAAATGATTGTGCTTTCTGGAAATGAAAACCTCCTTCCGCCCTTTTTTACCTTTCTGCTATTGAAAGGTTATGCAATTACTCTAAAACCGACTTTCTAACGGAGGTCAAGTCTCATAGACCATTTGACTCACTTTATCGAGATCGCAACCTGTCTTTTTTTACAATGGAGAAGACGTTTACGTACTAACCCAGTACACGCGCTATTAGTAGGTGCCCAAGCTACCACACGGGGTGTACTGGGGGCGAGTCGGGCTCGAATGGTGACGTTGCCATTAATACCGACTAAACTCCATTGGGCTCCGCCATCGTTCCCCCCAGGGACTACCTCTCGGTATTACTTCTGGGGGGTTGGCTGTACTTGATGTACTCATTCACTCTCGCTCACGCGTTCATACGTCCTGTATAAGGCTTACTTGGGTGCTCTCTCTATCGCACCTTGATTCACTCTCTAACACTCCACATGAGGCTGACTTTTGTGCTCACCTTTTTCATTCCTTGCTAGGCTTACTTTTGTGCTCGCCTCTAACATACCATGTAAGGCTGACTTGGATGCTCACTCTTAACATGCCGTGTGAGACTGACTTGGATGCTCACCCTTTCACTCCTCTGCCACGCCATGAGGCATCGATAGCTAAGTCCCAACATACTACGCTACGACCCTCCCGTCTTGGCATGAGGCAGTCCACTTATACGCCTATACACTCACTCTTCTGTCTTGCTTCGGGGTGGCTGGGTTTACCCCTTACGCGGTTGCCAGTCGCTGCGCCAAACCTGCCTCAGCATGGACAGACCATTCACTCACTTTTTTGCGCTCGGCCTTTTTCGCTCCAACTAACCAATCACTAGTTAGTCGTGCCCATCGTCTGTTGCTCGGTGCGCCAGATTACCTGTAGCCTACAGGCAATCTGGGTGGTTGCAGTCGAGACTGCGTTCCACTTCTCCACCGATTGACACATCGGCTGAATAAAGCAATCAGGTGTTGTGTCCCAGCCACAGACGTCAAGCATTGCTCTTCTTTCGACGCCGAACCGAGGACATACGAACAGTGTGTGTTCGGCAGTTTCGTCTACACCTGGGTAGTCCAGGCAGGCTGGCACCTCCGCGTGCCCGAACCTGTGGAGGTACTGTCGGAAACAGCCATGGCCTGACAGGAATTGTGTCAGATGGAAGTGAATTCCCCCATGGGGTCTTCCCACCCAGCTCGATATGTTAGGTATCAGCCGGTGGGTCCACCTACCTTTCGAGGAGTTATCCCACTCACGCTGCCATCTGGCGACCGAGGTCACCCTGGTGCGCTCGCGGACTCCTCTATTTCCACGTAGCTCGAAGCACTCCTCATCTTCCCGTATTACCAGCCCGACTGGCATCATGCTCGCTATCACGCAGGATGCATCGTGTGATACCGTGCAGTAGGCAGATATCACTCTGAGGCACATCACGCGGTAGGTGCTCTCCAGTTTCTGTAGGTAACTAGTTACCCTCAGTGCTCTTGACCATGACTTGCCGCCGTACCTGAGGATAGATACGGCAACGCCTGCCAGTAACCTACGTCTACTGGCGCACACTTTGGTGCTGTTGGACATCATCCTCGATAGAGCCGCAACAGCAGTCGACGCTCTCTTGCATGTATAGTCGACGTGGCTGCCGAAGGTCAGTTTGTCGTCTATAATGACTCCGAGAGACTTCATACTCCGCTGTGAGGTGATCACGACTTCTCCCACATGGATAACTGCATGTTGTGCCGACTTGCGGTTGTTGACGATAACTACCTCCGTCTTATGCTGAGCGAGCTCCAGGCCTCTCGCACTCATCCATTCCTCCACCGTGTTGATCGCGTGTTCTGCAGTTAGTTCACTGAATTGAGAGCGTCCACTGTGGACTTACCCTTCCGAAAGCCAAACTGTTTGCTTGACTGGCCGTTCGTGCCTTCTACGTACGGGGTTAACCTGTTGAGGATAATCCTCTCAAGCAATTTGCCAGTCATGTCGATCAGACAGATTGGTCTGTACGCCGATGGGTCGCCTGGCGGCTTCCCGGGCTTGGGCAACAGCCTTTTCCATCTATCGGGGAAACGGCACTCGTCAAGGCATCTCTGCATAGCTAGCCTGAACATGTTCGGGTTCGCTATGATCGCTGCCTTGAGAGCGCTGTTTGGAACTCCATCCGGCCCTGGAGCTTTGTTCATTGCTAGGGATTTAGCCACTGCGAGTAGTTCTTCATTCGTCACCGGAGCCACCATTTCGGCCGTGCCCGCACTGTCTCATAGTGCAGGTAGCCAGGGGCTTGTGGCTCGAGACGGGAAGAGTACTTCGATAATCGAGGCCAACCGGTCCGGAGACCGTCCTGGGGTGAAGCCCCCTTTGGTCTTGGCCATCACTATCCTGTAGGCGTCACCCTACGGATTCGCGTTGCCACTCTCACACAGGTTGTCGAAACACGCTCTCTTGCTGCTTTTAATGGCCTTGTTAAGGGCCAATTTCGCAGCTCGAAACACTTCACGGCGGTTCTCTCTTGCATCCTCGGTGCGAGCTCTTTGCATCCTACGTCTAGCTCTAAGGCAGGCTGACCGTAGTATACTGGGCATCTGCCGTTTCTTGGCAGTGTTTTTCTCGGCATAGTGGCGTCGCACGCTCGTGATAGAACAGCTACCAGCGCATCCCTGCTTAGACTGTCGGTGTTGGCCTCCAGTTCCAGGGCCGCTGTGAAAGCTTCGCTGTCGAAGTGATTGGACTTCCACCCGCGTACCTGACAGGGATCTCCCGCCCTCGGATGCTGCACACCATAGTTGATCCTAAAGCGGATTGCTAAATATTCGCTATGCCTGGAGCCAGACTCGGGCTGGCAAATGTTACGTCAATCCACGCCTCAACCCCGTTTCTACGGAATGTACTAGCGGAGCCATTATTAGCTAGCACAGTATCGAGTTTCGCAAGCGCCTCCATTAGCGTCCCCTGCTATTTGTACAGCGGCTGTCCCACTCCACTGCCCAAGCGTTAAAGTCTCCCGCTATGACTACCGGTTTCCGGCCCACTAGGTCTGACGAGAGCCTATCGATCATCTGGTTGAACTGTTCTATTGTCCACCTTGGTGGAGCGTAGCAGCTGCAGTAGAACACACCATTGATCTTGGCAATCGCAACACCCTCGGCGGAGAAGTGTATTACCTCTTGAACCGGGAACCGTCCTGTTGTAGGATCGCAGTCTACAGTGCCACGTTGGGGATACCATCCGGTCCGGGAGTTTTTTTCGCTTTCATCCCTTTTGCCGCTATAAGGAGCTCGTCGTTGGGAACTTGATTTTCACCAGCATTTCCACCGCCTGCATCAACATACGGTATCGGCGGCCATGCGATTGGGTCATGCTTCGAGAAAAGGCCCTTCACAATAATTTTCAGTTTGTCGGCGCACATTTCGACTGGCTTCATTGCTTTCTTGATCCTGACCATAACGATACGGTAAGCATTGCCCTATGGGTTGGCGTCTACTTCTCTGCACAGCCCCTTGTAGCAGGTGGACTTGCTTAGCACTATCTCGCGTTTAAAAGCGACCCTGCCTTGCACTCATCTCTGACTGCCTCAGATCTCTTTCTGAACGCGTCTTCTGGATTTTAGGCAGGCAGCCCGGAGGATGTTTAGCCTGTCGTTTCACCAGTACGCCGGACGCCGGTAGTTCATTGGCTTCATTTTCCTCGGCATTGTTACATGCCCTAGCTATTGTTTCCGACAGCTTATCGGCACTCGAAATTGGAGTAACGCTATTAGCACGAAGTGCTTCCATAAAAAAGGTCCTTGTCGAAGTTCCTCATTTATCATTTCCGCTAGCCAGTGTTCACTTTCGGCGTTACCGTACAATTTCTCCGACCAATGGTGTAGTGGATCGCTTGGTGGTCACTATGTGTGTACTGCTCACTAGCTCGCCAATTTCAGCAGCTCGACATTCACTCTGCAATTGTCGACTGATTTGCTGTCTTTCATCGACGTTTTTGGGCTTCTTCGCTTCCTCCTCCTCTCTTGGTGTTTCCCTTACTCTTTTCACAGAACGAGAATATCGGCCACCTTTCGGCGTCTCATAGGCTTCTGCTTTTGCTATCTCCGTGGTCATCTGAGTCTTTCTAGCATTTTCAGAACGCTCTAATAGCGCCATCTATTCGCATTCGGCTGCTGTTACGGCGGATCTGATTTAATCACTAGACTCTTGATCTGTCCGTGCACGTTACCCTTGATTTTCACGAATTCGTAGAATTCTTCGATTTTTTTGCCTCAACTTCGTCACTTTAAGTAACCCAGACTGCTGTTCTTCTTGGGTAATGCTTGGTGTCGGCATGTGCACCTGACACCCCAGTTTTCCTTGGCGTCCAGTTGGTTTGTCGCCGCTCGTCCTCGGGCCTCCATGGGCTGCTCTCACTGCGAACGGGTTCACCACACTTGCTCCGTTAGATTTTTTTAAATTTTTGTTGTTTTTATCCCCTTCCATACTTTTTGGGTCCCAACACCAAGTCGCTATCTAAGCCCGTAATAAGTAGTCGCCTTCTATGATCCCATGATTAACTTTACGAGCAGTGAGGTCGCATGACGCGGTCCTTCATGGGATCACAGAGAACAGACATATAAGCTAGAACAAACTTTCCCGAAAAACCTGTGTAAACATTTAAATGAAAATACGTTGCAAATCACCATCGCATACAGGTTCGTATGCGTGAATCACCATTGTATCCAAGTTTGCATACAAGTTCCGTATAGCGATTACTAGCCGATCGAAGCGCCGACCAGTGGCAAGTTGCTACTTGCTGTTGTCATTTCAAAGCGACAATTTAATTTCTTACACAAGTTGAAAACTTTACTTGTATGTCAGTTCTCAGTGATGGGATGTCGCGTTCATAGCCCGATCGACGCTAGTCAGGAGCCTTCAACTGAGCCTACTTCTACCGGCAAAGATGCCGGGATCCGAACGTACTTGGAGACCTACCAAAGTTTTATTGAGACGGGAGGCAGTCAGTACCATTAGCCCACTCGTCGTTTCGGGGAAGTGTCACTCATCCTCACTAGGGTAGTGGAATAGCGATAGCCATCGGTGCGTGGATAAATTTCGCTGAAATCCTTATTCACATCCGTGTTCTGCCGCCAGTATGCTGTAATTAAGATCTTACTGGTATCGATCCTAATGTGCCGCTTGGCATTCCTGTTGGGTGTGGGTGCTTTATGCTAAAGTGTTTAATAAAACCCTAACGAAAGCGACGCCGACTGGGTTCCACGGAGCTGCTTTCGGATTTATATGGCTTTTCTAGAGGTTTAGCAGAGCCCAACATTGCCTTACCCCACCATATCCTAGCAAGATTGTGTGTATGTATGTAGGTATGTGTGTATGTGTCAAACAATCTCACCCATTTTTCTCAGAGATGGCTGGACCGATTTGTTCAAACTTAGTCCCAAATGAAAGGTATAACCTTCGCGTCGGTCGCCATTGATTTTGTATTGATCGGGCTTCCTTTTTTCTCTTTTTTATTTTGACTATGTAGTACCATTTTCTTTTTTACATTTTAACTAGAGATTACTGGGCAGGAAAAGTTATGAACATTTAGAGCCATAGTACTCAAGTGAGAGCAAGGATGTGAAGTATACAGATCGGAAAACTAGAAGGGGCAGAATCGTTAGAAAAGGCTAATGCCTTACGGGCTTAACTTTTGTCTTCTGCTGATGAGAATCGAGATTAGGCAGCATAACGACGAATCACTCAAGTTCACCAGCATGTCTCTTGGCAAAAACAGACTTGTCCTCTTTCTTTGATATGTCTAGGTACTTCCGGTTCTGGAGTTACGGGTTGTTGAGTACGATCACACAGCAAATTCCCATATAAACTGGTACCACTACCATATCAAAAGTCTAGATCAATAATGACTAACCAAATTTGCTTTTATCACATTGGCCACCTACGACGGTTATTGATTCCATGTAAGCACTTGACTTTTTTGAACTTGAGTGCATTTTGCCTCCCTAGTTTAAAATTTCTTAAGAAGTTGAAAATTTTAGTATATGTTTCAGTATCAACACATAGCATCTCAAGTTCGTGGCTGTCGATCCATTGTATGTATGTTTCAATCGTACTGAATATGTAATATTTATTTTCGCGATTAAATTGAATATAACTAGCCATGGAATCGTTTGGACAAATGAGAAAGGCACAATTGCACCACTAGGTGGATTAAAACAGGTTGTTCGTTATGAGTTTGGAACCCAACCAACATTATATAAACAAGGGGGCAGACAATCGATTCTAACAGATACTGGAACAGCTTACTGTTTAACATTGATATGTGATAGATTTTCAAAAATGCACTTGGCAAAAATCCCATACCCATTTTGGGCCCATAACGTTCGGTGCAACCTCGCATGTTTAGTGAAAATCACATGAACTCATGAGCCCATGCCAAATAAATTCCAGTTGTAATCGTTTGCCGATATGCACCTACAGTCGCTACGTACACACATGCTTTCGTGTCCAAAATAGCTTCAATCACATCCAAGCGGGAGAACGCCTGTTTGTGGCGCACGTACGTACATGCATATCGTAAAAAGTACCCCCAAGCAACCCGTTCGGAGCACGGTCCCATCATGTTCGAGCCAATTCATAGTTACCCCCATCTGCCACCACATAGCGGTGCCACAAGGCTGATGAATGAGAGGTGGGAGCTTTTTTTTCAATGTTGCGGTTCCTGGTTCAGTTGTATAATTTCAAAAGTGATATAAAAAATCGACAAATGTGTTGACGTCACATACATCGTTTTCCATCAGTATTTGAAGGTTTAATGAAAACGGTAAAGGGTTTAAAGATATAGAACAGATAATTTATTGATGTTATGAAATGATTTGTAATATAATGGTTGCATTGACGGAATTTTTCGGTAGAATTTTCATTCGCCGCGAATTATTGGAATAATTTTCTTGCGTAAGAAACACATTTCAGTGTGTAACTTCATTCTGGCATTCAACGATGGCGAAAGCTTCCACCCTTTATTCGCCATCCTGAAAGCAACATTGTTGTTTACGTGCCTCATCGTACTTGATTAGAATTGACCTACTCCAGTTCTGTTTCGGAGCCACAAAATCTGTTCTAGTTCGCATTTTAGGACCAATAGTACTGAAACGTTCTAAGGTTGAAAAACAGTTCTGGGTTGCCGGTGGACGATACATACATTCAATCATCATCGAAAAAAGACTACACACCAAAAAATAATGAAATTTAAACGACATGTACATCAATACGAATGTAAAAATATAAAGCTTGAATCAAAAATTTGATTGAAAATTAAATTGAATTCGATGCGTGTGTGGGAGCATCAAAAAGCATGATTTTACACTTTCGTTCGTTATCCGTTTAATGAAACTGCAATCTTCAATCAACGTGTAAAATTGTAATAAAATTCGTTGAAGAAAGCACGACAAGTGGAACTTAATTTTACATTTATATTTATGCTTCAAATATAGCATAGCATAGCAACAACGACCGCACTCATTATGGGTGGCTGATACAGTGAATTCTTTTTATACGACCGTATTGTTCACTGCACACCTGGCCATGTCCTTACGATCGCTAAAGGGAAGGGAATGTTAGTTGAATATCTACTTAAGAAGGTGCGGGGAACTCACGCAATCTCCATAGGTATTACGGATGCTAGATTTTGTTAGTAGGGAGGGAAAATGGGAAGTGGGTCTGGAGTAATTTTATATATTGAACAAAATGGATAATGAAAATAATTACAAACCGGATTGATCTCACCAAATTTTTTTGGGTGGTGGCAGGCATCAGGCACCACAGCAATTAAGACTCTGAGATGCAGTTGACGAAGAAGACATATGTGAGGACCCGGGTGACGATTCTGACTGCAAATGAGTGGCAACGGTTTATTTCTTCACTATAAAAAAGACAGAACTTGCAGTACCAAGAACTGTTTTTCAATGTTGCGTTACACAGTTTTTCAACATATAGTCATTTTAGAAAGACTAACATTTAAGTAAAATATTTTTAAGATTTTTTTGAGCACCGATAAATAACGCAAGAAAAAATTGTCCGTCCAAACTCAGGCATTGCTTACTTCGATCCATATATCTCAACTTTTTATGGTTGTTCGGAATTTGTGCTATTAAGGTGAGGTTCCTTTAAATGGGGTCACAAACACATCGAAGTTTGAGAATTCTTTATGGGATAATGGAATGACATAGGCACATCCAGTTTTGATCGTGAAATGTGCTTATTAATTCTGAATACGTTGATATTTTTTTCAAGCCGAAATTCAGAATGGCGGCTCGCGCCGTCGACCTCTGCACGGGGAGCGTCGTCTCCGCACTTCAAGTCTACAGCCTCTTGTAGTGAGCTGAAATGAGTGATGGTTACCATTTTTCAAAATATATGAACTTCTCTGTGCCATTTCATTATCCCATAAAACATTTTCAAACCTCGCTGTAGTCTGACCATATCTGAAAGAACCTACCGTTAGGACAGTTTTCCAGAATATCAGAGTTTGAAATTTTCGCACTCGTGAGCAGACATAGGCGATATCCAACCAACTTCTACCAGCACAAGAAAAGCAAGCATGTGATACAAAGTTTTTTTGCTGTCTAACTTTTCGCGACAACGTGGCATCTGACCTCATCTTTTCGTTGTATAATATAACATGATATTTTCGCGACCGAAACTAATTTATAGAAAAACCAATGCTTCCGCATAAAATCATATCAATAAGTACTGTCATGCGGGGCTACTTTGGATATGTGGGGCTACTTTGCACATTTTAGTTTTTCAATATTTACTAGCAGACGCGCTTTTATTAGTTTTATTATACCTTTGACATTTGTAGGCCCATGTCTTTTAACCATGTTGCATATGCATTTTGTCATTTTTCTTAACACTGTTCACCAAAACTAACAAAACACTTCAAAGGTCGATAAAAGTGATTGGAGGCTCGTAGAGTAAGACTGCTCAACAAAACAGAAAATCTTAAGTGTACCGAGACCACATACTGTTTTTCGGAAAGAAGTAAAAAATGAAAAATTGCGTTTTCCGTTTGTTTCTATTATGTAAAGATCGGTTCTTGTGAGCATTTGAAGATTTTGTGTCTCTAAAAAAGTATTTTTTAATATCATTATCAACAACTTTACCGAAGATACCAAGCCTTTAAATAATGTTTTGAGTTTATTCTCCTAAATTATGTCCAAGAGAATTAATTACCAAAATTGTTTTTTTCAAGAGATGCTCTGTATTATGTTGTATAATTTCTTTGAAGACATTGAACCTCCAAAGTTGGTGGTTGCGAAATAATGTAACCTTGGCCGTGAAAAAACTGTGTTCCAAACTTTATTTCAGAATTATTGACATATAAAGTGCATAACTTGAGAACGTGGCCTTGTGTACTAATTACGCCATAATTTAGCACTCAAATATACGTCATAAATAGCCCCTTATTTCACTTTTCCTATTTTGCGAAATTTTCAATCCCACCGTATGGCTATTTTTAAAATTGATAATACACTGTGGGTAAATATTCGCATTCAAGACGCTACTATATGTATAGGTGTTTTGTATCTTCCTCTGAGCTCTGCTGATGACGCTAATGTTATTCAAGCGCATGTCGAAACAGCGCTTGATATCACCAACTCCCTGGAACCGAACGCCATTCATTTACTGTTTGGCAATTACAACTAGCCTAGGCTTATCTGGAAGTCCACTTATTCCGGCTACGATCCTTCTGACCCATCTGAATCTAGTTTCTCAAGGTCTAGTATTCTTTCGCTCGATGGGATGTCCATACTAAATATATCACAAATGTGTACAATTACTAACAAACGGAATCGAACCTTAGATCTGCTTTCTGTCAACAAGGAAGCTTCGAAAAATTGCTATATCTCCGCCGCTGATCGATATTTACTCACATCACCATCCTATCGCAGTAAGACAGGTCTGCCCTCAGCGGATTTCTTACGATAAAGTCTTTGAAGACCGGAGTATTAATTTTTCAAAAGCTAATATTCTTGGTCTTAACAACTCATTACAGAATATCGACTGGTTGAACCTGCTAAATCACGCAATAGATGTTGGCGTTGCTGTAGATAGGTTTACACTCACCTTAACAGATTTGAGACCAAGTAGATGCTATCTATACAGATCTTAAAGCGGCATTTGATTGCGTCGATCACTTTCTTCTACTGTCGAAGATTGAGCGGCTTGGTGCATCTCGAAACCTCACGGATTTCTCGATGGTTGATTCTTATCAGTAAAATTAGGAAACCATGAGTCATATAACCTCATCAACATGTCGGGAGTCCCTCAGGGAATCTATCTTGGACCCTTACTTTTTTCCATGTACTTCAATGACGTTTGCCTTATCTTACCGTCAGGATGCAAACTAATCTACGCTGATGATCTGAAACTTTTTCTCATCGTACGTTCCATAGAAGACTGCATCGCACTACAGCGACACTTAGATCACTCTTCAAATGGGCTTTTCGTCCTCCTTAACTTCATTAAGGCCATTATAGGTAAGATGAAGAATGAAGAAAAAATAAATAAATAAACATCCTTTCTGGAAAAAACTGTTTTTGAACATTAATTTCAGTATTTTTCACTACAAAAGTGCATAACACGAAAACCAGACCTACAACACACATTTTTACGCCATTAATCCTAGAACGTTGCACTGGGGTACAAATGTTCCCCATGTCATCTTTAGAGCCGCATGAAAGCAAGAATTCGGCATTTACCGACCAGGGACCGAAACCATAATTAAATTTAGAGATCATGGTAAGAGTAGGAAAGGTGTGTTTGCTTTTGGCCTTCGTGGAAGCAGGAGTCAAAGTTGGCGTGGGGTACATTTGTACCCCAGTGCAACGTTCTAAGGTAAGAAATGTAAGTGTACCGTTCTAAGGTTAAACTCAGTTCTTTTTTTATTTGATTATAAAGGTTTTAACCTCAAGGTCATTCGCTTCTTTTCGGGTTAGAGAAATCTCTTTTAGAAAAATCTCATACCCTATGTGCGGGGTTGGGAATCGAACCCAGGTGAGCAGCGTACAAGACAATCGATTTACCAACTACTCTATACCCGTCCCCTAAACTCAGATCTCTAATATTCACCAAAAATAGTTGCCTTTTTATTTTGCTTAATTTGCGATGCTATTTGGTTGGCTATACGCAAAGGATAATATGGTTTTCTTCTTTTTTCATGTTGAAAAAATCCTCAACAACCTTTTTCATGAGCCACTGTTGACAAAATCCTCAATAAAATTCCAAAAGCTATATGATATAGATAATATAATTTTCATAAATATTTTAAACACATTGAGATGAAGGCCAAGCTATGATCCTGCTGTGCGATTCCAATATCTCAAAGACCAAATCATTATTATTTCTACTGCTTTGTGTACGACGTATTTTATCTCGACAGTCTGGCCCTATATTCCACTTTTCTGCTCTTTAAATTATTTATGTCATAATCTATCAAAAAATCTCCGGCTAATTTAATAAGAATATAAAAAGAGGATAAGTATATACAGCTTGATAATATCAAGAAAAATTGACAACACTTCCTCTACCGAATTGCTACGAGACCTTCCTAAATAATGGTCCTTGCGTGCTGTTGGCCCACCTGTTCCGCTTTCTCAGCCGATTTCCCAATTTGACTGTGACAGGTTTCCCTTCGATTTCGATTCGCTTCATTAGATTTGCCGGGTGGTGGTCTAGACCGGTCGGCATATAAATACGCCAGAATGCCGAGAAATCATGCTACCCGATTTTAGGCAAAAAGTCGAAATAACTAGTTGTGCCTAATATGTTTTTCCTGTATCCTCCACAGTGAAGTGTGATTGATCGAGGAATGGCATTATCAATCAAGTCGCTTTCGGCGTGTTTTGCGATGTGCCTAGTCGGAGCGGAGCAGCAAATGTGAACATATGCTCCATTTCAGATGGGATTACCGAAAGCCAACAGAAGTCAATGCCACATGCCGGTATCGTCGTCTGCGGTTGCCGCCGTTCCTGCCACCGTAGCCACATTCCCAACTCAGTGAAATGTTCAAGCCTGAGCTTCAACATAATGAAGTGCTTACTTGAGGCTGACATCAGAAAATTCGGGTAAGGTCGTCGATTTAGCATAGGCCAAATGAATATTTCTTATTGATCTTGTTATGTAATTCAAACTACTAAATTCCAATACTTTGTTATTTGAAACCTTTCCAAATGGAATAGAATTGGGACAATGTTCGAATTGAGTGGAAAGTTTGGTTGAAGATTTTGTCTACTAGGTTTGTAGGCGCGTGAAAATTTAACGCAGTGAACTGTTTACATGTGTTGTTTTAACACACATATTTCAAGTTATACTATAGTAGAAAGAGTTTTAAAATTAGTAAAAAACATCATAATATCACCACAATATAAACCAGCTGTTGCAAAGCTCACGACAATACGTCCTGTGATGGATCTCGACCGGGACATGATAATATAATTTTTTTTTTCGGTTGATTGACTCAAGCTTCGTCGGAATAAACTGATCAAATACCAGACCCACCATCAGCATCGCTCCCGGTGTCGGAGCCTTCCATGCCGGAACGTGCCGGTCGTTGAATACCATACCATGAATGAGCCGCACCCTTCGTCGAAATCAGATTGTGCTTTATGCTTTCATGAAGCATTTTTATCATCATCATCATTGTTCGAATATTATTAAGCGATTAAACAATCTACTCTCCCTGCGTGACTCAATTCGCAGCAGATCTCTGCGGATACTCGATGGTCGATGGATGGGATGGGCATGCAACATCATTTGCATCCTATGTAAGCTCGTTTAAATGTTGGGCACGTGCATGTGATTAAGGCGGTCAACCTGTGTGAAAACAACAGAAAGATCGAAAATTTTCTTTGTGCATTGTTTATCTATGTGGAGAGTGGAGGTAGAAGCAGAGAAACTTATGTTTATGAAAAACATGCTTTATTAAGCTAATAGTTTTGAGATAGGCTTTCCGCATTATATTTCTGATACTTCTTACATAAGTGCGCAAGATTTTGGAAAATATAAACTCTATATCAATTCCAAAACTTATGTACACACTGTGCAATATTAACCATTCTTATGGTCAATCCGCTTCTTAAAGCACACACAATTTAAAAACTCTGAAATAAAACTTGTTTTACATAAAAAGTTTGATTTTAAATATTTGTAAAAAATGTACAATGCAGCTCCCAATCATCCAAATTATGAGTAAAGCAATACTTTCGGAATTCCTAACTAAATATTTCCAAATAAATAGCAAGATATGGCTGTTAAAATGATTTGGACATATTTAAAGGTTCCCCAGAAAAATAAACATAAGCACTCGAAATCCCCAAACACATGGAACGACTGCCTTAACACGAGTCAGATATAAATAGGTATGTTGTAATGAAGATCCAACGGAAAGAGTGATTTTCATATCAGTGAAAGACGCTATTTGGACACGCTTCATGAAAAGAGATTAATCGAAATCAATTTATTTTAATTACTCACTATGGAAATTTGAAGAATTGCGACGGCCAAAACAAATCGAACTAAGAGTGCAATTTATAACTGACTTATATAGACAAAAGATAAGCTTGCCTTTGCCGTTTAACCTTCCGGTTTTAGCGTTAAATTACCCGTCTAGGAGTGGAAATATGCTTCTCTTAACTGTAGCATTCCATAAAAAGATATATTAGTATACATTTTGAATGGATTATTACAATATTATTGTACTTGACAATAATTTGAATTCCATTTTGTACACGGTTGCTTCCTTCGGTGCTTCCGGAACCATCACATGATGGAACAGGGTGTTACTTTCAACGAACAATAGAGGAAAACCCGTTTTAATCCATCTGGTGGTGCAATTGTGCCTTTCTCATATATGTTTAATATAATGGTGGAAATGTCTATTACATATTCAGTGCGATTTACACATACGTACAATGAATCGACAGCTTCGAACTAGAGTTGCTATGTGTCGACGCTTAAACACTTGAAATCAGCGGCGGATCCAGGAGGAGGGTTCGGGAGTTTGGACCCCACCAAAAATTTTCAACTTGTTAAGAAATTTTAAATTAGTTTCTCAACTCAAAATCATTTCAAACTAAATTTTTCACTGGTTTTTCAGATCCACTAGGAAAATTTATTCTGGAGGAACTAGAAAATTTTATTCGGGTAGGGAGGTATATGATGAAGGAAGGACGGTTTGGGAAAAGGTGGTGAGTGATGTGGGGGAGAGGGGGTACCCCTCACCGTATTCCCCTAATCACGCCCCTTTTAAAATACAGAAAACCTATACAAGTCAAGCCGGGATTAAGTTGACGATGTTCAGAGTGATTGCATAACCTTTCTATAGGAGAAAGGCAAAAATGTGAATTTGCTGTGTGTCCGTACTCTTCAACCCGTAACTCCGGAACCGGAAGTCGGAATTTAATGAAATTCAATAGCAACCTATGGGAACGTTGTACCTTTTCATTTGAGACTATGTTTGAAAAATCTGTTCAGCCATTCCTGAGTAACCGATGTGCTTATTTTGGTCACATACATACATACACACGCACACACAAACACACACACACACTCAGGGGGGCAGCAGGGACAGGAAGGACAGGAGTCTAGGGGCCAAACGAACCCCCCCCCCGAACGGCCCTACTGCGAGTTGGGGAGTTTTGCTAGGATATGGTGGGGCTAAGATTGGGCTCTTCTAAACCTCTAAAAAAAAGCCATAACTCCGAAAGCAGCTCCGACGAAGCGAGTCTTTGCCGCTAAGATCTGTGCTAAGATTCTAAGATTCCAATAATCCAAGATCTAGGCAATAAAAGCACTTTAGCCCAACCGGAGTGCCAACCGGCACATCAGGATCGACGCCAGTAACATCCTGATTATGGTATACTGGCCATGGCGAACGTCAACGGACAGGACACGGATGACGAATAGGATAGCGACTTTGGGCTGACAGGCGTGCTGTTCTACTCCCTGAGTAAGGAAGGATGACACCGACTTGAAATGGCGAGTGGGCTAACAGCATGGCTGCCTCCGTCCCAACAAAACCCTGGCAGGTCTCCGGGTACGTTCGAAACTCGCCATCATTTGGTTGGTGGTACTAGGTTCGGTTGAAGCATTCCCGATTTACGCCGATCCGGCTCTGAACACTACTTCCCATGAAGGATTGTGTCAACCCTGGCATGACCTCACTGCTGCTTTTTGGCAGCATAGATAATCATGGGATCGCGAGAGGCGACTATGTGCAGCGAGTGTAGATAGCGGCCCGGAGTTGGGACCCAACAAAATGGAGAAACAAGCAACCGATATAAATGGAGCAGGTTCGGTGAATCCGTTTGCTAGAGGTGGGTTGGTGAGGTCACCACCACCAATAGTAGCTGAAGTCATCCAGCAAGAGCAGGAGGAGGGGAATCCGAAGTAACAGTAACAGCAGCAACAAAAACAGCCGGAGCAGAGCGGAATGAGCTACACCCCACAAACGCCAAAGGTAGTGGTAGCGAGGCACTTAGTGGAGGAGCTCCACAAGTTCGTGGACACGAGAAACAATGTCCACAAAGACATAAAGGAGATGGTCATCAAAATCCGGAAGGCGCTACTGTCTGCCGTGAAAGAGTACGATACGGCAACGCAGAGGGCAGATTCGACTGAGCGAGCATCGGCGTCGGCTAAGGTCACTATCCTCCTAGCCCCTCCGAAACAGGGTAAGGAGAGGCAGATTGGAGTGAAGAACACGCTAGTTCCCATAACTCCAAAGAGGACAAGATCTTCGCCAGGAGACGAAAGACCAGGCGGGTCAAAGAGGCAGACGCTCGAGGACGCTGTTGCTGCTGAAGGAAAGGACGCCACCTTACAGAAAACTGGAGTTCCGTTGTAGGTCGGAAGGAGAAACGCGAGAAATAGCAAAAAAAGAAGGAGGAGTGAAAAGGGGAGCAGAAGAGGAAAGCAGAACCCTCGGCTCGTCAGAAGGCACCTAAGGGAGAAGCCGTGCCCGTCAAAGCAAATGACGAGACTACGTACGCAGCACTGCTCAAAAAGGTCAGAGAGGACCCGGAGCTGAAAGATTTGGGGGAAAACGTGTTAAGAGTCAGGCGTACCCAAAAAAATGAGATGCTCCTCCAGCTTAAGAAGAATACTACGACTAGTAGCTCTGCCTTGCAGGAGACTATAACTAAATCAATGGGTGGAAAGGCAGAAGTTAAAGCCTTAAGCCCGGAGATGGTAATTGTGTGCAAGGACCTCGACGAAATAACGACGGAAGACGAGCTGAGAGGTGCTATGAAGCAGCAGTGCAAACTGGGCGAGGTGCACATGACGATCCGGTTAAGGATTGGATACGGAGGAACGCAGACAGCGATGATTCGTTTACCGGTAACCGCTGCAGACAAGGCGCTGGAGGTAGGTAAAGTTACAGTTGGATGGTCGAGATGCCTACTGAGAGCCGCCCCAGGAGTAAATAAACAAGCGGAGAAATGCTTCAAATGTTTAGGCTTTGGGGCTTGCAAAGGCCCGGACAGATCCGGGATGTGCTGGAAATGCGGAGAGACGGGCCATCTTGCGAGAGACTGCACGCAGAGGCCGAAGTGCGGAAGGAAACGACCATCAGACGGGTGGCTTTAAATGCCCAGCCTACAAGAAGGCGACTGCAGGCCAACAGTGATGGAGGTGACCCAGATAAACCTGAATTACTGTGATACTGCACAGCAACTGTTGTGGTAGCCTACGACAGAAACTATGTGCGATATCGCTTTGATCGCAGAGCCTTATCAAGTCCCCCTAATAACGGTAACTGGGTGGATAGATCAGGAACCGCTGTGATACAAGTAATGGGAAGATTCCCCATCCAAGAAGTGATTGAACGTTCATACGAGGGTTTCGTGATAGCCAAAATCAACGGCATCTTCGTATGTAGCTGCTACGCTCCCGCAACGTGGACAGTAGAGCAGTTCAGCCTAGTGCTGAAGCAGTTAACCGAGCAGTTGATCGATCGGAAGCCGGTAGTCATTGGTGGTGATGCCTGGGCTATGGAATGGGGCAGTAGAGTAACCAACACAAGAGGGTGTATCCTGCAGGAAGCTCTAGCGAAGTTAGACGTACGATTGTGCAATGAAGGCTCTGTTAGCACATTTCGGGGAGACGGGAGGGAGTCTATCATCGACGTTACATTCTGTAGTCCCTCATTGACGGCGAACATGGATTGGAGAGTATGCGAAACGTATACGCATAGTGACCACCAGGAGATTCGCTACCGTATCGGTCAACGGAACCCCGCGGCAGTACAGAGAAGGGTGACCGGCGAACGAAAGTGGAAGAGACCTCTTTGTTGAGGCACTTCGGCCGAACGGCGGGACCGAGAACGTGGATGCGGCTGACCTAACAAGAAGGATTGTGGCGGCTTGTGACGCCACAATGTCGCGAAAACTGGAACCACGCAACAAACGGCGTTTAGCTTACTGGTGGAACGAGGCGCTTAGTACGTTACGCGCTGCTTGTCTCAGAGCCAGAAAGCGGGCCCAAAGAGCAAGGAACCAGATAGAGAAGAGCGTAAGGCAGCGTTTCGGGAAGCTAGGGCCGCCTTAAAACGGGAGATCAGACTTAGCAACTCAGAGTGCCACAAGGAGCTATGCCGAGAAGTAGACGCCAATCCCTGGGGTGACGCATACCGAGTCGTGATGGCGAAAATGAAGGGTCCGACGACGCCAGCCGAAATGTGTCCGAGCAAGCTGAAGATAATCGTCGAGGGCCTTTTCCCGCAGCACGATCCAACTATATGGCCACCGACACCGTACGGCGAAGAAGAAGGAACAAACACGGATCGGCAAGTGACTAACGACGAGCTAGCAGAAGCATTGAAGCGCCTAAAATCAAAGAAAGCCCCTGGTCCGGATGGAATACCAAACGTGGTACTGAAAGTTGCGATCCTAGCATATCCGGACATGTTCAGGATAGTGATGCGGATGTGCCTAAATGAAGGCAACTTCCCCGAAATGTGGAAGGTCCAGAAGCTGGTGTTGCTGCCGAAGCTAGGGAAGCCACCTGGCGACCCGACCTCGTACAGGCCCATATGCCTGCTGGATACACTCGGAAAACTCCTGGAAAGGATCATTCTTAACAGGTTGACGAAATTCACGGAAGGTGAGCGCGGACTGTCCAGATGCAGTTCGGTTTCCGCAAAGGAGCATCGACAGTGGATGCAATTCGGATAGTGCTCGAGAGTGCTGAGAAGTCATCTAAACAGAAGCGAAGAGGGGATCGATACTGCGCTGCGATAGAACGCGTTCAACATTGCCAGCTGGGAAGCCATCGCTGCAGCGCTGCATAGAATGAGGGTTCCCGACTATCTATGCCAGATCCTCAAGAGCTACTTTCAGAGCAGAGTGCTGCTGTACGAGACGAGCGAAGGACAGAAGTCATTGCGTGTCACAGCGGGCGTTCCTCAGGGCTCCATTCTTGGTCCAACCCTTTGGAACGGGATGTACGATGGGGTCTTAACGCTGCAGCTGCCTAGGAAAGTGAAAATCGTAGGTTTCGCGGACGACGTGTCACTAACGGTGATGGGTGAGACACTTGAAGAAGTGGAGGTGTCGGTGATGGAGAAAATAGACGCGATCGAGAGCTGGATGAACGGGGTCAAGCTGCAAATAGCTCACCACAAGACGGAGGTGTTGTTGGTCAGTAACTGCAGATCGGTTCAACGGATGCAGATCGACGTCGGAGGGCACGTGATTGCATCGAAACGTGCATTGAAGAAATTGGGAGTTATAATCAACGATCGGTTGAGCTTCAACAACCACGTTGATTACGCCTGTGAAAAGTCGGTGAGGGCAACGAACGCAATAGCGAGAATCATGCCAAACGTCGGCGGTCCGAGAAGCATCACGAGACGTCTGCTACCTACTGTTTCGTCATCGATACTCCGATATGGGGTTCCTGCCTGGAGTACTGCGCTGAAAACTAAGCGGAACCGTGAAAAGCTAAACAGGACATTCCGACTGATGGCCGTACGAGTCGCGAGTGCCTACAGAACAATATCGTCGGAGGCAGTATGCGTTATCGCCGGGATGATCCTCATCTGCATTACCCTGGCGGAGGGCGTGGAATGCTATCAGCGGAGAAATGCACGTAACGCTAGGAGACTGGTTCGAGCGGACTCGTTGGCTAAATGGCAACAGGAGTGGGACAACGCGGAGAAAGGAAGGTGGACCCACCGACTCATCCCAAATGTATCGGCCTGGGTACATAGAAAGCATGGAGAGGTGAACTTCCATTTGACGCAGTTTTTGTCCGGGCACGGATGCTTCCGGAAGTACTTGCATCGGTTTGGACATGCTTTGTCACCCCTTTGCCCGGAGTGTGCGACTGTGCAGGAGACACCGGAACACGTGGTCTTCGAATGCCCTAGATTTGAAGAAGCTCGTAGGGGTATACCTGGTATGACAGTAGACAATATCGTCGAAGAGATGTGCCGTGACGAACATACCTGGGACGCTGTCAACAGAGTGGTCTCGAGCATACTCTCCGAGCTGCAGAGGAAGTGGCGAAGAGACCAGCAAGAAGCCGCAAATCGGGTCTCGAGAGAAATTCCGCCGCTGGGGAACTCTCCAACTGTGTAGACTAGGTCCACCGCCGGGGACCAGTTTAGTAGTACGTGAAGTAGCACCGAGTTGGGTCGTCGGGGCGCCTGGGAACCGGACGTCAAGCTTCACCGGAATCGTTGAACCGACCTAGACATCCTACCGGGTAGCTCGTGAGCAGGCTAGATCCACCACTGGGGATTAGACCGAGTAGACCGCGTCGCAGAGCTAGCAGTGGGTCGTTGGGGCGCTGGTGAACCGGAAGTTACGCTCCAACCGGAATCGCCGGATAGACCTCAGCACCTACTGTATGGCCCGTTGAGTAGGCTAGATCCACCGCCGGGGACTAGATCGAGTAGATCGGGACGACGCGGAGAGCTAAATGGGTCACAAAAACGAACATCGGAATCAGGAGAAAACTACTGCTCGGTTGCAGGAGAATAGGCTAGATCCATTGTTGGTGACTAGACTGAGTAGTTCGCGAACAAGTGAGGGCGGGAGCTGAATGGCTCATCGGGAAAGTAGAGCGAAACGGAACGAGAGGAAGCTAAAGGGCTCAAGAAATTGTGGTGCTAAAACAAAAGAAGAATCGGTATCGGGAGAGCCTCTTTCGCCGGGAAACTCTCCGTCGGCGTAAGCTAGATCCACCGCCGGGGACTAGACTGAGTAGACCGCGACGAAATACCACCAGTCGCAGGTCGTCGGGGCATCAGCGAACCGGACGCCCTGCTCCACCGGAATCGCCGAACTGACCTAGACATCTGGTGGGTTGGCTCGGTTTCGGGAGAACTTCTCTCGCCGGGGTCCATCGTCGAGGACTAGACCGAGTAGTTCGCGAACAAGTCTGGTGCTCAACGAGTAAACGGCGCTGAATGGTGCGAGAAGGGAGTTGCGGTGCTAACTAACTAACTACCCGACAGAATCGTGACGAAAAGGGGAGCTAATTGGCTCACGAAACAAACACCGGAAACGAAAAGAATTCCGTTGTCGGGGAACTAGGATAAGCGGTAAAGCTGGGAGCTAAATGGTTCAAGAAAGCGGGTATAGGTGTCGGGGGAAATTCCTCCGTCGTGGAACTATCGGTCGGAGTAGGATGAGTTCACCGTTGAGCACTATCCAAACAGATCGTGATAAGACCGGGAGTTGAATGACTCACGGAAAACTATCAAAAAGGCTCAGCAAGCAAAGCCTACTAATGCTTTTATATGCGAAATGATCACATTGTAGCGTGTATCCTAATTAAATTTGTCTAATCTTGGATAAAGTTGTTTTGGTATATTGCAGTAACTAAATTTGGTATGCAATGCAAAAAAGTATAATTCTAATTCACGAAAAGATGTAATGCCTTTCCCGCATCGCGGATTGTTTGAGTGTTTTAGGCACATCTTAAAAATTTGTAAAATTATTCACGAGCGTGAAAAATATCAACCATAAGAGATCAATCGATATATCGGGGATATCTCATGGTTTCGCAAACTATTTCGCGAGTACGAATATCAAAACTAGAATCAAGAATAATGTTCCGAATTTTGTTCAACTGTTCACGTCAAACTATCGAGATCAAGGGATCAGGTACTTACAATATGAATAAGATAATGAAGGTGAATAGTTCATATGAACCAGTTCATGAGGCAAAAATGGATCCATGCATACTATTTGAAAAATTGTTTAGGACTATGCGCAACCTTGCATATTATATAAACTGTATTATGAGAATGGAAACTTATTCTATGGTTTTGTGGAATATATTTCGTACACGAATGGTGAGTCGAGATCAACATACCATGATACATGAACAAATTCATGAAACATCAATGGATCCATGAGAAATATTCTGAATATTTTGTGAAATTTTTTTTTCATTAGAACCAGCTATACTGAATCATGAATGAGTACTTTTCGTACAGTCTTATGTTCCCAAAAAAAAATTAAAATCACGAATCAACATTTTGATAAAGTAAAATGTACGTCAAGTTGTGAACGAGTTGGCGGATAGAAAAACAAATTGGTAATATCACAGGCATTCAATCATTGAGTTGCTCAAAAAAAAAATATTTACATGAACAAAAGTTCTTTTCTGATGTTACGAAAGGATATTTGAACACAATTACATTTTATTTATAGAAGTTGATAAAATAAATTCACCTATTTGTTTTTTTCTGTTCTTGTTTTCAAAACCCATATAAATAATTGCTTATATGGCAATCGATTTGCGGTTGTGGCAATGTGGTGCTTAATCATGTAATCATGTAGTCTATTGCGCTGTCTTCAATAGAGACGAGAGTCTTGTATTTGACGTATTTCTATTGGTTGACGTGTCCACACCAATTTCCGGTTAGTTCCTCGTTAGACAACTTTCTTACGCTCAATGATGCCAAATGTTGGACGGGTTGAAATGTCTTCGGAATACGTTATTGCTGTGTTAATGTTTCACAGACAAATGCTGTTGTTCAACTCGCTCATTTCTGTCGGGACACTATTGCACAAATAGCAGGGGCTGTTGTTATTGATTTACCGATCGATGATTTAAAACGGAGTGACCCAATCAAGATTCAAACAAATAGTTTTCTGGAAGGCCTGTTAGCAATGTAAGGCATGGGTTCCAGTGCGATTCTCGACGGTCCACCATTTTGCAAGCGATTGTAAGTGCCGCCTGTTTGATGGATAAATCCTCGTCTCGTCCCCTCACCGGCACTGGTTCCGATGCTCACACAGATTTAACCAAGCCATACCCCGACTGTGGAATGAAAAAAATCCGATTTTGCTATTACTCGTCCTTCCTTCGCCATAAATATATTTATGATGGATCATCACTTTTCATCATGTCAAAAACCGATTATAAATGTTATAAGGCTGTTCACGATTTTTATTCCCGCCGGTCGATGGCGGGTGACATCTGTTGATCGACTTTTTCGGCTGGCTGCAAAAATATGTCTTTTTTTCCTCACCACAAACCCTACCCCGTTCCGAAGTACCACCGAGCCGTTCCGGCCACTTGCTTTCGCCATCCCCGTTGTGTATCATTGAATTTGGTTTCACTTCAGCAGATTTCGTTCGGAGCAAAAATCGTGATGGTTGACCACATACTAGGGGTTAGTCGGGACACCATAAAAACCCTCGTTGACCGCTGCTGATTTGACATAATATTATGTTGTCGAAAGTTCGATTGTTTCATTGATTTTTTTTCGGGTCCATTCCGAGGAGCATTCGGTCGATTTAAGTTTGACGTACGATGGTATGGGCTCCGCAAATAGATACATACTGAGGAGCAAAAAAAAAACTGCCTGGGCCGGTCAGGTAGTGTGGGAAAAACTTTTTCCTGTGTCATTTATTTTTAAATTGACTTTTATCAAAACGGACAGATTAGCTGGTGCTTTTTAGACGAGGCACACGCAAACACACGTGGATTAAAATTTTCAGCTATGTGGTGCTGTGTGACGTATGAAATATTTATGTTGTGGTTCTGTATTTTTGGTAGTTGAATGAGTGCTCTAGATTTATGCAATTCGGCAGATATGCGGAAATAGTGCAAATAATAGTACATGAACGTATGAATGAGGGATTTGCTGAATCCTGATTAAACATTAACTGGATCTGAATTCATGAAAAATCGAATTCTTTGAAATTTCGCACGACTGAATTGATTCGATATTTACCGTGAAGCGGATTATCTTTAGCCAGATAGGGTAGAAGTAGTGGTGGTTCTACGATGCGGACATATCGAGTTTATATTCAATTTGCTAGTCAAAACAGTTCTTGTTTCAAACTATGCTTCTGTATCTACGCTACAGCATAACTCAGAGCACTGTTATGAATAAAACAATTATTGATTCTATGTCGCAAAAAGCACCTGCGTCCTATTGAACACTCACTTAACATTTCTATTAATCATTTCACGCACAGCTTTTATCTATCGCAAAAATGATATAAACTCTCACAGCGCTAGAAGCTGCCCAATTTTTACTTTCCGGTGTTCAATTCCTCCATAATATTTACAATAGTCCAATTGCATGAAATAGGACGTCGAATACAGTCTAAATTGATAGGTCTTACGTAACGATGTCTCGCTTCATTCCTACGATTCAAACGACGTTTTTAAATATTAATATCTTTTGGTTTGGTCAAGATTTTCTCACAAAAACAAGTAAGGTTAATAACTAAGACTACAAACTTTCATTTAAGTACTAATAACTGCAAAACTTATCCATGTAACTGAAGTTATTGTAGTATATCCTATTGGCTTCCGCTGGAGCAGTGCTGCCAGAGACAATTTCAATTAACGGTGAAAAATGATATTTTGATATATCTTCGTTGTTTTGCAATATTATTGAAAATTGTGACTCCTATCAATTTCTACTGTCTTCAGCTATCTTTTCCATGCAATTGGACTATTGGAAACTTCAAGGAGAGATATATTGGACGCTGAAATGTAAAGCTTGAGCATCTTCTAGTACTGTGAAAGTATCGTATATCTCGAACAAAATAGGTTTTTCGTACTTCTTGATCTCAACAGACTTAAGGGATTACACCACTGCAAGTCGTCCAGAATACAAATTTAGCAGGATTTTGAGATTTTACTAAAACTAAACCACATAACCTTATAAAGTCTTTGGATAAGTTTTCGTAGTTTGTCAGCCCCTTCTTTTTGTTAAAACAACAGTTAGGTTGGTTCTAATTGTACCAAGATCAAAAAATAGACATTTCAATCATTTAAGTTAGAGCTAAACGACCTTCAGCGAAGTTGTAGAACGACAATTTTTTTGAAAAGTTTGCTGAAGACATGTAAGCTCTATCTATCATACTTTTCATTTTACAACAAATTTAAAATCAAAGGTTAGGGTTTTTCTTAGTATTTCTTAGTAAAACTGTTTCATTCAAATAACTTTTGCGGACTGAAGTAGTCTTCAGATTGGTTTAAGGCTAATAGTTTGTTTCATGGCACCACATATCTAACTTTTTTCCCTCAAAAGTTATGAGCACTTTTTCGCCAAAATCGGATTCTTTGGAATAACAATATCACCAATTGAGCGACCGAAATTAAAAGTCATAAGGATATAACATGTTTCGCAAAACCCGTTTCAAACATATTAGAATATAAAATCGGAAATAAACTTCAAGCATAAAAATCTGACAGAAATCTTTCAGCATAAGCATCGCTTGAAAAGTTCTGATCCGTAAAACTCGGCAAGGGTGAACCTCCAGTATAAAAATCGTTTAAAAATAAATAAATCGCTCGTAGGAGCATCCGTATATCTTGATGTTCAATAATAAAAGTCGGCTAACAAAAACTACTTTGTAAGAATCGGTTGTATTTCTTTCCGGTTTTTTTAATGAAAGTTTTTTTACCCGACTCTTACAAAGGAATGTTCTAGTCCTATTTTTATGCTTGAAGTTTATATCCGGTTTTTTCATTCTAATATATTTGAAACGGGTTTTACGAAGCATGTTCTGCGACTTTTATTTTCGGTCGCTCAATTGTGACAAACAAAAGATTTCGATTATGAATAAGATCATGGTTAGAGTTATAATTGAGAAAAAATGACGAATACGATATTTTTCAAAATTTCATGAAATTGATTTTAAAAAATCTGTTTTTGATGTACTAAGTGCTTATATCTTTGAATAATAGAATGAATGTTTTGAATGCTATAGTTTTGAAAAGCATCTGAAGGGTAGGTTGAAAAAAAAAATGAAAACTGAAAAAGTTATTTATATTTTTTGTTAGGGGAAAATTTGCCACTGCGACCACTATTCAGGTTATCTTTTGTCGCTACCCTGTTTGCTCTACATGTAAAAAAATATTTTAATTTTGGTTTTTCATGAATTGACCCTTTGTAATACATATGTTTGAATTACTTTCACGGTGGACAATTTAAAAAAAATATTTTTCGTTTTCATGATAAAATATTGCACTTTACAATACTTTTCTATTATTTTAAATAGTGGGTAGGGTGGTTCTAAATTTTTCAATATCACGAAATTTACTTTTTAATGGTTCGAGATGAAGTTTCGTTGTCTTCCAGAAAATTGAAGAAAACAAAATTTTAAAAAAAACAAAACTTTGTCGAAGACACTGGAGCCCTATGTCGTAAACTTTTCATTTTACGAGAAGTTTGCCAAATAAATTGGGACGTTTCTTTAAAAATCGTTTTCTTTATATAACTTTTGCAGTTTCGATTTTTCCTTAAGACCACTTTAGAAATATTTTCAGATGTTTTTAAGGAGAACAATTTGTCTCATTACACCGAACCTCTAGCTTCTCTCCTTAGACAGTTGTATACAGGGTCGCAGACAGAAAATTCGGGCCCGGGGAGTCCAAAGTACGGGCCCCACCACTGTGTATTGCCTGAGTACAAAAAAGTTTATGTTTGAAATCCATTGTAGTTCACTGATGTTATGTATAGTACACTGAAGTTTTTATTTATGTACCAGCTCTAGTTGTTTGTAGTGCCAATGAAGGAAAAAAAAAACGAGTTTAATCCACCTAACAGTGTGATGAGACATTTCTTATAACACTTAACACTCTCTTAGGATATTATAACGATTGAGAATATTTACAACATGATGTTTCGCGATGTTTTTGATAACACATACTACATGGGGACAGGGACGGATCCAGTATTTTTTTTTTCGGGAGGGGTCTGAAATTTATATTTTGGAATGAATATTGTACATTTCGTAATACGTAATAACCTTATTTAATGAGTATCAGTTTTGGTGATCAAATTTGGTTTGGTATGATTTTGAGTCTTAAAACTAATATAAAATTTAAACTAATTTAAAATTTATCAACAATTAAAAAATTTCGGAGGGGGTCCGGACCCCAGAACCCTTGCCCCTGGATCTGCCACTGACATGGGACAGTGGTGGGCCTCTAGAACTGAAACTGCAGCTCTGGAAAATACGCTACCTCAACGCGATTATTTCTATATCGACCTTTTCTGAAAGTGACCTCGTGGTGAGCGCCATATTTCGACTCACAATAGTTAGTAGTTGAAAAAAGGATTTTGATTGGAGTCATTATCACTAATCCTAACGCCTAAGTCTTTGATAATATTTACAAGTACTTTGTAATATTCACACCCTTATTAACAAAAGTGGAATTTTTAAAAGGATCTAATTTTTATTCATGTGCATAAAATATGCATTAGGATCTTAAAAGTTATATGTCCAAATATGAAAGGCGGCAATAACATATGAATACACAAATTTTCAATTTTGCCGCAGCGCTTGTTCTGTATACCCTGAGCTTTAATTGTGTTTTTGTCTAAACCCCATTTTTGCGGTGACCGAAAATAAAACTCAAACAAATATTTTTTCATCGTTCTAAAATTTTCATTGTGTTTTCGAAATTGCTTTCTCCAGCGTCGTACGTAGGATTTCATTTTAATGCACTTTTTTTACAAAAGGAATTTTGTAACGATTTTTATGAAATGTTCAGCGTTGCCATTTTGCGAAAAATCAAACTATTGTCGCTTTCAATCGTTCTAAGGAATCTAAAAAAACACACACACACACATACACACACACATACATACACACACAGACATTTTCCGATCTCGACGAACTGAGTCGATTGGCATATGATACTCGGCCCTCCCGGTCGGGATTAGATTGACGAATTTTAGAGTGAATGAGAAAGGCAAAAACATTTTAGCAAATGTTGAAAGTTATGCATTTTTTTGGTGAGCTGTTCTATGTTTCATAGACATTAAATCAATTTTAACTTCACTTCCTATTAAATAAAGACCCTTATTACAGTACATCTCTACAAAAACGAGCTCAATTTGAAAAGAAATCTGAGGATTATGATTAATTACAGAACTCTGGAATTTTCTATTGGAATGTTTTCAGGCAGGATTTTGATATTGATGCAATTAGACAACTGTGAAATCAAGACCAATAGATCAGTTACATATCAGGACCCCATTCCGACAATTTATTAAAAGTCCTCATGATGTTTACAACAACAGGATATCAATGTACGGATCAGATAATTGTTATTGTAGTATTGAATTGAATCAGTCTGCATCAATAAATTTTCAACTTCAATCCAATTTTTTTTGGGTGTGGGGGGGGGGGGTGCGTTGTATGGTGTTAAACCCCAAAACCTTCTCTTGGCAACGCCATTGCTTGGAGTCATTTATTTCGCTTTTCATTTTCCGATATGTTTCAGATCGATCCGATGGTCATGAGTTAGAAAAATTGCAGTCAGAAGGTTCGCACAAATGAACATTTTTGCACTGATAAGTTATCAAGTTCCTTCCAGACAACTTGGAAGTTTTGGGTGATTATTTCTAGCGGTTGTAGATAGAAAAATGAAATACAAAATTCGTTTTATCGAAATAATGTTTGGCTTATTTCAATGGATTATTACTATATTGAACAATAAATAGGCGACAAAGAGTAATCCACATACAAGAAGCCATAACTTTTAAAGTATTCAAAATAGATATTTGAAGTCTTCAGTAAAGTTATTCGCAAAAGTTAGAGCTTCAAATTTGCTGAAGACATCATTTCGATATAATCACTTCCAAGAAAATTTGTGAAAATATCTCACTCATAGGGGGATTAATCAGCAAAAGCACAATACCAAAAGAAAGGGCATATTGCCTCCATTAAATTCTCCGAAGATACTATTGACCTAAAATAAGCCGTTTTGGCGTTAAAAATAGATTACATGTTTTTGGTCATATTTCTGGCAATGGGAAATGATAAAAATCTTTCGTCCGCATTTAATGTTAAATATCTCTTTTGATAATAGTCCGATTTCAACAATCTATAGCTTGTTCGAAAGGTATTTGTTAAAGCTATCTAAAAACATATAAATTGTTAATCTATATTGTCAACTTCGGCAAATAATTCCAAGAAACTGCAAAAAACGCCATTTTTACACATTCAAACATTCATATCTTGGAAACTAAACATCAGAATCAAAAACAAATTAATAACGTTCATACTGTTTTTTAGTTCTTTCATTTACAATTGGTTTGGATAAGATCGGTTCAGCCATTGCTGAGAAACACGAATGAGAATTTGTCCGTTACATACACACACACACAGACACACACACACACACACACACAGACATTGTCCCAAATCGTCGAGCTGAGTCGATTGGTATATAAGACTCGGCCCTGCGGGCCTCGGAAAAAATCTTGAAAGTTTGAGCGAATTCTATACATTTCTTTTATAAGAAATGTAAAACGTGGAGCTTTTTATACTTTGGGATTTCTTTAATACCTCTTTGACTTTGAAAAGCGCCATGTTTGTCAAGAGTATTTGTAAAATTAGTAAGGAAATGGAAAGATTAAAAATGTAGTAATTACAAAACTTAAAAACATCTAAACGGCGGTCAACGGCAAAAGTAGAAAAAACAATAAGAAAACTAAATATTAAAAGAGCTAAAAACAACAAAATCAATCAAAGAAACAAATTAATGTCAATTGTCAAAAAATGTTTTATCGAGAAAAACCAAAACAAAACCTATAAAAAGTTGATAAAAGAAAACAGGAAACTAGAAAAACATATTGCGAAGATTGAAGAAGTCGAACATTATTGAACAAATGGTGAATATAATGAAAAATCGATAAAAAAGTAGGAAAAATTTTAAGAATCAATGAAAATGAAAAAAACTACTAAAAAAAACAAACATTGATATAAAAAATACATACAACACAAAAACTCGATAAATCAAGAATAATAAAATTTATTTGACATAAAAAACAAGACATATTTAAAGCAATACAAAAAGAAAATAAAACGTTAAGAATGCAAAAAAATTAGTGAAGTGTATATAAAAGACAAGAATAAAATAACAATAGAGAAATCTTAAAAAATGGACGAACCGGAAAATGTTGAAAAACTGGAAAATTGGAATGATGAAAAGACGAAAAAGCAAAGAAATTTGGAAGTATTGAACAAAAACGGAGCAAACAGATAAAATGGAAAACAAAAAATAGTCGAATAAAGCCAACAGGGTATACTATAGAAACACAAAAAATGGAGAAATTAACACGAAGGAAATGAATAAAATAGATTAAATTATTTGACGAATAGAAAAAAAATACTAGTAATGAAATTTGAAAGAAATTCCAACAACGAACTAAATGTAACATGAGGAAAAAGAGCGCATAGTGTCAAAAAAAGATAAATCAAATGTTTTTTTAGGAAAAAAAAATTCAATGTAAACGTATAGTAAAATGGTCAACAGAAAAAGTACTTTCAAAATGCGTTAAATGGAAACCATGGAGAAATAACAATGGCTAATCAAATCTTAAGAAAAAGGTATAAAAAATATTAAATATATTAAATGAACAATGGGAAAAATAAAACTGCGAAAAACGGAAACGAAAAACGAAATGCTAAAAACTAGAAAATAAGGAAGAAAATAAGAGAAAGGTAAAAAATTAAACAATAAGACAAATTTGAATAAATTTGAATAAGTAAAATTGCTTTAGGAAATGCAAAAAAATATAAAAAAAGGAAATAGAAAAAAGCTTTGATAAGAATAGATGTAGTAAATAGATAAATTCTTAAAATTGGATGGAATGACAAAAGAAACAAATAAAAAAGAATACCCAGAAACAATAAGAAAAATAAAATAAAGAAAGCTGAATTTTCTCGAAAAATTCCGAATAAAATGAAATAACAGAGAAAAAACTAGAAATTAACGTAAGTGATAGTGATAGCAATAGGAAAAATGCGTAAACGATGGATAAAATAAAAGTATGGAAATGGATAAAAAAGGACAGAACCTTAAAATTGTAGAAATACAAATACAATTCACAACTTAAAAAAAATTGATCAACGCAATTTCAACAAAATAAAAAAAATCCATGTAGGAATGAAAAATGAGAAACATTGACCAAATTTCAAATAAGGGTTGTGGTTGGATTTTACGCTGCTTTGGTTTCAAAAACATTCAAAATCCTATAAAAACATGAATTATTCTTTTATTTGTGTTGGTGTGTTGGCACGCCTTAAAATATT